>NC_137460.1:173338579-173938579 GCF_964235325.1 Thermobia domestica
GAAACTGTAACTAAGCACAATCGATGAAGATTTTTATACGACTAACAGAGCTAAGGTCATAATTCTAGCAGATATTGCCCAGATATATTTATGGTAAAAATAGATAGTTTTTTATTCATTATTTCATTTCAAACATGAACGTAGCAAAGAGCTTAGCTCTGTTAGTATATCTGGGCAAGTATACTAATGTAGAGAGAGAAACATACCACGTAGCAAGTACTTCCCCCAGAAATTTCTGATGTTAGTAGAAAGTTTTGTTTTTGTATGTTTCTCTCCCTACATTAAAATCTAGCTCATTTAAGTATTTCACTTAACCTGTTTAAAACAATTAGACCATATGATGATCGAGATTATTAATGACGTACCTAATTTATTATAAGAACTATTTTTGACAATTGTTTTACTATCGTTTACTTATAAATACACAATACCACCCTCAAATTATCTACAAAAATATTTTGCTTCCAAATGCATTATTATTATTATTATTATTATTATTATTATTATTATTATTATTATTATTATTATTATTATTATTATTATTATTATTATTATTATTATTATAAACAGTCCGGGTCTAGAAACGGGCAAAGGTAGCGATTCCCTGGAAGGAATATATAACTCTTCTTCGATTATTTCAACGAGAAGAGACGATAAAAGTGTTTTGAGTCAATATATTAGACCATTAATCTGCTCTCAATCTATTGTTAGTACAAACTAGCTAATTCCAGCAAGTGCTTCAGCGGGTTAAAGAAAAAGTTTCTAGATATATCATATCATTTTTACTCTATAGAGATCAATGGGGCCGCGGTGGCTCAGTGGTAGAGCGTTCACCTCTGGTGTTAGGGGTCCCGGGTTCGATCCCAGCCCCCGCCAAGTGAACTTTGTGGTGGACAAACACCGTGTGCGTGGGTTTTCTCGGGGTTCTCCCGTTTCCTCCCACTTTCTTCATTCCACCATTTCATTCATTACTCATCATCACCGTCTCCTTTAGCCTAACCGGCATAACCGTGGGACGTAAAACTCAAAGATTTCATTTCATTTCTATAGAGATCAATATTGAAACCGGAAGTAATAATAGATTTTTAGACACTCTCGGCTTTGGTAGTATGTTACGGGTGGTTATGATTTTCTTAACTGGGATCCTGAATAGATTGCAAAACGTCGGTTATTGCTATCTATTACCGTTTTTGTTCTATGGCGATAAGCACTGAAACCTGAAATGGTTGATTTGAACCACTTGTGATTTCAATAGAGGGTGAAAGGGAGAGATAGTTCTTAATTTTAGAACACTGAATCTATTGCAAAATACAGCTTCTCGATATGTCTTATGAGCTCCTTCGTGGTTAAGCGGTTAGCATACGCACCTTTGGCATGGGAGACTCGGATTCGATTTCTGGATTATGTTCAGTGCTTCGGATTCCACGTTAACCATTAGGTCAACGTCTCATATACCCTGGGTGCAGAAAGGGACTTACTTTTCTATCTCATTTGTTCTAAATAAAACCACAGTTCTTGTTAACCAATACCTATTTTGTGTTTATACGTTATTTAACGGCTCGTTACAATATTCGTAATACGTATTCATAATTAGATAAGTAACTTTTTTATGTCAGTAGCGTGACCCCCCTCCCCTTTGCTCGCTTTGCACGACCTCAGAGGATGCTCCGCTATGTTGGGAGCCACTGGTTTAAACTGCGACAGAATTGTTGTTGTTGATTTATGAATATTGGTTCATTAAAAGAAATGACCTTGTAACAGCACGGGAGCAGAAAGATTGAGTGTAGGTAAATTCGGTGTAGGAAATCTTGGTGTAAGAAAATTCGTTGCACGGAAAATTTGGTGTACAGAAAACTCGATGTAGCGAATGCTACTTGTAAAGAAATATTCGTTTAGTAGACCGTACGATCAATTAGAAACTTTGAAAATAAAGGAACATATTAGTTTTAAGTACAAACTTTGTATCTACTGCCTAGTACAAGGAATTGAAAGAAACGTGATCGTGAAATAATGTGAATTCAAGATTTCGGCAGATTTTAACATTTCACGACTCTCACATGACGAAAACTTAGTTTTTCCATGTCCGTCCGTGTGAGTTAGCGAAGCGACCATCACCACCTATCGACATTTAATTTGAAACTTAAGTTGTTTTAAAGGGTGTCTTCTAGAATTGTCTACTTACAAAAATAAATGTAGGTTACTGGAGGAATAAAGTTGAAAAGTGCAGATTTTTCGAAAACGGTTACATGCGGGTAGCTTCCATAATAGTAATAAGAAATACAAATGCTCCACTTTCCACAGTAGCTTGCAACCACTTTTGAAAATAGGAATATTGTTCAATATTTAAGAGGAATGATCTATAATTTGTCATTTTGGCAAATAATTCTGAATCTCGCATTTGTTATGTATGTATTATCCATAGTGTATACTGTAGGTGTTTTAGGACATAGTAAATATTATACTGAACTTCTTAGTTATTATTATAGCCTTTGTTCCTATTTTTATCTCAATACTATTTCTACAACTATTACCTGATAAAACCATTGCACTTTATATTTTCATCCGAATAAGTATTTTTTTATCCATATATTTTTTGCTTCTTACATATGTATCCTATATGTTCTATGGTGTACTATATGGAAGGTGTTTTCAGTTGTTTCTATACCTTCTGTTTCTATAACTATTCTCTGAATATCTAGTTGTGATTATTTTATTTCTGACAAAAACTGTCAGGTTGATTGTGTGATGAAAAAAAAAATACAGTAATCCCCCAGAAAAGACATGTAAGAGATATCGGACCCAATACAAAAAAATACATTTTCTTTTCTTGAAATACGTAATAACATTTTATACGGTGCATTTTATGCCGTTTTCATTTTCACAATTTGAGTTTTTTAAGTTATCATAAGCGGCAATATGCAATATCAGGGATGCAAATAACCACTCACCCGGGATGAGTGGTTCATCGGTGCGGGTGAGAAGCAGAGAAGGAAACTTGATTTTTTGATTATCTTTGTAAATATTGTTGTGCTGAGAGTTCTTCCTGTTATTTGAGGAGTATATTTAGCTAACAATTCTGATTACCGTCTCTCTGCTCAACTAAATGACAAACTGCCGCACAAAAATTATATTATTGTTTCTCCCTTTATATTGCCCACAATAAAAAAAAGGAAAGAGACAAAAAGTATTCGGTAGAGAAAGTTTGAACCTTTGCAGTGTGAGGCAGAGGAAGAGATAAGGAACCTCGGATCTGATTACAGAATCCGTTTGGTGGTAAGTTATTTGCAAGGCGGTCCAAACAATAAACTACATGTGTTCAATTGAAGAACCTTTGCTTACAATGAAGAAGATAAAAGAGGATTTCCAACCATAGAAATATTTTTATTTTTCCAAGCGGCAAACCATATATCAACATCTTTCCCCAGGTCAGCATTTTATTATATGATAGGAACGAGCGAGAATAATGGCAAATGTCACTTCCGGAGAAACTATTAGGTGAAATGGGTTCGCATAGAACTTTGAATAGTGTGTGTCATTGTATCGAAGTGTAAGCGAATGTTGATACTTGTTTACATGTTTGCTAAAAAAATTAGAAAATAAGGATTACATTTCCTTAAACTGGTCATATAGAACAAATAATAGATTATAACACGGGATGAAAACATTGTAACCATTTCTGTGTTAGTAATGAAAACATTGATGTCCTCAGTCAGTTTCAGAAGAAAGTAAATAATAATAATAATAATAATAATAATAATAATAATAATAATAATAATAATAATAATAATAATAATAATAATAATAATAATAACCATAAAGCATAAATGCAGTAAAAGCATAATGGAATTTTTCACCTATGGTTGGTACAATATCTGAGATTTTGACCACTTTACATATCCAAATTTGCTAATCTTATAAGCATAATTTACAAAAATAAAGCATAATTCTTAATGATTTTCATTCCAGAACCCTGAGTATGTTTACAACAACAACAACAACCACAAAAAATGTAAATATATTTTGTGTCGAAGATAACAGTGGTCAACAAAGACTGTTATCAATGCCGCCATCAATGCAAATCAACTGTCAATTGCTTTTATGCGTAACAATGGAAAGTTTGAATTCTTCCTCTCTCTGCACCCTCCACTCAGAGTGAATTTTTGCTTCCTCACAATGTGTTTAAAGGCAGGCAAGATTGATTGTGCTTATTCCAAGATGCCAAAATCAAAAGTATATGCATCTCAGAGAGTAAGAGAATTCTCAACTGACCCTTTCAGAGTAGAAGGTGGTAATCTATTTTCTGCTCTTTGTTCTGAATTCATAAAATATGAGAAGTCTACTGTGCAGGTGCATGTTTCTTCTTCGAAACACCGCTTAAGAAAAACTGAACAAAATGATTTGGTATGTTGTAATGATGTAATTTTGAGTGGAAGAAAAGAACGGTTTCCTATACACTTTTAATGCTTGTGTTATAAAAGCGAGTAAAATAAACCAAATATGTTATATAAATGGGTAAAAATGAAATATAACTCAAGGAACAGCACATTAAGGAATGATTTAGGAAAAAGCATAATAAAGCATAATGTAAGGAAAAATAAAGCATAATATACAGCAGAATAAAGCATAAAGTTTATTGCAATATAAATAATAATAACAACAACAATAATAATAATAATAATAATAATAATAATAATAATAATAATAATAATAATAATAATAATAATAATAATAATAATAATAATATGGTAGCCTTCCACTAACCAGAAACAATATGATAATTATTTTTCTTACAAGAAATTCCAAAATGATAAATTTAAAAATATTATGGGAAAATTACAAGCTTAAAACATCAAGGGAATAAAACAGAAGTTATAACGAAGAACACTACAAGTCAAGCATGATTCCTCTTGACACTAGACCTCTCTAAACTGACTAATAGTAGCACATCCAACAACAATAAAAACGTAATCAATTAAAAAGTACAGATTTTAAGCTTTGGGGTTAATTACTTACACAGCCATTATCATCTTCAACCTGATACAACACTACCTTACCATTGATATTTAGATACTAAAAGATAACATTTTGTGATTCCAGGGGAATAACTCGTATTATAAGATAGAAGATGCGAAAATATGTAAAATTATGACTTTTCATTTTAATTGATTAATTAATTAGTGATAAACTAATAGTTGCTTCAAAAAGGTGATAATATAGATATGATGGTATATATCTGTAGATTGAATGAGAACAAAATGATTGTGTTCGTGATATATGAGCTGATATGGGAAAATATGTAAAATTTTGACTTTTCGTTTTAATTGATTAATTAATTAGTGATAAACTGATAGCCGCTTCAACAAGACGATAATACAGACATAAAGGTACATATATGTACATTACATGATACCAAGATGATTATGTTCCGAGGGGGGTAACTCGTGATATATAGACTGATGTTGGAAAATATGTAAAATTTTTACTTTTCGTTTTAATTGATTAATTAATTCGCGATAAACTGAACGCCGCTTCAACAACACGATAATATAGATATGAAAGTATATATCTGTAGATTACATGATACCAAGTTGATTATGTTCCGAGTGGGGTAATTCGTGATATATGAGCTGATATGGGAAAATATGTAAAATTTTGACTTTTCGTTTTAATTGATTAATTAATTCGTGATAAACTGAACGCCGCTTCAACAAGACGATAATATATATATAAAGGTATATATCTGTAGATTACATGATACCAACATGATTATGTTCCGAGGGGGGTAACTTGTGATATATGAGCTTATATGGGAAAATATGTAAAATTTTGACTTTTCGTTTTAATTGATTAATTAATTAATTATAAACTGAACGCCGCTTCAAAAAGACGATAATACAGATATGAAGGTATATGTCTGTAGATGGAATGAGAACAAGATGATTATGTTCCGAGGAGGGTAACTCGTGATATATAAGCTGATATGGGAAAATATATAAAATTTTGACTTTTCGTTTTAATTGGTAAATAATTAGTGATAAACTGAAAGCCGCTTCAACAAGACGATAGTATATATATGAAGGTCTATATCTGTTAATCACATGATACCAAGATGATTATGTTCCGAGGGGAGTAACTCGTGATATATGAGCTGATATGGGAAAATATGTAAAATTTTGACTTTTCGTCTTAGTTGATTAATTAATTAGTGATAAACTGTTAACCGCTTCAACAAGACGATAATATAGAAGGTCTATATCTGTGTATTACATGATACCAAGATTATTATGTTCCGAGGGGGGTAATGCGTGATATTTCATGAAATACGATAAAATATATAAAATTTTTGATTTTTCGTTTTAATTGATTAATTAATTAGTGATAAACTGAACGCCGCTTCAACAAGACGATAATATAGATATGAAGGTATGTGCTGTAGATTGAACGAGAAGAAGATGATTATGTTCCGAGGGAGGTGACTCGTGATATATGAGCTGATATGGGAAAATATATAAAATTTTGACTTTTCGTTTTAAATGATTAATTAATTAGTGATAAACTGAACGCCGCTTCAACAAGACGATAATATCGATATGAAGGTGTGTATCTATAGATTGGATGATACGAAGATGATTATGTTCCGAGGGGGGCAACTCGTGATATATGATCAAATACGATAAAATATGTAAAATTTTGACTTTTCGTTTTAATTGATTAATTAATTAGTGATAGACTGAACGCCGCTTCAACAAGGTGATAATTTCGATATGAAGAGCGTGTATCTATGGATTGAATGATACGAAGATGATTATGTTGTAAGAGGGGTAACTCGTTATATATGAGCTGATATGGGAAAATATATAAAATTTTTGACTTTTCGTTTTAATTGATTAACTAATTAGTGATAAACTGATAGCCGCTTCAAGAAAACGATAATATATATATATATATGAAGGTCTGTATCTGTGAATTACATGATACCAAGATGATTATGTTCCGAGGGTATAACTCGTGATATTTGATCAAATACTATAAAATATGTAAAATTTTGACTTTTCGTTTTAATTGATTAATTAATTAGTGATAAACTAATAGCCGCTTCAAGAAGACGATAATATAGATATGAAGGCCTATATACGTTGATTGCATGATACGAAGATGATTATGTTCCGAAGGGGGTAACTCGTGATATATGGGAAAATATATAAAATTTTGACTTTTCGTCTTAATTGATTAATTATATAGTGATAAGCTGATAGCCGCTTCAACGAGATGATAATATTGATATGAAGGTATAAATCTGTAAATTACATGATACTAAGATGATTATCTTCCGAGGGGGGTAACTGGTGATATTTGATGAAATATGATAAAATATGTAAAATTTTTACTTTTCGTTTTAATTGATTAATTAATTAGTGATAAACTGAACGCCGCTTCAACAAGACGATAATATAGATATGAAGGTATATGTCTGTAGATTGAATGAGAACAAGATGATTATGTTCCTAGGGGAGGTAACTCGTGACATATGAGCTGATATGGGAAAATATATAAAATTTTGACTTTTCGTTTTAGTTGATTAATTAATTAGTGATAAACTGAACGCCGCTTCAACAAGATGATAATATCGATATAAAGGTAGATATCTATAGATTGAATGATACGAAGATGATTATGTTCCGAGGGGGGTAACTCTTGATATATGAGCTGATATGGGAAAATATGTAAAATTTTGACTTTTTGTTTTAACTGATTAATTAATTAGTGATAAACTGAACGCCGCTTCAACAAGACGATAATATAGATATAAGGCATATATCTGTAGATTACATGATACGAAGATCATTATGTTCCGAGAAGGGTAACTCGTCATATATGAGCTGATATGGTAAAATATGTAAAATTTTGACTTTTCGTTTTAATTGATTAATTAATTAGTGATAAACTTAAAGCCGCTTCAACAAGACGATAATATAGATATGAAGACATATATCTGTAGATTACATGATACCAAGTTGATTATGTTTCGAGTGGGCTGATATATGAGCTCGGGATATATGAGCTGATATGGGAAAATATGTAAAATTTTGACTTTTCGTTTTAATTGATTAATTAATTAGTGATAAACTGAAAGCCGCTTCAACAAGATGATAATATTGATATAAAGGTAGATGTCTATAGATTGAATGATACCCAGATGATTATGTTCCGAGGGGGGTAACTCGTGAAATATGAGTTTATATGGGAAAATATGTAAAATTTTGACTTTTCGTTTTAATTGATTATTTAATTAGTGATAACGTAAAGGATGCTTCATCAGGACTATAATATAAGTTTGGTGGTGTATATTAGAGTATAAATTACTACCGTGTTTTATTTAATTTTATTTATTTACCGTATTGTATAATTTTATTTAATTTATTTAATTTAAATTGCGTTCTTTGATGATAGTCTTAAATATGTTTTCAACCAATGATGAGCACTAGACTGCTTCAGCTTCCCAAACACTCCTCTTGGCCAACTGAATAAACTCATTCTTTGAATGTTAATACCTATGAATTTACAGCAATCCCTTCATTTCAGTTTATTCTTAAATACGTAAATAGCTAACGATTAGCGAGAGTCTGCTTGTTTCTCTAAATACTACATTCGCTATGCTAATGAGACAATTTACGAAAATAGCATTGCTTCATTTTATTTTCAAATATGACGATATTTACCGACCAGCAAAACTCTGATTCATCTTTCGAACACCTCTTTCGCGATTCTTCAAATAGAAATATCTTACAATGTACGAGTAAACAGTTCTTTCGTTTCATTCTCAAATATGTCACTTACTAACGATCAACAATGGCCAGCTTTATGTTCCAAACATTCTTTTCGCCTTACTGAATGGATTAACTTACCAATTGTAAATATATATGTCTCTTGGCAACAATTTTGTTTTTCTATTTTATTCTTAAATATGTCAACTAATATCGACTGCTACAACTTATAATCACTCGATTCGACCAGCTCTGTTTACTCAATTTTCAATTGTAAATATATGAGACTTCTCTATAATTCCATTATTTCATTTCATTTAAAACAGTTCAGTAACTACCAAACATCAAGAGTCGGCTTTGTATCTTAAACCATACCTTCCGCTCTACTCTATTAGCCTAACTTTTCAAATGTAAATATCTGACAGTTTACGACTATTCAGTTTGTTTACTTCTTCACAAATATATCAATAACTCACGATTAGTAAGAATCTGTTTCATCTTCGAAACGCTCCTTTCCCCTTAGTAAATGGACTCATTACTTAAAACTAAATATTTGATCATTTACGACAATTACATTCTTATTTATGTCGACAATTAGCGATCCGCACGGATGTTCAGACCCCAAACACTCTTTACGTATTAGGACAATTCCGTTATTTCATTTTTTTCTTAAATATTTCGGCATATAACGATGACCAAGGGTTTGCTTCATCTTCCCAACACCCTTTTCGCCCTACCGAATAGACTAATTTTTCACTTGTAAATTACAGTGAATTTACAACAATTCCGTTCTTTCATTTTATTATAAGATGTGCCGTGACTAACGATTTGCAAGAGTCTACTTTATCCTTAAAACACTCGTTTCGCCATACTGAATGGCCTGTTTCAGTCGTAAATATTTAAAAAAATTTAGGAGAATTCCATTATTAGATTTTATTCTATAATAGTTCAGTAACTAATGATCACCAACAGACTGCTTTATATACCAAAAAACACCTTTCGCCCTACTGAATAGACTCTTTTTAGTTGCAAATGACAGTAAATTTACGACGGTTCCCTTTTTCACTTTATAGTTAGTACCTAACGATGATGATAGTCCGTTTCATCTTGTCATCTCTATTTTGATCAAATGAACAAATCAACTTTTCTATTAAAAATATCTAACAATTTACGAGAATCAGACATTCCATTTTATTCTTTAAAATGTCGGCAAGTATCGATGAGTTTGATTCATCTTCCGAAAACTCCTTCCATCCTACCGAATGCGCTAAATCCTCATTGTAATTATATCACAATTTACAACAATTGGTTTATTAATACTATTCTTAAAGATGTTTTCAACCGAGGGTACCACGAGTCTGTTTTAGCTTCCAAACATTCCTCTCGGCCCACTGAATAGGCTTACATTTCAATGTAAAATATCTGGCAATTTACAACAATTCCATTGCTTACCTTTATTCTTAGATATGTCTACAACCAACGATCATAAAGTGACCGCTTTAGTTTCCAAACACTCCTTTTGCAATCCTGAATAAACTCGCATTTCAGTTGCAGAAATCTGACAATTTATGACTATTGCATCCTTTCATTTTATTCTTAAATATTTCGGAAACAAACGATCAGCATGAGCCTGATTATTCCTCCAAACACTCCTTTCGCTCTAGTGTATCGACTCACTTATGACGTAAATATGTGACAATTATCGACAATTTCCTTTTTTCATTTTATCCTTATATATGTTGACAAAACAAGATCAGCAAGATCATGCTTCGTCTTCCAAACACCCTTTTCGCCTTACTGAATGGACTCAATACCAATTGTAATAATTGACGAATTACGACAATTGCTTTATTTCTTTACGTTCTTGAATATGTTGGCAAATAACGATGAGAAGAGTTTGCTTCATCTTACAAACACTCCTTTCACCCTAAGGTATGGACTGACTTCTCAATGTTAAATATCTGCCAATTTATAAGAAGTCCATTGAACGTTAAATATGTCTTCAAACAACGATCAGTAATGCTCTACTTCAGCTTCTAAACGCTCTATTCACTTTACTGAATAGACTCGTTTTTGAATTCTAAATATCTTACAAGTTACGATAATTCCATTCTTTAATTTTTTCTTAAATGTCTCCAACTAACGATCTGCAACAAACGATCTGTCTTCAACTACCAAACACTCCTTTCGCAAAACTAATTATACACACTTTTGAAATATAAATATTTCAATATGTACGAAAATTCCATTCCTTCATTTGAAACTTAAATATCTCAGTGATGGAAGAGCAGTGATAGTTAAGGTGTAGTTATAGATTTAAATTAAAGGACTCTGTCTTTTTATTTTTAGATGAAATTATTATTTAAAATAATGAGTTCTATGTTTGAGGGTACGAAATTTTTTGTTAAACTAGGATTAGATACCCTATTATTTTTAATGTAAAATAGAATACCTGGGTAATAGTAGTTATGTTCTTGAAACTCAAAGGATTTGACGGTATTGTAGGCTGTTCAGAGCAATCTGTCCCGTAATCGACAATCCACGATGTATTTTACTTGCTGTTGTGTGACAGTTTGTATACCGCCATAGTTGAGGGTACTAAGAAGTTAGAGACCTTATTTATCCTTATTAGGAAGGACTTCAGGTCAAGGTGCAGCTTATCAGTAAGAGGAGATTGATTACAATAGAATTTTTATACGGATTTTACTATGAAATTATTTAAATGAAGTTGGATTTGAATGTAATGTTAGTTATGTTGCTACCATGAGTGGGGCTCTAAGATATGTACACATCGCCCGTCGCTCTCATTTGTTTAGGTGAGATAAGTCGTAACATAGTGGGCGTACCGGAAGGTGTGCCTATATTGAATTAATAACAAAATAGAGCTTGTTAGTTGAGCTATTCGTTTACATCGAGGAGGTTTCTGTGTAATTCAGATTATTTTGATTGAAGAATGTTTATATATATATATATATATATATATATATATATATATATATATATATATATATATATATATATATATATATATATATATATATAATTTTTTATATTAGCACTAAGTGAATCAACTTTAATTGATGTTATTGAATATGGTATTAATTAATTTGTCGATATTATAGTTAATTAGTACCGTAAGGGAATGTTTAAATAGGTGAATTTTTTTGGGGAAGAAAACATGAGATGTTGTACCTTTTGTATCAGGAAAACTAAATAATATTGTTATATAATTATTTCCCGAAATGGAAAGAGCTACAATATTATGATATTATAGGTAGCCTATTATTTATTAATTTTATTTTAGTGGTGAAATGCCTTTCGGTTTCCATTACATCTGGTTGTGTAGGAATTGAATTTAATTCAGCTGCGGTTAGACTTGTTGTGAATTTGGTTTTTTATAGTTTTGCCGTGCGTAATATTAAGGGGGATTTGCTCTTTACTTTTATTGTTTATAATGTGGTTTTATATTAAATGAAAGATGTGGGCTTAGAAGTAGCTATCATTTGTAATTTTGTTATAACTTATTTGAGTTGTTTATCATATTTTATTACATTTAATTTATTAGTGTACTTTTATCTTAAATTAGTTAAGATAATTTATAATGGTGTTATTTCCTCCGCCTGTTTATCAAAAACATGTCCTTTTGTTAAAATAGTGATGTTTTAAACGGCCGCGGTATCTTGACGGTGCGAAGGTAGCATAATCATTAGTCCTTTAATTGTGGGCTTGTATGAAAGGTTGGACGAGTGGGAGACTGTCTTTATTTGTAATATTGAATTTTACTTTTGAGTGAAAAGGCTTAAATGATTTAAAAGGACGATAAGACCCTGTAGATCTTTATATTTAAGTAGTAATTTTTGTAGTTGGTAATGAATAAATTTGTTATTTAGTTGTTGCGTTGGGGTGACGAGAAGATAAAATAAACTCTTTTTAGAAAAGTTACTTTTAAGAATTTTTATGATTCTTTATTAATGATTAATAGACTAAGTTACCTCAGGGATAACAGCCTAATTTTTTTTGAGTGTTCATATCGACAAGAGAGATTGCGACCTCTATGTTGGATTAAGATTTTATCTAGGTGCAGAAGCTTACTGTATAGGTCTGTTCGACCTTTAAAATCTTACATGATCTGAGTTCCGATCGGCGTGAGTCAGATCGGTTTCTATCCTTTATTTAGAAATAGTGCTTTAGTACGAAAGGACCAAGTATTAGTAATATTTACTGTTAAGGAATAAAAATAATTAATAATTACTTTGGCAGATAAGTGCATTAGATTTAGGATCTAATAATGGATGGAGTGAGTCCAGGTAATAGTGCATTATGATTATGTTATAGGCGTGGTTTCTAATTTAATTTTGATTATTTGTGTTTTGATTGGGGTTGCATTTTTAACTTTATTAGAACGAAGAGTTTTAGGTTATATTCAAATTCGCCGGGGGCCTAATAAAGTAGGCATTTGTGGTTTACCTCAGCCATTTGCAGATGCGATTAAGTTGTTTACTAAGGAGCAAGTTTTTCCTACTATATCTAATTATTATCCTTACTATCTAGCTCCTGTTTTTAGTTGATTTTTATCTTTGTTAGTGTGATGAAGAGTTCCTTATTTAAGTATTATATTGACTTTTTCTTTGGGTTTGTTATTTTTTTATGTTGTACAAGTATGGGCGTGTATACTGTAATAATTGCTGGCTGATCTTCTAATTCTTCATATCCTTTGTTAGGAGGCCTTCGAGCAGTAGCACAAACTATTTCTTATGAGGTTAGTTTGGCTTTAAATTTGTTGTCTTTTGTATTTTTAGCTGAGAGATATAGATTGTTGAATTTTGGTTATTACCAGGAAGAATTGTTTTTTTTTATGAATTACGTTTCCTTTAGCATTGGTTTGATTTGCTTCTTGTTTGGCAGAAACTAATCGCACCTTTTTTCATTTTGCAGAAGGTGAATCAGAACTTGTTTCTGGATTTTATATTGAGTATAGAGCAAGGGGGTTTGTCCTTATTTTTATGGCTGAGTATGCTAGTATTTTTTTATAAGAGCTTTGTTTAGTATTTTGTTTTTATGACATGATATTTTTCTGTTTTGTTTTTTTGTAAGGTAGTATTTATTTCTTTTGGGTTTATTTGAGTACGAGGGACATTGCCACGGTTTCGGTATGATAAATCGATATATCTTGCTTGAAAGTGTGTTTTACCCCTATCTCTTAATTATCTTTTATTTTTAGGGGGCATAAAGCTTCTTTTTATTTTTCTTTTAATTTAAGTGTATTAAATTGAGAATAAGTTCTTAGAGTCTTGCTGTATGTTTGCAAAACATACGCTTATTCTCAGCCAAAGAACTAAGTTTTATTTAGTAGGAAGTCTCATAAGGAGGAGAAATATGGTACAAATAAAAAATAAGCTAAGTAGATAACTGTAAGATTTTGGCCTGTTAAAATGTAAGGGTCTTCGACTGGTCGGGCCCCAATTCAAGTTAAAAGAATTACTGTGCTAACTATGATTCAGAATATAATTTGATTAATAGGGTAGAATTGTAGACCTCGTATTTTTCTAGTATGAAAAAATGGTATAATTATTAAAATGAGGATTGATATTACTAAGGCAATAACCCCCCAATTTATTAGGAATAGAACGAAGAATAGCATAAGCAAACAAGAAGTATAATTCTGGTTGAATGTGCACCGGGGTAACTAGAGGATTTGCTGGAGTGAAATTTTCAGGGTCTCCTAACATATAAGTAAGAGTAAGAAATATTAAGGCTGTTATTATTGTTAGGAATCGAATAGTGTCCTTAGTTGAGAAATAAGGGTGGAAAGGAATTTTATCTTGATTTCTGTTAAGACCAAAAGGGTTGTTAGATCCTGTTTGGTGGAGGAATAAGAGATGTACTATTGATATAGCGGCTACAATGAAAGGTAAGAGGAAATGGAAGGCAAAGAATCGGTTTAGAGTAACATTATATAGGGCGAATCCCCCTCAAATTCATTGTACTAGTATTGTTCCTAAGTAGGGAATAGCTGATAATAGATTTGTAATGACTGTTGCCCCTCAGAAAGATATTTGACCTCAAGGTAGGACGTAACCTACGAAGGCAGTTGCTATTACTAGAAGTAGAATAGCAACCCCTACTCTTCAAGTGTGGAGATAAAGATAAGAGCCGTAGTATATTCCTCGGCCGACATGTAAGTAAAGACAAATGAAGAAGAAGGATGCTCCGTTAGCATGTAGAGTACGTAGAAGGAACTCAAAATTTACATCTCGGCAAATGAAAATTACTCTGTTGAAGGCTAATTCAATACTTGATACATAATGTATTGTCAGGAATAGGCCTGTAGCAATTTGAATAATTAAACATAAGCCAAGCAGAGAACCAAAGTTTCATCAATACGAGATGTTAATAGGTGCTGGAAGATCTACTAAGGCATTATTAGCAATTTTAAAAAGGGGATGATGTAGGCGAATTGGTGTTGACATATGTCTTGGAAGGCCGAAGAGGGCCTTGGTATAATGAAGTAATTTTTACTACTGCAATTAATGTAATAAATAAGTATGTTGCTAATATAATAGTATTTATCAAGATTGATGTTATGTAAAATTTTATACTGGGGATTTCTTGGTATTTAGTTACATACTGATGGGGATCTGGTAATGAAATTATGTTCGGGAGTAGAAGGGGGTCAATAATTGTTATAAGAATTAAGAGGAGCGGAGCGAGGAAAATTATTAGGAAAAGGTTAGGTGTTTATTTAGGAAAAGGAAAAGTGAATATTTCATTTGATGCTAGTCTTGTAACATAAATAAGTAAAACTAATATACCTCCTAGGAAAACTAAGAAGAGAATATGAGAAAATCAAGGCGATTCTCTTATAGTTGAAATAGTTAAACAGGTAGTAATAGTGTTGAAAATAAGAATTAGTCCTATTGATAGGGGGTGGGATATTTGAATTAGAATGAATCTTAAAACTACTAAAATTATAAGTAATATTCAGGTTATTTTAATTTCAAGAGGTAGTTTATTAAAATATTAGTTTGGGGACTAAAGATAAGTTCATACTTTCTCTTGATGCTTTTAGAATACCATTCATTAATGGTTTACAAGACCAACGTTTTAATTAAACTATAAAAGCTTATGAAAATATTGTTTTCTTTTCTTGTTTTCTAGTTATTTTAGGAATAGCTTGTTTTGTTATTCAGCGTAAGCATTTACTGATGGTTTTATTAAGACTTGAATTTATTGTGTTGATGAGCTTTTTACTTCTATCTTATTCCTTAGGTAGTTTGTATGTTGAAAATTATTTTTGTTTGTTATTTTTAACTTTTAGTGTTTGCGAGGGTAACTTAGGCTTGTCAATTTTAGTGTCTATTCTTCGAACTCACAGAGGTGATTATATGAATTCTTTAGTTGTATTACGATGTTAAAATATTTAATATTTATGTTGTTTTTAATACCTTAAGGTATTATGATGAGTTATTCAGTTTTGTCTTATTAGAGTTTGTTTTGTATTTATAATAGGAAATAGTATAATACTAATTCCTTGGGGGGTGGGATATTATTTATGGAGAGATAGTTTGAGATATTCATTGATTTTGTTGAGTATTTGAATTGTTATTCTTATAATTATGGCTAGAGAAGGTGTGTAGAGAAGTTCATTTTATAGTATGAGTTTTATTAGTTTGGTTTACTATTACTTGTATTACTTTACTTGAGATTTTCTTCTTCTAGATTGTTTGTTATTTTTTTTTTTTTTTTGATGGTTCATTAATTCCTACACTATTTTTAATTTTGGGTTGAGGATATCAACCCGAACGAGTGCAGGCAGGTATATACTTATTGTTTTATATTTTGTTTGCTTCATTACCACTTTTGATTGGTATTTTTTATTTGGAATATATTAAGGGCAGCTTATTGATGGTTAATATGAGAAGTGTAATAGATTTAGGAATTACATATTACATGTGATATTTTGCTTTAGTTGTTGCGTTTTTAATTAATATGCCGATATTTTTAGTTCATCTTTGATTACCTAAGGTACACGTTGAAGCACCCTAAGTGGTTAAAAAATTTTGCCGGGACTTTTATTGAAATTAGGGGGTATGGACTACTACGTATTATATATTTTATAGAAAATGTAGCTGTAAATATAAATTTAATTTGATTTGGTATTAGAGTTGTAGGTATTTGATCGGTTAGATTAGCATGCTTACGACAAGTTGATGTAAAGTCTTTAATTGCTTACTCTTCTTTTGCTCAAGGGCTTTTATTGCCAGGTTTGACAATAGGCTTAGTGTTGATGGGATTAATAACGATGGGATTATGAGGATTTAGAGGTACTCTTGCATTAATAATTGCTTACGATCTATGTTCTTCAGGATTATTTTGCCTTGCAAATATTTCTTATGAACGTTTAGAAAGTCGAAGGTTGTTAATTAATCAAGGAATACTATCTTTTATGCCAAGCTTAGGGCTGTGATGATTTTTACTAAGAATTGCTAATATAGCTGCACCACCAACATTAAATTTATTAGTAGAAATTAGTCTGTTAAATAGAATTGTTGGTTGATCTTGGTTGAGTATATTAGGATTAGCTTTACTTTCTTTTTTTAGAGCTGCTTATAGATTATATTTATATTCATATACCCAACATGGAATACCTTATTCTAATTTATATTCCTGTTGAGGAGGAAGTGTGCGAGAATATTTATTATTATTATTACACTGATTGCCTTTAAATTTATTAATCTTTTTTGCGGGGCCGAGATTTCTATGATTGTAGTTGCTTGAGTAGTTTAGAATAAAATTTTAGTTTGTGGAACAAAGGAAGGTTTAATTGCCCTTAAGCCATGGTTTGACCTTTTTCAATTTGTGTGACTAGATTTTTCTTTTTAAATAGATTAAGTGTTTTTTTTATAATAGGCTTTAGTTTTTTCATTAATAGATATAGTGTATTTATTGAGTGAGAAGTTATTTCTTTTAATAGAAATAAAATTATTATAACTCTTCTATTTGATTGAATATCGTTTATATTTATAAGATTCGTGCTTTATATTTCTAGAATAGTAATTCATTACAGTGAACAATATATAGGATCTGGACGATATCTTAAGTGGTTTATTATACTTGTATTAATATTTGTTCTTTCAATAGTTTTGTTGATTGTTTCCACTAATTTAATTAAAATCCTCCTTGGATGGTACGGATTAGGATTAGTATCATATTGTTTAGTTATTTACTATGAAAATGTGCAGTCTGATAATGCTGTCATGTTAACCGCCCTTTCTAATCATATTGGAGACGTAGCAATTTTATTGGCCATTGCTTGAATATTGAATTATGGAAGTTGAAATTATGTCTTTTATTTGCATAGAGTTTTAAATAATAATGAGATAGTAATTATTTCTAGTTTGATTATTTTGGCAGCAATAACAAAAAGTGCACAAATTCCTTTTTCCGCATGACTGCCAGCAGCAATAGCTGCCCCTACACCAGTATCAGCATTAGTTCATTCTTCTACACTTGTGACTGCTGGAGTTTACTTGCTAATTTGTTTTAGAGACGTTTTATTAATTGTTTATGCGGGAGATGTGTTACTTTTATTGCCAGGTTTGACAATATTTATGACTGGCATTGGTGCTAATTATAAATATGATTTAAAGAAAATTATTGCTCTATCTACATTAAGTCAGCTTGGTCTTATAATAATAATTTTATCTATAGGATTTCCTGTATTAGTTTTTTTTCATCTATTGACACATGCTTTATTTAAAGCACTACTTTTTTGTGTGCAGGAGCAATTATTCACGGTGTGGGAGACACACAAGATATTCGTAGAATAGGGGCACTTGTAAGTCAAATACCTCTTACTTTGTCTTGTTTAAATGTAGCTAACTTGGCTTTATGTGGGATACCATTTTTAGCTGGGTTTTATTCTAAGGACTTAATTTTGGAAATTTCTTACTTGTCTTTAATTAATGTAGTTAGCTTTTTCTTATTGTTTTTTCTACAGGCCTAACTGTGTGTTATTCAGTATGTTTAAGATTTTATTTAACAGGCAAGGGCTTTGCGGGTACTAATATTCATTCTATTAGTGATAATGAAGGTTGAATTATATGTAAGGGAATATTAGGACTAGTAGTGATGGCAATTTCAGGAGGTGCGATATTGAGTTGATTGATTTTTTCTACTGTTAATTGTGTTGTTTTACCTTTACACCTAAAAATAGGTGCTCTGCTTGTAAGTGCGGTAGATTTGCGGGTTGGTATTTTATTATCAAGTTATTCTATTGGGCAGTCTGTAATGTGTGTGAAGTTTTACCTTAGCTCTACAATAATAGGAAGTATATGATTTTTACCTTATTTATCAACAAATTATAATATTAAATTACCTTTATATGTATTGGCAGTATATTATAATAATATTGGTCAGGGGTGAAGAGAATGTCTTGGTGCTCAAGGCATGTATAATAGTTTTAAGGATGGTTCAATATTAATCCACCAATCACAGGACAATTTATTTAAAATGTATTTACATGTATTAATTTTTTAAATTTTTACAATTTTCCTTTGTTTCTTTATATTTGTGTATTTAGGTAGCTTATATTGAAAGCATAGTATTGAAGATACTAAAAAGAGGTTATACTCCCTAAATAGCACTCCCTGAGAAAAGCACTCTCTTTTTTACCCCGAAAAGGTAATGTAATGTTATTTATACTAAGGGGGTTATAGTCATTTTATTAGTTTAGTTTAGTCTGTCGTAGTGAAAGCACGTGTTTGTGTGAAGTTCCAGGGAGCAGTGAACCGTGACAAGATGGGGATCGAAATTCAAGCCTGGCGTGTGAGAATAGGAATGTGGTGCGGTCGAGTGTGTATCAAATATCCGAAAACTCAGTGTGACCAACCTAGTTTGTCTCCTATGTACTTCATGGGAATTGTGCTTGCTGTGTTGCTAGTAATTGGTGGGGTGGAACTGAATCCTAGACCAGCTACAATAGATGATGTGTTATCCAAGCTTGATGACATTTACGGTAAAAATAATATCATTGTGCTCAACCACCTGTGACCTGGGTAAAAAAAAAAATTGAGAACTTGACTGGTGAATTAAGTGTTATCAAGAATGAAAATAAGGAACTTAAGCGACAGTTGGAGGAGACAAAGAAGTGGATTGATAAGCTTGAGGACTACTCCCGCCGCAATAATCGTGTCTTCTACAATATTACGAAAGGGGAGAAAGAAAGATGGGAGGAAACAGAGGAATTGATAAGGGAATTCATTGAGGAGAAACTGCAAATTGAACTTAATCCGATGGACATTGAAAGATCACATAGATTGGGTAGGGGGAGGGATAGACCCATAATAGTGAAATTTGCGAATAACAAAAAAAAAGGAAGAAATACTAAGA
Source organism: Thermobia domestica (assembly GCF_964235325.1). Taxonomy (NCBI): domain Eukaryota; kingdom Metazoa; phylum Arthropoda; class Insecta; order Zygentoma; family Lepismatidae; genus Thermobia; species Thermobia domestica. The sequence goes on from NC_137460.1 coordinate 173,358,736, forward strand.
AGTGCTTATCGTGCGAAGGGAACGCCTGTCAGAATAGGAGAGGACTTTTGCTATGCTACTCGTGCCATTAGGAAGTAATTAAACACTCACCGGATCGAAGCAGTGTCGAGGGGTCAGAAAGCACGACTTCAGTATAATAAGCTCTACATCGATGGGAATCCTTTCCGGCTAGAAGATCTTAAGAAAAATAGTAACAACCAGATGTCTTCGAAAGTGCAGTATGGTAGTGAAACTAGTGCTAACGAGAAGGAGTCGGCAACAATGCAAGGTAATCTTCCCTCTGTTTGGGCTCCAGTCGGGCAAACAACAGCAGCGGCAAGGGTGAATGAAAAGGAATATCCTGTCCTTCGACAAACAAGAAGAAGAGGAGGGGCACGAGCTCAGGGGCTTTTCGAAATTGACAGGAAACGTTCAATGACCTTTGAAAACTGAATGCTCTAATGTGTTTGGAAGTGGTAAAAAAAAAAAAAAAATAGAACATTTACGTATGTGCTATATGAATGTGCAATCTCTTAGAAAGAAGGCGACAGAGTTTTATCTTAATATTTTATCAAATGACTATGACATAGTAGCATTAACAGAAACTTGGTTAAATAACAGTTTTTTTGATTATGAGTTTTTTGATATTCGATATTCTGTTTATCGGAAAGATAGAGATAGTGCATGCAATAAAACACGTGGGGGAGGAGTGCTACTGGCATTTAAGAACATAGAAGTGATTCAGGTTATCTATACCGATCTGAACATGGATGGTATTCTTGTGAAAGTAAAAATTAATTCAAAGGCTGTTTACATTTGCGTTGTGTATATTGAACCGGACTCCAGTATCTCTCAATATGATTACTTCTTTCAATTTATTGAAGACAATTGTGAAGTAGGCAGCACTATTCTCATAGTGGGGGATATGAACTGTTCTTAAATAAATGGAACGCAATTTTCTTTTCTTAACTTGACAGGCAAATAGCAGCATTTATATAATTTCCTATTGTATTATGACCTAACATCCCTTAATAATGTATGCAACAGCTTAGAACGAACGTTGGACTTCGTGCTCTCTAACCTTAAGAATGTTACTGTACAAAAAGAGCTCCATCCTCTCGTAAAAGAGGACATGCACCATCCGTGCCTTCTCATAAATATATTGTGTAAAAGGGCAATAAAATCGAAATCCCATAAAAATATTTTAGGTTTCAACTTTCGAAAGGGAAATTTTTTGCGACTTTACAAAGATCTACATGAAATTAACTGGTTAAGTCTGGGACCTTACCGGGATGTAAATAGAATGGTGGACCGATTCTACGAAATAATTTATGACGCTTTTCGCAAAAAATTCCCTTGAGAAAAAAGTTCACAAAAATTTTTCCATGTTGGTTTATAAGTAGTATAATAGAAAAAATAAAAAATAAATCGTATCACCGTGCTTTTTGGCTGAGGGGAAAGGGGGAATTGTCAATATCATTACAATGAATTTTGTAAATTGCGGAAGGAAGTGAAACAGGAAATAGCAAGAGGGTATAAATTATTTATTTTAAAAACGGAAATTAACATACAGGAAGACCCAAAACAATTTTGGAACTATATTAAGAGTAAAACTCTCTTCTGGACCACTGTTGTACCAAGGACGTAGCCGGAGCAAAAATGATGAGATTGCAAATGCTTTCGCACACCATTTTCAGTCTATATATAGACTAGCGTCGTCAACTGATGATACCGGTAGTAGTCATTCATTTGGTGAAAACATTGATAATAATACTATGTTAGGCTCCTTTTTTATATCGGAGATAACCATAGCAGAGATTGAAAGGGCAATCAGAAAATTAAAATCTAATAAATCAATGGGAAATGACAACATTCCTCCATATATTGTTAAAGCATGTATTGATATTTTCAAATATCCCCTAAGTATAATATTTAATTTTGCAATAAAAAACAATGTTTTTCCTGACAAATGGAAGCACTCAATAATTTGCCCAATTCCAAAAGCAGTAAAGAAAAACAATATTGAAAACTTTCGGCCTGTTGCAATTTTACCCGTATTTCCCAAGATATTTGAAAGTATCCTATATGTTCGAATGCTTAATCACGTGCGCCCTGTAATCTCGATATATCAACATGGATTCTTACAAAGTAGATCGACAGTTACAAATTTAGGTATTATTACAGACTATATAGCTTCTTCTTTGGACAACAATGGTCAAGTAGATGTTATATATACTGATTTCAGTAAGGCTTTTGACACCGTACAACATGATGTTTTACTACATAAATTAGCTTTATTTAACTTTGGTCCAGCGATGGTCAATTTCTTTTCCTCTTATTTACATAACCGTAAACAGTCCGTTATCTATAAAGAATTTCTTTCTAAAGAAATCGACATGAATTCAGGAGTTCCGCAGGGATCGAACTCGGGGCCTCTTCTCTTTTTACTTTTTATCAATGATCTTCCGAGTTGTATTACAAATTCAGAAAAACTACTGTTTGCAGACGATCTCAAAATATATGCCAAAATCAAAACACAAGAAGACTGTTATTTATTACAACAAGACCTAAATAAGATAATGAATTGGTGTAAGGTAAACAAACTTCAGATGAATGTAGATAAATGAGTGTCTGTGACGTTCAGTAGAAAAGAGTTTCCTTGCGAATATTCGTATTTCATTGGTGGGTTAAATTTAAATAAATCGAACTCAGTGAAAGATTTGGGAGTAATATTTGATCATAGGTTAACATTCAACCAACATGTAGATAAAATAACTAATGAAGCGTACAGGAACCTCGGATTCGTAATTTGAATGAGTAATGAACTTAGAAATGAGATGACGTTGAAGACTATTTACTTTTCGTATGTTAGGGCTAAATTAGAATATGCATCAGTTATCTGGAATCCATACTTAAAATCTGAATGCCAGAAAGTTGAGCAATTACAAAGTAAATTCTTGAGAGATTTTACTTACAAAAAGACCGGTCTTTATCCAAAATTTGAACACTATACCAATCTTATTGACAATTTTAAATTCAAGACGTTAGAACAAAGAAGAACACTAATTGACTTAATTTTTCTCTTTCGAATTCTGCATAATAAAATTGACTGTCCAGCGCTGTTACAAAATGTATTTATTTAAGCCCCGTCTCTCAAAACGCGTTCAAAAAATAATAACATATTCTTTTGCCGGAAAACAAGAACAAATATACTGTATATGTCACCTACTTGGAGAATTAGTGCTGCTTACAATGGAATAAGTAAAGAGAATGTGTTTTTGGATATATTCGGTTACAAAGAGCGTCACTTCAGGAACCAAGTTATGGAAATTGTATGATTCATGGCTATTTGTACACTTAATGTATTTTATTTGTCTTGTCGTGTTATTATGTATTTGTTTATGTATGTATTTAAACTTATGTATCATCATTACTCTTACTGGTCAACTGGACATAAACACTCATGTTAACCTTCTGTAACTGGAGTTTTATACTCTGTTGAGGATACAAATAAATAAATAAATAAATAAATAAATTATATTAAGAGATGTTAACGGTCTAATCCGCTAAAGATAAAAGTTAGCAGCTTCTTCTTGATTATTCACATCTCCTTAGTTGGGGTATAAGAATCCCAATAGTATCATTAACAGTGAAATGCCTCTTTTTGGCTTCAACTAAGCAAGTAAGGGCCGAGAGGGCCAGAAGTTCAGGTCGAAATTGAGTGCAATTGTTTGCTTCCTACTTGTGAGATAAGTTGACAACAACTCCTTTTGGATGCAGCCCAAATATTATATTTAACTATTATCCCATTTCATTGTTTAGTCGGCCCATGTTAGGGATCCCTGATTTCATTCATGATAAAGACCCATTAGGAGGATTACTAAGAATGTTAGTCTGACGAGAAATCAGGATAGTGTATTAGTGTTGTTAATGGTGATTGTTATTGGGAGTAGAAGGGCAATTTCTACATCGAAGATGAGGAAAATTACTGCAATAAGGAAGAATCGTAGAGAAAAGGGAATTCGGGCTGATGATTTAGGATCGAACCCGCACTCAAAGGGGGAATTGTTTTCTCGATCATTAATAACTTTCTTGGAAAGAAGAGTTGAAATAGCTATAACTTTTAAGCAAATAATAATAGTTAATAGACCAGTTGTTAAAACTGTATTAATTGCCTATTTCATTTAAGTGATCCTTTTGATTGGAAGTCAAATATACTATATATATTAAATAGGATAGCCTCCTCATCAATAAATAGAAATGTAAAGGAATAATCATACTACATCCACAAAGTGTCAATATCAGGCGGCGGCCTCAAATCCGAAGTGGTGAGTAGGAGAAAAATGTGATAGAAGGTGACGTAATAAACAAGTGGCTAGAAATGTGGAACCAACAATAACGTGAAGACCATGGAAGCCTGTTGCTATAAAGAATGTTGAACCATAAACGGAATCTGCGATGGTGAATGGGGCTTCATAATTTTCGTATTCCTGTAGGGCAGTGAAGTATAGACCTAGGAGTATTATAAGTAGTAGGCCTTGTGTGGCTTGGGTGTGGTTACCTTCTATTAACCTGTGATGAGCTCATGTTACAGTGACTCCTGAGGCTAGTAAAATTGCAGTATTGAGAAGGGGGATGTGTATTGGATTGAATGGTACGATTCCTGCCGGAGGCCAGAAGGATCCAATTTCTACTGTTGGTGCTAGTCTACTATGGAAGAAGGCCCAAAAAAATGAAACAGAAAAGAATACTCCATAAATAATGAATAAGATTATACCTCACCGAAGGCCTAATGTAACTTGTATAGTGTGTAATCCTTGATACGTTCCTTCTCGGGTTACATCTCGTCATCATTGAATTATAGTTAGTAATGTAATTAGTATGCTGAGGAAGAATAGGGAGGGGTCAAATAGGTGAAATCACTTAGTAAGGCCTGTGGTTGTAATTAAGGCTCCTAGAGCTCCGGTAAGTGGTCAGGGGTTTTGATCAACAAGGTGGTAAGGATGATTTTGTGGTGTTGACATAAGTAACTTCTCTTGAATATAGTGTGACTAGGACTGCAAATACATAGGATTGAATTACCGCGACGGCAGATTCTAATATCAGGAGGGTACTCTGCTCAATTATTAGTAATGAAAGTATGAAGAGGGATAAAGAAGGGCCTGTATTACCTAATAAGGTTAAAAGCAGGTGACCTGCAAATTTGTTTGCTATTAGTCGAACAGCTAGGTTTCCGGGTCGGATAATGTTACTAATTATTTCAATGCACACTATGAATGGTATAAGAGGGGCTGGAGTTCCAGAAGGAACGAGATGGGCAAATATATGTTGAGTGTGATTAATTCAGCCGTAGATTATGAAACTTATTCAAAGGGGAAGAGCCAGGGTTAATGTAAAGGCTAAGTGACTAGAGCTGGTAAATACATAGGGGAATAGACCTATAAAATTATTGAACAGGATGAAGGAGAATAAGGAAATAAATAGGAAGGTTCTTCCTTGATGACTAGTAGGGCCTAGAATAGTTTTGAATTCCTTATGAATAGTTAAGGTTATTTTATTTCATAAAATATTTGAACGTCCTGGTAAAAATCAGAATGGAATTGGAATAATTAGAAGTCCAATTATTGCTCTAAATCAGTTAAATGATATGTTTATAATTGAAGTAGAGGGATCAAAGGTTGAAAAAAAGGTTTGTTATCTCTTTCAATTTATAGTTGTTTTTTAAATATTAGTACTGTTTAAGGTAGGATGAGGTGTATTTGAATTAAAATATATAATAGATGCAAATAGAAGGTAGCATAAAGAGAATATAATAAATAGTATGAGTCATTTTAGGGGGATATTTGTGGAATAGAAAAATACTATTGAGTAGTAATTTAAGCTTGACATGCTTATGTTATAATTTAACTAATTTTTCCCATTGGAAGTAATTGTTATTTTACTATCTTTTGGTTTAAGAGACCATTGCTTACTTTCAGCCATCCAATGAAAGTTCTTGTATTATTTTTGTTATTCAGTTAATAAATACTGAATGAGGGCAGGCTTCAACAACAATTGGTATAAAACTGTGATTTGCACCACAGATTTCTGAACACTGACCGAAGAATAAGCCTGTACGTGTAATATTAGCTGCTACTTGATTTAAACGTCCTGGAGTAGCATCTGCTCTAATTCTAAAGGCGGGCATAGCCCATGAGTGAAGAACGTCGGCAGCGGTAATTAAGATACGAATATCAATGTTAATGGGTAATGCAATACGGTTGTCTACATCTAGTAGACGAAATGAATTATTATTTATTTCATTGTTAGGAATTATATAAGAATCAAATTCTGTTAAGGAGAAGTCATAACTTCAGTATCATTGATGCCCGATTGTTTTAAGGGTGATTGCTGGTTGATGAATTTCGTCTAGTAAGTATAGGAGTCGTAAGGATGGAAGGGCGATAAAGATTAGTGTAATAGCAGGCAGAATTGTTCAAATGGTTTCTAAGGTTTGCCCTTCCAATAAATTACGGTTAATATATGTGTTTGGTAAGAGGGAGGCTAGTAGATAGCCTAGAAAGACTGTAATTATAGTTACAATGAGTATTGTATGATCATGAAAAAATACTATTTGTTCTATTATAGGAGATGCTGCATCTTGAAGACCTAGCTGATTTCAAATGTCCATTTCTAAGGAAGATGATTATTCTTATATTTGGGGCTTAGGCCCAATGCACTTATCTGCCACCTTAGAAGTTTGTTAATAAGGGGAGTTCTGCATAACTATGTCCTGCAGGTGGTAGATTCTGAAATCATTCTAAGGATGTTGTTTGTTGGTCTGAAAAGACTACTGGTCGAGCTCTTGCAAAGGCTTCTCATATAATAATTACAAGTACTAGGACGGCAACGAAGGAGAGGAATGAACCGATACTTGATACTATATTTCATGTAGTGTAGGCGTTTGGGTAATCTGAATACCGGCAGGGTATTCCTCTTAGACCTAAGAAATGTTGAGGGAAGAATGTAATATTTACTCCTATAAATATTACTAAGAATTGAATTTTTAGTCATGTGGGATTTATCGTAGTTCCTCTAGATAAGGGGAATCAATGGATAAGTCCTGCTGTGATAGCAAATACAGCACCTATAGATAATACGTAATGAAAATGCGCTACCACATAATAAGTGTCGTGTAGAACAATATCTCAAAATGAATTTGCTAGTACAACTCCTGTGAGACGTACTACAGTAAATAAGAAAATGAAGCCTAAAGTTCATAAGATTGAGGGTGAGTAAGTTATTTGTGCTCCATGAAGTGTAGCAATTCATCTGAATACCTTAATTCCTGTTGGAACAGCAATGATTATTGTGGCTGCGGTAAAGTAAGCACGAGTACAACTTCCATACCAACAGTGAATAAATGATGAGCTCAGACAATAAATCATATGAATCCAATTGGTAGTATTGCATAAATTATTCCTAAAACACCAAAAGTTTCCTTTTTACCACTTTCTTTTGTAAATATATGCGAAATTATACCAAATCCTGGAAGAATCAAATGCAAACTTCAGGATGACCAAAGATTCAAAATAGATGTTGATATAAGATTGGATCTCCCCCTCCTGAAGGGCCAAAGAAGGAGGTATTAAGATTACGGTCGGTTAAAAGTATTGTAATAGCTCCTGCTAATACAGGAAGAGATAGAAGAAGTAATACAACAGTGATTACTACTGATCAAACAAATAATGGTATTCGTTCTAATGTTATTCCAGGAGTTCGTACGTTAATTACAGTTGTAATAAAATTTACTGCTCCAAGAATTGGAGATACACCAGCTAAGTAGAGGGAGAAAATAGAAAGATCGACAGAAGCTCCAGCGTGAGCGATGGCTTTGGAGAGGGGAGGATATACAGTTCATCTGGTTCCCGCACCACTTTCTAGAATTCTTCCCGTTAATAGTAGAGTTAATGAGGGTGGTAGCAACCAGAATCTTATGTTATTTAAACGAGGGAATGCTATATCAGGTGCTCCTAGTATTAAAGGTACTACTCAATTACCAAAGCCCCCGATTATGATTGGCATAACTATGAAGAAAATTATAATGAAAGCATGCGCAGTAACAATTACGTTATAAATTTGGTCATCACCAATTAAGCTACCTGGTCGACCGAGTTTTGCTCGAATAAGGAGACTTAGTGATGTTCCTACTATCAATGCCCAAGCCCCAAAAATCAAATACATTGTACCAAAGTCTTTATGGTTTGTAGAAAATAATCTTTGATGCAAGTAAAATAAATAGGGTGGCCGAAGTATTAGGTGATAGATTGTAAATCTATTTATGGTGTAGTAAACCTCCTATTAGGTTTTATAGTCAATACTTATGATATCGGACTGCAATTCCGGAGTAGTAGTTAATATACTAAGACCTAAAAGATTGCCTTTTATTTATAGCTTTGAAGGCCATTAGTTTTTTAACTTAAAGTATTTATTTAAAGGATGTTGACAGTTAAAGGTAGAATAATTATGCCTCTTAATGAAATAATAATGAATATTGATCTAATTGACATTTCTTGGGGATTTTTTAAGGATGTTCATGTTTGGTTATGATGGTTAATAATGAAGGCAGCATAGGCAATTCGCATATAGTAGAAAAGGGTAATTAGTGCTGTTATTACTAGTAAGGTGAGAATGATAAATGATATTTGCTCAGCAGTTTTTATGATGATGATTCATTTAGGTAAAAATCCTAAGAGTGCTGTTAATTTGAAATTACAAGAAAATTACGACAATCACGTTCATTCTCTTTGTACTTTAATAAGTCAGTTACAAACGATAATGAGGGTCTATTTATATCTGCCCAACCTTTCATTTGCCCTACTGAATATAACTTTTAATTTTTAAAAATCCAACAATTAACAACAAATCATTGTGTTCATTCATTTTATTCTTAAACATGTCAGAAACAATCACCATTCGTTTGCCTACCCTTGCAACACGCCATCGTCAATTACTGAGGACCAGCAAGACTGTGCTTCAGCTTCCAAACACTCCTTTAGACCCGCTACGTTATTCACTTCACAATTATAAATAACTGACAGTTTTCGTCTATTCCATTATTTCATTTTATTCTAAAATCGTTCGGTAACTAACGATACCAAGGGACTGCTTTATATACAAAACAAACCTTTCACCCTACTCAATGGACTAACATTTCAACTGTAAACTCTGTTAATTTACGTCTGTTCCACTCTCTCATTTTATTCTGAAATATGCTGATAAGTAAAAATCATCAAGAGTCTGCTTTATATATAAAAAAGCAAACAATTCGCCGTAGTCAATAGACTTTCTTTTCAATTGCAAATGTCAGGAAAAACACCCCTCTTTAACTTTATTCTTAGTAACTAACGATAAAGATAGTATGTTTCGTCTTTCGAACTATTTTTCTGTAATGAAGGAAACAATTTTTTATTTGTAATATGGAACATTTAACGACAATTCAGTGATTTTATTTTATTCTTACATATGTTGGCAAGTAACGATGAGCAAGTTTTTGCTTCAACTTCCAAACACTTCTATCACCCTAATGAATTTACTCACTTTTCAATGTTATAATACCGACAATTTTCAACAATTCCATTTTTCATTTTATTTTTAAAGATGTCTTCAACGAACGAAGAGCAACAGCCCACTTGAGCTTCTAAACAATCTTTTTGCCTTATTAGTAGGTTCGTTTTTCAATTCCAAATTTTTTGCAAGTGACGGCAGTTCCACTCTTTTATCTTATTCAAATATTTCTTCAACCAGCGATTTGCAAAAGTCTGCTTGAACTTCCAAACACAAAGTTAGCCATGCTAAATAGACAATTTTTTCCAATGCAGGTACTTCACAATGTACGACAGTTACGTTTTTTTATTTGAAACTTATATTGTCGCTTTCAATACATAAGGGCGTAACTTATTTTCTTTTGGAATTTTGAGATTTTCAATTCTTCCGATAAATGTCGATCGTGTCTAGCTACTAGAAAATTTTTGTGGCTGTACGGCGAACCTTTCAGCAGTGGGGGGTCATTTTCATAAGGGCGTTAAGAAATATAAAAGTAAGTTTTTCAAAGCATAAGGGCTTAAATGACACATACGCCCTTGTGCATTAAACGATCTGAGTAGACAGTAATATTGCCTGGCGCTCATACGCTTCAATGAGTACCGCATTTATTTGGTGTCTTTGTATGTAAATGCCGCCATGATCTGTTTGCGATTGTTGATTTGGATTTGTTTAGGGGTTTGATTGTTAAAAGAGACTTGGTTAGTGACGTACAAAGAAGATTTTTCTTTTGTTTTGCGAGAGAGTTCAGAAGCACTGAATAGAACACATTTGTTGTGTCAAAACGGGGAGAGCAAGGAAGTCATAAAAATGAACAGGCGAAGCAAAATTATTGCTAAAGAAGATATTTGTCGGTTACTGACATACAATGACAATGATAGTGCTTCAGAGTGTACAGAGCTGGAAGATGACAGTGATGGGGATCCAGAGTATTTGCCTGAAAAAGGTATAGTATATTTTCCTTAATTTAATATTTTTCCTAGATATGAATATTTTAAATCACGAATATAATAGCAAGGAATTGTCGATTAGGAACACCCTTTAAAATCTTTATAACAAAGGAGTGTCATTAAATTTATTTAATACCAGTAAAGAATATCTATAATATGCTTTTAAGATGTTAAGTAAAACTGCTGTACAGTAGAATAGAGCCTCAATAATCTCACACAGTTTCTGAACTATTTCTCAACCCCTATTTAATCGATTGGCACAACATTTGGAGGATAGGCTGCCATGGCTATCTATCGTATCGCTAAAATTTGGAAGAGATCTGTTCCATGGGTGCTAGGAAATAAACCGAAAAATATGATGGTTTACCCAGTATCCAGAATGTTTTTCTTTTAATTATGACAAGGCTATACATATTTTGATAGGAATTTCTTGTTTAAATTTTGCATATTACTACCCAAGAACAATATCCCTGTTTTGCAAAATGTTATTGCTGTGATATCGAAACAGACAGTCTGTGCTTGGGTTATATTATTCTTTCCTTGCCCTTCTTATATGCTTCATCTTTTTGTATGGGATCTTCGTAGATTTGAAGCTCTGATCCCTTCTGCTCTGGGGGCAATGCACTAATCTAATAATTTACTTTTGTATTAAATATTATCGTTTATTTTCGTTTGATAGAAGTTACATTTAGGCATTATTATTTACTTTACAGATAAAAGCCCTGAATGCTGCACGGGTAACGGAGAAGATGCAACTACTTCTCTTGAGAAGCCATGGTGCGAAGATTCAGAAGGTGAGAGAAGCTTTTCAATTTCAATACATCAAAGAAGATCCATCAGAGGCGGCAGATCCGAAAGGCAGTTAGCGAAGGAAAAGCGTAATCGAGGAGAAGAGTATACAAAAGTGACAGGTGAAGTACGCAGTGCTCGTAAAATAAAGCCAATCTCATGTAAAGGTATGCATAGTTGTTCTGTCATAAGTGAAGACAAGAGGATTGCTCATAACGCATACTGGAGCATGGGTAATCTTAAAAGACAAAGAGACTTCCTTTTTAATCATATGAAACGTGTTGGTAAGGAAAGGGGACTAAAGAAAGCATCCTCAAGAAGGCAGTATTCGGTGCAATATTTTCCAACTATTGACGGAGTGAAAGTGCGAGTGTGCAAACTGTTCTTCCGACGTACGTTGGATGTCAGTGACAAAGCTTGCCGCGTCGCGATGCAGAAAGGTCTACTACTGGTTCTACTACTGATACTACTGGCTCAGATACTACTGATACTACTGATAAAGATAGATGGAACTACTGGTTCAGAGTTGCGAGGTAAGCATGTTCCGAAAAATGCATTGGGACAGGAAACAATCGAAATTCAGAAATCACACATAACATCAATACCTCGCTCGGGACGAATCCCATTACTGCCGAGCTTCTACATGCCAAGTTTATTACATAGACCCAGGGCTCTCTCTCTTGAAATTGTACGATCTCTACAAACATTACTGTGAAGAAAAGGGTCTGAATAAAACGCGTATAATTGGTTGCACGTCTTACTGGAAGCTATTGAAAGAGATGAATGTGAAAATTCACAAATCAAAAAAGAGCAGTGTAAAGTATGTGTCAAGTTTAGTAATTTGTCCGAAGATGAAAAAAGAGCAGAACTGCGAAGTTAGGAGGAACACAAACAAAAGAAGGATGAAGCAAGGGAAGAAAAGAGACTAGACAAGGAGAACGCATTGAAAGATAGAACTCATAAGGTGATTTGTTTTGATCTTCAGCAAGTGCTAACAACGCCGTCCTGCAAAACCGGAGTTTTGTATTACGCGAGGAAACTAAACGTTAACAATCTTACTATTTACGTCGTTGCTACTCATGAGAGCTACTGTTATTTTTGGGACGAAACAAAAGCAAAGAGGGGCCCAGATGAAACTGCATCATGTGTTCTTAAGTACTTACGTGAATTATTAACAGAAGCTGAATACGTGACCATGTATTCCGACTGCTGCGGAGGACAAGATTTAAACAAAAAATTCGCATCAATGTGTATATATGCGGTGAGTAGTACTCAATTAACAACGATTGATCATAAATATCTTGAGCCGGGACATACGGAAATGGAAGTTGATTCCATTCAGCATGCGAAAAAAATGTAGATGTGTTCATTCCAACAGAGTGGTTAACTGCTGCTCGAATGTCACGCAAAAAGCCGTTTCCATACGAGGTACACTCGATGACAATAGATGATTTCTTTGACTTCGAGGAAGCACGAAAAATTTTTCTACCATGCAACAAAGATCAAAAATGCAATGAGATTGGATGGCAAAAATTGCGATGGATAAGATTCAGTCAAGACGACTTGGGGACAGTTTTGTTCGAAACCCGAATGAGAGAAGATTTTTCCAGATTTTAAGTACGCAAGACTTCCCCGAGAAGCTGTACAATAAACAAGCATACACTCTTACCCCGGTATTCTTCTGTTCGACCTACTGTATTTCTAAGCAAAAGAAGAAAGACTTAGAAAATTTGTGCGATATAGGAGTAATACCGCGAGACTACCACGCATACTTCCGAAATCTACAAAGTGATGAAAATGGCGAAGATTTTGTTGAGGTCCATTGTCAAAAGGACTTTCCTTTGTGTCACTACAGTCATACTGCTTACCTAAAAACATTTTTTATAATCTATAATGTGTAGCGAAAGTTACATTTTTCATACCAAAATATTATATAAAACATAATAAACACTCTTATAATTATAACAAAAGAAAAACATTAACTGTTGTATCTTAGGTCATTAAGTACAAAACTGTAAAATGTGTGAAAAATAAAGTTACTAAAACATACGCCATTATTGTTATTTTAGAACTATAATTTAACATTTATCTGTTCACAGCATAAGGGCGTAAGTTAAAAACTTTGCAAGTTTATCAGGATGGAAAGTCAAATCAACACGGAAAGGAAAATTTGTCCCTCGACAATAAGCATCCAAAAAATTAAAGCTTTCCTAAAAATAGTCAGAAAGTTATATCGACTTGAACATACTACAAAATCTTCTTTCACTTCTCCTGTAAAATTTTGAAAATGTTAGTTACGCATTTATGTATTGAAAGCGAAGATATATGTCACTAACAGACGATCAGCTGGAGTCAACCAAACCACTTCTTGTAACCCACTGAATGGAATGACTTTTCAATTCATATCAGAGAATTTACAACAGTTCCGTTCTTTCATTTTTTTTTCTAAATATGTAAATAACTAAAGACCACCAAGAGTTTACTTCAGCTTCCAAAACTCCTTTCACCCTATTGAATGGAATCACTTTTCAATTGGAAATGTGTGCCAATTATGACATTCCGTTCTCTAATGTTATTATTTAAAATACAGTAACTAACGATTAGCTACAGTTTGCATTTTAATAGAAACCACTTTGCCATACTGAATGGCCTTACTATTGTATTGTAAATATTTGGCAGTTTACGATAATTTCTTTCTTTCATTTGATTCATAAATATGTCGACAACTACCGGTTACCAAGAGTCTACCTCAGCTTCGAAACACTACTTTCATCCAACTGAATAGACACACATTTCAATAGTAAAAATCTGACAGATTACGACGATTCCGTTCTTTCATTTTATTCGTAAATATATAATGAACTAACGATAACCAAGAGACTTCTTAATCTTCCAAACACTTTTTTCATTCTGCTAAATAGACTAAGTCTTCAAATGTAAATATTGACCATGTATCACAAATCTGTTCTCTCATTTTAAACATAAACAAAATGGTATCCAAGGATCAGCAGAAGTCTGTTTAATCTTCCAAACACTTCTCTCATTCTACTGAATGCATAAACTTTTCAATTGTAAATGTCTTACTACGACAGTACCGTTCATTCTTCTTATTCTTGAAGAAGCTTTCAACCAAAGATCACCAAGAGTCTGCTTGACCTTCCTATCACTCCTTTCGCCATACTGAATAAACTCGCTTCTCAATTGTAACTATCTGACAATTTACTGCTGTTCTTCCATCTTATCGACAAATATGTCAGTAACTAAACATAAGCAAAACACTTTTCGTCCTGCCGAATGAAGTCACTTTTCAATTGTAAATATCTGACATTTTAAGAAAAATCAGTTTTAAGATTTTAAACTTTAATATGTCAGTAACTATCAATGAGCTAGAGTCTACTGCTTCCAAACTGTTTTTCCTAGTGAACGGAATCACTTTTCATTTCAAATTACCTGACAATTTACGATATTTCCGTACTTTCATTTTATTCATAAATATGCCAGAAGTCAAACAAAGTCTGTCTTGTTCTTCTAATACTCTTTTCGCCCTACCAAAGGGAGACATTTTTCAATTGTAAATATCTAACATTTAAGGAAATTCCGTTATTACATTTTATTCCTAAATATGTATGTAACTAAAGATCTACTATAGAATCCGTCATGTTCCCGATACTCTTTTCGCTTTACTGAAAGAATTCGCTTACCAAATGTTAATATGTCACAAATTACAGCAAACTACGACAATTCTGTTCCTTAATTTTCTTCTTACATATGTCACTAATGACAAGCTAAACTGATTGGACTCAATTTTCAATTACAATATCTGATAATTTAAAACAAATTCGTTCTTTCATTTTATTCTTAAATATGTCTTCACTCAATGATCGTCTACTGTCTGCATAAGCTTCCAATTTCGCCTTTAGCCCTACTGAATTGACTCATTTTTTCAATTGTAAATATCAATATACGAAAAATCTGTTCTTTCAATTTATTCTTAAATATGTCAGTAATGAACGAACAGCAAGAGTCTGCTTCATCTTTGAAACCGTCCCTTCGCCAAATTCCGAATATCAAAATGCGTAATAGTGAACGAGTATTCCGTTCTTTCATTTCACTGTTAATTATGGTGCTAACTAACAACAAACCCGTTTCTTCATATTATTCATAAATATGTCAGCAATAAACGATTATCAAGAGCATGTTTCATCTTTAAAACACACTTTTTATGTGGATCTTTCACCACTTTCCGATTATAAATATGTTACAATGTACGATAATTCCATTCCTTCATTTCTTTCTAAAATATGTCAGTAACTAACGTTCAAACCCGTGCTCCATTTCCCAAACACTTCATTCGCCTTACTGAATGGTCTCGCTTTTTAATTTTAAATGTCTGTAAAATTACGACAAATCCGGTCTCTGTTTTACTCCGTAAATAGGTCATATACTTGAGTCCTCTAAACTTTGATTCAGATATCAGACACTCTCTTCGCCCTGCTGATCTTCTCACTTGTCAATTGTAATGTCTGTGCAATCTAAGAAAATTCCATTATTTTATTTAATTCTTTGTATGTCGGCGAATTACGATCACCACGATTTTGCTTCATCATCCACACACTCTTTTCTCCTTACCGAATGGACTAATTTTTCACAGCTATATATGATACAATTTACAATTCCGTTCTTTGATTTTATTTTAAAACGTATTCAAACTAGGATCACCACTAATCTGCTACAGCTTCTCAGCACTCTTTCCGTCTTACTGAATACACTCGATTTTCAATTGTAAATATTAGACAATTTATTCAAATTGAATTCTTGAATTTTATTCTTAAATATATCATCAGGTAGGGATCAGCAAGAATTTGAACCTAAGATTAGCGAGAATCTGCTTGGGCTTCTAATCACTAGTTTCACCCTACTAAATAGACCCGTTTTCAATTGTAACTATTTGACAATTTACGACAATTTCCTTCTTGCATTTTATCCACAAATATGTCAGTAACTAAACATTAATAAGTGCGTTCTTCGTCTTCTAAATCACTATTCGCCCTACTGAATGGAGTCACTTTTCAGTTGTAAATATATGACAAATTACGAACATTCCGTTCTTTGTGTTTCTTCTTAAATATGGCATTTACTAACAAGCCGCAAGACTCTGGTCAGCTACCAGATACTCGATTCGCTCTGCTGATTGGTCTCACATTTCAATTGTACATATCTGAATATCTACTAGAATTTTGTTCTTTCATTATATTCTTAAGTGTGTCATTAACTAGGTATAGGCATCACTGTGCATAAACATCCAAACTCTCCTTTCGTCTACAGAATGGAAATACTTACCAATTGTAGATATATTTCCTCTTACGAGAATTCCGTTCTTACATTTTACTCTTATATTTGCTAGTAACTAAAGATAACCTAGAGTATAATTTCTTTACATAACAAAAACTCCTCTGGCGTATATATTGGATCCCTCTTCAAATGTAAATATCTGTCAAATTAATTTTTTTAAATCTTAAATATATCAGTAACTAACAATCAACTAGAGCGTGTTTCATCCTCCAAACTCTCCTTTGGCTTTCCGGAATGGACACACAGAACAATTGTAAATATCTGACAAGTTACTAAAATTCAGTTCTTTCTTATCATACTTAGATAGGTAATTACTTTACGTACAGCGAGAGTTTGCTTCATGTTCCAAACACTTCATTCTCGCTGCTAAATAGACACACTTTTCAAATGTAAACAACTGACAATGTACAAATATTTCCTTGTTTCATTTCATTCTTAAATATGTCTTGAACTAACGAACAGCGAATGTGTGCTTAACTTCCAAAAACACATTTCGCAGTGCTAAATAGACACTTTTAAAATGCAAATGTCTGACAGTGCACGACAAATCGGATTTTTCATTTTAAACTTAAATGTGTCAAGCGACTGCATCCTCTTTGAAACGCTCCTTTCGTCACTTCTCGATGTAAATAGATACAATGTACGACAATTCCATTCTTTTATTTTATTCTCAAATATTACAGTTATTAACAATTAGCGTCTCTGCTTCATCACTGAAACACTCCTTTCGTTATACTCAATGGTTTTACTTTTCAAATGAAAATATCTGACAATTCACGACAATTCACTTTTTTTTTATTTCATTCTTAAATATATAAAAATTACAGATCAGCAAGAATGTCCTTCAGTTTCCAAACATCCCTTCCTCCCTACTGAATGAACTAACTTAATTGTGCGAATATCTGACTAATTACGACAGTTCCGTTGTTCATTTTATTCCTAAATATGTCAGTAAGTAACGATGAGCTAGAGTTTGCTTTATCTCTTATTCACTCCTTTCGCCTTAGTGAATACACACTTTTTAATTCCGAATATTTGATAATTTACGACAGTCCCGCCCTTTCATTTCATTTTTAAATATGTCAGCAATTAACGTTCTACTAACGATCAGCAAGAGTCTTCCTTATTCTACTGAATAGACTAATGTCTTTATTGAAAATATCTGACATATTACAACTCCGTTCTTGCGTTGTATTCTTAAATATGTCAGCAGCTAAGGATCAGCAGGAGTTTACTTCCGCAGCAACACTCTTTTCGCCCTACTGAATGGAATCAATTTACAATTAAAAATGTCTCACAATTTACGAAAATTCCGTTCTTTAAGTTTATACTAAAATATGTCTTTAACTAAGGATAATGAGAGTTTTATCCTCTTGTGAACTATCCTTCTCGTCCAGAAATATCTGACAATTTACTACAATTGTGTTCTATCACTTTATTCGTAAACATGTTGGAAATAAACGATCATCGTTAGTCTGCTTAAAAATAGTAACATGCCTTTCGCCCTACTCTATGCACTCACTTTCCAATTGTTAATAACTGACAATTTACGACTTCTGTGCTTTCAGTTCATTCTTAAAAACGTCAGCAACAAACGGTCGCCAAGATCCAGCTTCATATTCCAAACGCTCTTTCACATTACTGAATTGACTTATTTATTGTAAATATCTGACAAATTACGACATTTCCTTTATTTCATTTCATTCTCCAATATGTTGACAACTAACAATCAGCAACCGTCTATTTGAGGTTCTATAAACTCCTTTCGCCCTACGAAATAGATTGGCTTTTCACTTCTAAATATGTGACAATTTACTACAATTTTGTTCTTTCATTCTATTCTTAAATAAGTCGGCATCTAACATTCAGGAAGAGTCTGCTATATCTTCGAAACACTCATTTCGTGATTTGAATGGAATCATTTTTAAACTGTAAATGAAAGACAGTTAAATACAATTTCGCTTTTTCACTTTAGACTTATATCTCAGAAACTGACGATATGAAAATCCGTTTCACTTTCCGGACCCTTTTTGCTCTGCTGAATTAAGCAACTTTTCAATTGTAAATATTAAATAATTTATGACAATTCAGTTATTACATTTCAGTCTTATATTTGTTAGTCAATATCGACCAGCAAGAGTTTGAGTTATTTTCCAAAAACTTTATTCGTCCAAGCGAATGGACTAATTCAACACTTGCAAATATGAGACTATTAAAGACAATTTCATTGAATGTTTTTATTACTAAAGATGTCTTCAACCAAGGACCACCACGAGCCAGCTTGTGCTTTCGAACACTCCTTTCGGCCTACTGAATGAACTCACCAATTGTAGACATTTTACAATTTACTACAATTTCGTTCTTTCATATACTTCTAAATATGTCAGTAACTAAAGATCAGCAATTGTCTTCTTCAGCTTCCAAAAACTCCATTGGGCATCGCACTTCAATTGCAAATATCTCACATAATACTAGAATTCGGACACTTTATACTTAAATATTTCAGTAACTGACGATCAACAAGAGCGTGGTGCATTATGTTTACTGAACTGAAACACCTGGTAATTGGTAATGTCTAACAATTTACAACAATGTCGTTCTTTCATTTGATTCTTAAATATGTAATTAACTAACGATGAGCGAGGGTTTATACAACTTCCAAACACTCCTTTCGAGCAGTTAAATAGTCTCGCCTTTCAGATTAGTCCAGTCAATGTAGGTGAAAAAAGGGCTTAACACCAAACTAACTGTAAAAGAAATAAAGTAAGGTTTTTTATACTTGGAATAATATCCCCAACTACATGTCAAAAGTTTAAAAATATCCGAGCATTTGAAAGCAGCCATCTTGGACGCCATCTTGGATTTACTCTTTAAATCTATAAATGATATTATTCCTCCAATTAACTTCACATCTGTATCGAAAAGAAAGTTTTTGGAACTATGAAAATTAATTTAAATCATTTACAAACATTTTAACCAGTAACAAGCTTGAAAAAGGCATTTGATATGTTTGTTGATTTCTTTTTCTTGATTATAACACCTTGCTTTTTTTATTTCTTACCGCTTCTAAAATTTATTCCTTTTAGTTTTGTTTCAGATGTTGAATATTTTGAGCTGTTTAATTATCGTGGATGATAATGTAATTGTGAAATGTGCCTTTGTGACAAAAAGTTATCTGAGGAGCCAATAGTGACGTCTCGAGGAAAGAAAGTGGGTGAATCAAGAAAGCAAGTGAATGAAGAGGAAGTGATATACGAACTCAAAACCAGTGTGTTCTTTTAAACCACTTAAAAAAGATTTTGCCTATAATAAACTTGAGAAAGGCTTTTGATATATTTGTTGAATTCTTTTCCTTCATCTTAATCCCACGCAGTTTCTTTTCATTAATATTGTTAACGATTTTTTTCACCTGTTCTTTTTTATAAGCTGGTGTAATTATCATGGATACAAATGTCGATGTGAAATATGTCCTTTGTGGGAAGAACTTATCGGATGAACAAACTGTGACATTACGAAGCAAAGGAAGTGAAGGAATAAACAAAGCAAGTGAATCAAGAGGAAGTTATATACGAACTCAAGAAGAACAATCCGTTCATGTGAAACGTAGGAAAATATGGTGTAATGCAAAGAACATTAAGGCTTTGAAAAGGAGAAAGCCAGTCTTTAGTACTAGTAATGAACCTGTACTTCGATCACAAGTGGGGAAGTTTGAATTCAATAAGCATTGTCTGTTTTTAGGGCAGGAAGCCAAATTCGATGGTAGAAAGAGAGGATATGATGTTTTCCCAGTTCGAACTCATAAATTGCATGCTACCATAATGAATGTATGCACCAGTAGGGACGAAAAATGTAGTAAACAAGTGTCTTCAAGACTTCTGTTTGCTAAAGATTTTCCAGTCGTAGATGTAGTTTACCACAATCAATGTGACTAAAACTTCAGAAATGGAAAAGGAATCCAACGAGGTATGTGCCAAAGAGTGAAGCAACAAATGATACGCTGCAACTGAAAGGCCGACCCCAGGAGGATGAAAGAACGTAAAGTTTTCTTGCTGCCATGCAAGACCTTGAAAATAATTATGAAGACCAAATTACCATACGCGGCTTAGTGACAAGAATGGAAGCAAATCTAGAATGTTCTGGTTGCGAAAATCACGCATATTCTGAACAGTATATGAAACAGAAATTTAAAGGATCATTTGGGGATGATGTAATATTTACAAATATGAAAGGACGAGTAAATGGTGTAACACCTCTAGCAAGTGCTTCTTCAATTCTTCAGCAATACTACAATACTCCAAAAGGTGAGAATGAAGAGGAAGAAAAACATAGGATAATTGAAACAGCTGCAAAATTAATTAGAAAATATGTGAAATCATGTGAAACATCTAATGACCATTATCCACTGACTGAAGATATGGCTTCTGTAGACAAAGCAATGAATCTGTTGCCTGACAGTCCTCAAGTGTTTATCAAAACAGTAATTAGAGGAGAAATGATAAAAAATCGGCTTCTATAGGTCAAGCAATAATGCAAGCAATAAAACCTAGATTCTTTGTAGCGCCTCTCTAATTGGAAATGGCAGTCCAAATCCACCTTCATTTTGGTTCAAGGTTTTTCATAGATTCTTTACAGCAGCATGGTTTCTGCTCTTCCTATAGCGAAGTACAGAAATATGAGAGGAGTGCAGCAACAATGACAAACCTTGATACATTGATTGATTCGCATCAGTTTGTTCAGTATGTTGCAGACAACATAGACCACAACATTAACACAGTAGGGTCATGGCACCTTCCATGGTATGGGCTCCATAGCAGTAGTAACATGTAGAAAGATAGTAAGTAGAACAGTTCCCAAGAAGATAATCACAACACACGACCGTAGTAAAGAATACTGGGGAGGTCTTTCCAGTGATCTTATCATAGAACAGGCACTGATGAGAAGCATGAAATGTACAGGAGGGCTAACTAGAGGAAGAGGAATGAATGCCAGAAGCACAGCGACAAGTATGGGTTCAATCCATGATTCTTTGTACAGAGTTCAACAATGCATGCAAGAATTCACTACTGTCTTGGACAATACCAGTGAAGAACACAAAGAAGCTTCATATACCAGACAGACAAGAGACTGCTCAGATACCAAGAAAATGGTGACATTAGTACTAGATTGAAGCCCACTTATTCCTGACAACCTTTGCGTAGTTTGGCATCAGGAGTGGTTGTTCATAGTAATGTGAATGTTGACAAAACAGAAGAAGTTGGTAATCTAATTGCCTAGTCCATGCAGGGTCAGAACATTTGGAACTATTCATTCAACGAAATTAAAAGGCTGTTGCCATGGGATCGAAAAATGTTAAAGTATGTCAAGATGTCAATATTGACCCACAATTTCTATTTCAAGGACAAGCTTCAACATTAGTTCGCATAAAGATTTGATTTACCCCACAAGTTCCTGAGCATTGACGAAAGCATTGACTTGCTTTTGTTTCTGAAACATAGGACATAGATAACAGGAACATATTCAAATATGAACTCTGCAGCTATCCATCATCTATGTTTGTCGATTCAGCTCTTCCACGGAAAGGAAATAAATCGGTTCTGGCCAATGCCATTTTGGCCAAGGTGGAGAAATGTCAAATGTCAGCAGAACCCCTATATACTCGATGGAGGTGCTTTACTACATCGATTATCATGGTCAGTTAGTATGTTGTTCTCAGACATCTATAATAGCTATACAAACTACGTTCTGCAAAGGTATGGTAAATCGGTTGTGATTATGTTTGATGGATATTTCGATGGTCCTTCCATTTAGGACGTAACTCATATTAGGATTAGCGAAGGTAAAATTTCCCCATACGTCTTATTTTCTATGGACATGAAACTGACAATGAAGAAAGATCTACTTCTATCAAACAAAATGAATAAGCAGCATTTTTTAATGATGCTTAGTAAGATTTTTGAAGTATTGGATGTCAGAGAATACATGCTCGAAAAGATGCAGACCTTCTGAGCGCTCAGACAGCAGTGCATGCGTGTGAACAAAGTGATGTTGTCATTGCAGACGACACTGATATCCTGATACACCTGTGTTTATATGTTAAAATGGATAGTAAAGAAGTCTTCTTCAGACCACAACCAAAGTGTGGTGCAACCAACATGCGAGAATGTAATATTCAATCTACAAACTCGTCATTAGGATTCAATGTCTGCAGTGGCTTGCTTATTATTCATGCGATTTTGGAATGTGACACCACGTCACAGTTGTTTGGGGTTGGCAAAGGCAAAAGTGTATCCTTTATGGAGCATGCTGAAGTATTCAACAATGCAAACAGTCTGAAAGAAGACATAATTACTGTCGGAGAACATGCTATTTGTGCCATGTATGGAGGAAAGCTATCTGATACCTTATATGACCTGAGATACAGATGCTTCAGTACAAAGTTTGATAAAAATATGGTTCAAGCTGTTCAATCCCAGCCACTTCCACGTACTTCAGTTGCTGCTAAGTTCCATAGCTTACGAATCTACTACCACGTTCAGGATTGGAAGAGTAAAACAACGTTTCTATCTGATATATATATATATATATATATATATATATATATATATATATATATATATACATATAGCTATATTTCACATAAATTGGAAGAAAAATGGAAATTTCTAGATTTAGAGAAGAAATTCACTATTGTGGCCAATATGGCTGCTTTCCCATGCCCGGATGTCTGTAGAGTTTTGATATGTTGTTGGGGATATTATTCCAAATCTAAGAAACCTTTCTTTATTTCTTTTACAAATAGTTTGATGTTTTCATCTAAAATGACTGGACTAGATATAAATTTGTGACAACGTACGAGAAATCTGTTCATCATTTTAAACTTAAATATGTCAGTAACTAAAAGGCCAAAGAGGCAAATTATTTATCAAAGTAGAAGCTGATTTATACACTAATCGAAATCCTTAGTGCACTTATTACGAAACTCCAATAAAAATTTTCCGAATGAATATACTGTACGATTTAGTTTCATATACAGAGACGCAAACAGTTAGACATGAAAAAACCGCTAAACACATTTGCTAGCCTTTCAAAAGCACAGCGCATCAAAATTATAAGTATTTTTTTCGCGTAACCCGCAGAGTCCCAGGCGCGGTGAGACTCAAAAATTGCAATTGGTATGGTGATCAAGTTACATATCTGACATAACAGGGGATTAAAAACTGTTGGGAAATAAACGAAGACGGGTCGAGTCTGGACTCTCTAAAATTACTATGTGGGGTATTGTGGCGGGTCAAAATGTAAGCAAAAACGTCATTGTAAAGTCTATGGCCAACCCAAAAAAACTTACAGTGAGACAGATGTCAAAACAAAAAAATAACATGTGTGACCACTTCAAGAAAACAAAGATTGAAAATGTAAATATTTGTCCCATGGTCCTCCGCAGGACGCCAGACGGGGTTCACCTCAAAATTTGCAAATGACAACAGAAGACAAGTAGAAAATCGTTTAAAAGCTGTTATATCATGAAAGCAGTTCGAACAAGTCTAAACACTCTAGGTTAACGCTGTGCAAACATCTTACTTTTTAGTTCTTCTGTCTGTAGTCAGGTTTTTTTTTCATTTTAATTATTTTACTGTACTTAAAGAAGGGAAATGCCCCAACTCCGAGATCCTTCTCTTTGGGCCAAGTGATGTGTAAATAAATAGAGAAATAAAATGATAGCAAATCAATAAATAGAGAAATAAAATAAATATTACACGACTTCTTTAGGTATGGAACTGAATAGTTTACATATAATGTGCAATAATAGAACTTATTCTCGTTGTCTGGATTATAAAGTATAAAATGATTGTAAAAAAGAATTTCTGTACCAGGAACAGGAAACACGGGAGGTGTCTCACAGTGACAAGAAGTGCCGATTGCAAAATAGAAAGCCAATGCGCTCAAAGAATGAAATTGAAGGTACCAATTTTGGCCGGAAGCCATTTAGCACAAGGTAATTTTAAAAACTGGAGAATTGTTCTGTGTTGTATATTTTCCCAACAGCTTCTGAACGAAATGTTACTTGACTCCCTTTGTCAATTGAAAATTTTGAGGAAGTTCACGTCTGAGACCTTGCGGTTACCCTGGAACAAATATTTTTACTTTGAATCATTGTGCTTTTGAAATGATGACACACGTAGTTTTCTCTTTTGATATCGGGATGTTTCGGGATGCATACAGACTCTACAATGACGTTTTTAGACTTTTTGATCGACCGCCATTTTGCACAATGTATTTTAGGGAGTCGAGAATTGTTCCGCCTCCTTTCCTTTACAAGAACTTTCCGGCGAAATGCTTCTTGATTCATTTACCATTTCTAATTATTCAGTTGGGCCCTGTGTGGGACGCTGTGGGTGACCCTGGAACTACACTAATTACTTTGTTCCGTTGTACTGTTGAAACGAAAACAAATATGTATATCTCGTGTTGTATCTGTCTCATTGTTTGCGATTTCTAGGCGTGCCCTGCATATGAATATAACTCGTCAATATGCATTCGGAAATTTTGTATTACATTTTCGTAATAGGTGTCATTAGAGTTTTCCATTACTGTATAAACCATCTTCCACTTCGATATATAATCTCCCTCTCTTCCCTTGTAAGGATCAACAGGAGTCTGCTTAATTTTCGAAACACTCCTTTCGTTCTACTGAATGGATTCCCCTATCAATAGTAAATATCTACTAAATATTCTGTTCTATTATTTTATTGTTAAACAAGTCCTGAACCAACGATCACCAAGAGTCTGCTTGTTCTTCCAATCACTCCTTCAGCCCTACTGAATAGACTCGCTTTTCAATTGTAACTATCTGACAATTTAGGCCAAATCCGTTCTTTCATTTTTTTCATTAATATGTCAGTAACTAAAGATCAGCAAGAGTCTTCAGCTTCCAATCACTCGCTTTCCCTACTGAATAGAATCATTTTTCATTTTAAAATATCTAACGCTTTACAATTCCGTAATTTCATATTCATTTCTAAAATATGTCAGTAATTAACGATCAGCAATACTCTGGCTAATATTTGAAACACTCGCATCGGAACTTGAAAAATTGAAGTATCATGAATCTACGACAATGCCGTTCCTTCATTTTATACTTAAATATCTTAATTACTAAGGACCACCAGGACTCTGCTTTAGCTTCCAAACACTCCTTTCGACTCGCTGTGTTTACTCAATTCTCAATTGTAAATATCTGACAATTTTCGACAATTCCATTATTTTCTTTTATCTAATTCTGTTCAGTAACTAACGAACATCATGAGTATGATTTATATGATGAAAACACTCCTTTCGCCCTACTCGAATGGCCCAACTTTCCATTGTAAATATCTGACAATTTACGAAAATTCCGTTCTTTCATTTTAATATTTAATAAGCTTTGAACCAACGATCAGCAAAAGACTGCTTCAGCATCTAATCACTCCTTAGGCCCTACAGAATAGATTCGCTGCTCACTACTCGCTACTCGCTACTACTCTGACAATTTCCAGGAATTCCGTTCTTCCATTTTATCCACAGAAACGACAGTATCTAAAAATAAGTAAGAGTTTGTTTTGTCTTCTAAAACTCTTTTCCCCTACTGAATGGAGTCGCTTTTCAATTTAAATACCTCAGATTTAACACAATTCTGTTATTACATTTTATTCTGAAATAAGATGTGATCCAAGGGTCAGCTAGAGTTTTCTTGAGCTTACATTCAGTCCTTTCGCCCTACTAAATAGACTCGCTATTTAATTGTAATTATCAGACAATTTACGGCAATTCCGTTCTTCCATTTTATCCACAAATATGACAGTAATTAAACATTAGTAACAGTATGCTTCGTCTTTAAATCTCTTTTCGGCCTACTGAATGGAGCCGCTTTTCAATTGTAAATTCCTGACATTTTACCTCAATTCCGTTATTTATTTTATTCTAAAATATATAACTATCGATCTATTGAATCCTGCTTCATGTTCCAGACAGTCTTTTCGTATTGGGGATTACACTCACAAATTAGAAATATCTGGCAAATTACAATTCAGTCCTTTATTTTCTTCTAAATATGCCAATTAGTAAAAAGCAGCAAGACTCTATTTCAGCTATCAGACACTGGTTTCGCCCTGCCGTGTGGACCCCTTTTTAAATGAAAATATCTAACAATTATCCTGAATTTCCTTTATTTCATTATTAAGTATGCCTTTAACTAGGGATCGGAGACAGTCTGCGTCAGCTTGCAAGCTGCGTCAGCGTCGCCATACTGAATGGACTCACTTATGAATTGTATGCATGTGACATTTTAAAACTACTTCAGCCTGCAAACACTCCTCTTGTCCTACTGAATGTAATTATTTTTCATTTGAAAGTACCCGACTATTTATAATAATTCCCTTCTTATATTTTTCTTAAATATTTAATTAACTAGAGATGAGCGAAAGTCGCCTTCAGCTTCCAAACACACCTTTCGGCCTGCTAAATAGATTCACTTTTAAAATTTAAATATCTGACATTTGTCTATTATTTTAAACTGAAATATGTAAGTAACTAAGATTCAACAGCAGTCTGCTTAACCTTCCAAAAACTCATTTCGCTCTACTGAAAGGATTCACTTTTCAACTATATGAATACGACAATTCCGTTCTTACATATCCTGAACCAATCATCAGCAAGACTCTACTGTCTTCCAATCACTCCTTACGTCTTACTGAATTGAAATGTTTTTCAATTGTAACTATCTAACAGATTAAGATAATTCCCTTCTTTCATTTTATTCATAAATATGTCAGGAATAACGTTTAGCATCAGTCTGCTTAGTCTTTCAAACGGTCATTTTTCCTAACTGAATGCAATCACTTTTCATTTCAAAATATCTGACCTTTTACAACAATATTCATTGTTTTTATTCTTAAATATGTCAATAATTAATGGTCAGCAAGATCTCCTTCTCCTTTGAAACACTCACTTAGCCACTTTCCAAATATAAGTATTTTAAATAACGACAAATCCGTTCTTTCATTATATTCTTAAATATGTCAATTGATAACGACCAGCAAGACCAGCTTCCAAACACTTGTTTCGATCCGCTGTGTATACTCAGTTTTTAATTGCAAATATGTGACTATTTGGACAATTCCTATACTTGAATTAATGTAGAACAGTTCTGTAACTAAAGAACATGAATAGTCTGCTTCATATATGAAAACACATATTTCGGCTTACTTAAGAAACTCGTTTTTCCATTGTAAATGACAGACGATTTACGTCAAATCCCTTCTTTCACTTCATTCCCAAAGGGTCAATTTACTAACGATAATCTGAGTCTATTTCATCTCCCGATTTCTTCTTCAGCCCTACAGAAAAAAACTACTCTTCAAATGTAAATATCTAAGAGTTTACTACAATTTCGTTATTTCATTTATTCTATAATATGTCGCTAAATAACGATGAGCAAGACTTTGCATTATCTTCTAAATCCACCTTTCATATTAATGAATGGACTCACTTTTGAATGTTAATTATCTGACAATTTAAGACAATTCCATTCTTTCGTTTTTTTCTTAAATATGATTTCAACCAACAATCAACAAGAGACTACTTTAGTTTGATAAACACTTTTCACACATCTTCTTGTCTTTTAATCTAAAAAATAAAAAAAATATTCCGGTGGACTTCGGATGTTCTGCAATTCAGATCTTGAATTTTATTTACGGTCTTTAACCATTTTTAACTCACTTGCTCCTTGCTCTCATAAAAAGCATTTGTTGTGTAGACTAAAATCAAAAATGAATTAATGTATATTCTTGGGAACTTACTGTTGCACCTACACACATATATACAGGGTGTAACTAAAAGGTACGGCTGAATTTCAGGGGTGGATTCCTTATGGGTAGACAAGCAAAATCGTTCATATGACCATATGTCG
Source organism: Thermobia domestica (assembly GCF_964235325.1). Classification (NCBI taxonomy): domain Eukaryota; kingdom Metazoa; phylum Arthropoda; class Insecta; order Zygentoma; family Lepismatidae; genus Thermobia; species Thermobia domestica. Next base: position 173,387,332 of record NC_137460.1, read on the forward strand.
GGAAATTATCATTACAGACTTACGGCCATTGAGCCACCTAATGCTGGAAATAGTAATATTCTGGTCTCTCCTTAATGTGACTCAATTTAAACCTCAATAACTCAGACCCTAATTAACCTAGGAAGATGTTTTACCATAGTATCCTGCACCATATTATTTGATGCTTTTGCTGGACCTTGTGTTCCCTGCCACAGTGAATGCTGACGGCACTTTCCCATATTATTTTCAGCATGATGGAGCCGCTCCACACTATGGACTTTGTCCGTGAAAGGTTGGATGAACAACTGTGAGGGAAGTGAATTGGTCGCCGTGGTCCCGTGGAGTGGCCGCCTAGATCCCCTGACTTAACGCACCTTGATTTTTATCCATGGCGACATCTTAAGTAGATAGTGTATGCTGAGACAATCCGTGATTTGAGACACCTGGAGGAACGCATAGAAGAAACCTGTGACCAAATTTCAGGAGACATCTCCTCCGTGTGCAGTCAGAGTGGTTGCGGCGACTACTATTGTGCATTGCACGGATAGACAACACGTAGAACATGAAGCATTCATTATCAAGGTAATTTCCAACTTTTGAACATTAATAACTTCTAAACTGTACTAGATAGGAAAAACAAATTACACCACTAAATTCCTGAGCTGAAGCTAGTGTTACTTGATGGATCATGCACCCCGTTCCCATTTAAAAAAAATTGACTTGAATCCAAAATGGCAGATTTAAAGATAGCGGTCATTAATGACATACACTTCAAAAGTTGCGGCCCCTCATCAAACCTCTGTTCCCATCATCACTTTTTACTTTTCCCTTCGATTTTCAAACTTATGCAGGTGTCCAAGGACTTTTGACTCACCCTGTATATTTTATATATGTGTGGGAGTACCACGGTGGACATGGCAGGGTAATTGCTTGTTTTTTTTTTTTTTTTGCATCAGCATTTTGGAGATGGCATTCCTTGGGGATGCACTCATAAAATGCATATCAGCGGAAAGCTTAATTTTTGCAGATCACATTGCTACTAAAATTATCTTCCTATCTTGATCAGAGTTTGATATATTGAGGTTTAAAGTGAGACACATTAAGGAGCGACCAGAATGTGACCATTAGTCGGCTCAAAGGCCGTAACTCTGGAACGATGCATTCCCGACATATGGTCATCTGAACTTTCTTGCTTGTCTACCCATAAGGAATCCACCCATGAAGTTTTGCCGTACCTTTTAGTTACACCCTCTATATACAAGATCCGTTTTGTAGATTTACGAAATCACTCTTTTTTCCTCAATCAATTTACAAAACAGGTCTTGAATGAGCTGGTCGCACTAGTAATTACATCCCGTAGTGTTTTTATGTAACACACACAGTATAAATAAAGCTTCGAAACCACAAATTGCAAGTTCTCCCGCAGATCATTCGGTAAGGTGTCTGCTTGTTGAGTAGGCAACCCAGATTCATATCACGGCTGGTACGATTTGCTTTTTCTCCCTTTCAAAATACATTCCTATATGTTTATATTTCTTCTTAATAATTACTTTATTTCAATCTTAAATTAGTCGCGGTTAAGTAGTCAGAAGATTAAAATACATGTATGACTTCTTTATCCGTGTGTGTGTAGTCATATATGTATCTTCACATATTTGTTGTTTCTTGGGGCCGCGGTGGCTCAGTGGTAGAGCGTTCAATTTTTGTGCTTGGGGTCCCGGGTTCGATCTCAGTCCCCGACAACTGAACTTTGTGGTGAACAAACACCGTGTGCGTGGGTTTTCTCGGGGTTCTACCAGTTTGTTCATTCCACCATTTCATTCATTACTCATCATCACCGTCCCCTTTAGCCTAACCGGCATAGCTGTGGGACGTAAAACTCAAAGATTTCATATGTTTCTTTCTTTCAACTAGTGTTGCCACGAGACGAGATAGAAATCTTTGATAAGAGACGCGAGACGAGATAGACTACTTGTCCCGTCTCGTTTCCGAGACGAGACGAGACGTCTCTTGAAACTTGAATCGGTTGAAATGCCCTGTATCCTCTCATGTCTCAAAAATGCAAAGACAGTTTTTGAAATTGTTTAAAAATTTATTAACTCGGAATAAATTATTGCCTTCGAAAGTATACCAGTGTTATTATTTCCAATGAGGACTATCCTAAAAAACAAGGAAGACCTAAAGTTATTCTTTTTAAATGATTCTTACAAATCTCTTTCATTTCCATTTTTCAACCGATTCAAGTTTAAATATTTAGTGATACTGTTCCAGATTCAAGTAAAATGTTAAACCATTCTTTGAGATCAGTGTTTCAGAAGATTTCATTCCGAGGCCATATCTATGTATAAAAATCCTTTATAGAAATACAAGTTCTCTTAATGCCAGTTTCATCAGCAACTAACTATTGTTTCATGAGTTTTCTCGTTCCGAACAAAGACAGAAACGTGTAGGCCTTTTTCTGTACTGACAAGTAAACCTTACGTTTGGGTGAATCGAGTTGCTGACTGAGACACATATGAGAAAGTAGTACTAAATGTGGTCAGTATTTTAGTGAAGTTATAGGTGCGAAGCTCCAGGGGTTTAGGAGATACAGCTACCAGAACATCACATGGAAGTGCAGAATAGTCTTCATACAGTTGGAGGTAAAAGCTCTATAAGACCTCTTGTAGCGACAAAAGGAGAATAGCAAATATATGGATACATATTAGGACTAGGGAGAAGTCATATAGTAAGGGTATATCTGACGGCGGCCATCTTGAAATCCGCCATTTTGAATTAAGGTTAAGTTTTTAAAATAGGAATAGGGTCATGTGATACATGATTTAAGGCGCAAATTTAACCAGAAGAACAATGGTGACGTTAATTTTGATTTACGGGCGATTGGTAAAAAGTTATAGGGAAATTAAATATTGTTGCAGCATATGTATTAGTCCTTTACCCCACCTTGTAAATTTTTTGTTAATGATAATAATTAAATAAAAAGCAGGTGGATAAATATTAGGTCTATGGTAAGAGTTGCCTTGATGGCGGCCATGTTCAAATCCGCCATTTTGAATCAGACAAAGTTTTAAGTAGCGAACGAGAAATAGATGTGAACAGGATACAAGAAAAACAACGAAATGGCGTGCAAGTACAGCATCAAACAACTAACATTGTAACGCCAACATTCTATTTTTGATTAACTTCTAGCCCGAAGTCATCTATTGCATTACTCTATTCCCATTTAATTTTGTGCTGAATAATGATAAAGCAAAAATGGTTATACCGTTGGATTTATGGCAAATTTGCTATTAATAAGATGTCACTGTTATGCGTTTTGTTTAAAACTTTTGTCTGATTCAAAATGGCGGATTTGAACATGGCCGCCATCAAGGCAACTCTTACCATAGACCTAATATTTATCCACCTGCTTTTTATTTAATTACTATCACAAAACTTACATTAACACAAAATTTACAAGGTGCGGTAAAGGACTAATACATATGCTGCAACAATATTTAATTTCCAACTTTTTACCAATTGCGCGTAAATCAAAATTAACGTCACCATTGTTCTTCTGATTAAATTCGAGTCTTAAATCATGTATCACATGACCCTATTCCTATTTTAAAAACTTAACCTTAATTCAAAATGGCGATTTCAAGATGGCCGCCGTCAGGTTTACCCTTACTATATGACTTCTCCCTAGTCCTAATATGTACCCATATATTTGTTATTCATCTTTTGTCGTTACAAGAGGTCTTATAGAGCTTTTACCTCCAACTGTATGAAGACTATTCTGTACTTCCATGTAATGTTCTGGTAGCTGTATCTCCTAAACCCCTGGAGCTTCGCACCTATAACTTCACTGAAATACTGACCACATTTAGTACTACTTTCTCATATGTGTCTCCGTCAGCAACTCGATTCACCCAAACGTAAGGTTTACTTGTGAGTTTCAAAGGATGCTGGTTTGACAATAAAATTTAGTTTCTTTTTATTGCTTTATGATGATATTCAAACCTAAATCACTTTGAAATCAGAAAGTCACCTGGGTCTTCTTATTTTTTGAAGTAGCGCCAGAGGTTTTGAAAAAAGGATTTTAGAATAAGTGGGGAAGGCTTGCCTTTCGACTGTACCAACGATATTGACAAATATTCCTGTCGTAATAAATTATTACTGGAAACCATTCGCGCCCGAAGAAATTTTAAGGGGGTTATCTCATTGATTGCCATATTACGTCTGGTATTTAATATATATAGTTTGCTATATTGCGCATATATTTTCGTGAGCAAGGGGGGCCGGGCCCCTTCCCCCTCCCTTCGGGCGCCAGTGGTCGAAACTAAGTAGTCGTTGTTTTAAGCAGTGTTTCTTCCAGACATGTTTTTGGGGTGTTGCCCCCCTGGAACTCTGAGAGTGCCTCCGCGGGTAGACCAAAATAATACATCTATAATATAATGATAAATAGAATAATACCAGCAGTACCCCCGGAATTCTGAATGTACCCCCAGGAACATTTTTTCTGAAAGAAACAGTGATTGGAAGATTGTAGTCGTGTTGTGTGTTGTGCTGATAACCAAACGAAAGTGGTTAAAAGCTATAATTTTAACCACTCAGTATAACAGCTCCTTTTTGTGTTGTCACGAGTGAGACGAGATATGGGACGAGACGAGACAGCTTGAAGTCTCCTCTCATCTCATCTCGTGTAAACCCTACTTTCGACCATGTGGGTTACTGCCCCAATTTTGGAAATGTCCTCGAAGGGATTGTGCTACGAATAACAGATTTTATTCGAACTAATTGACCGACTCCGATGCAACATTGTTCAATTTCGCCTATTCACAATGTAATGGAATAGACAAACATACATTTATATGGTTACGTGAAGGTAGTCCCGTGTTCGATTCCTGGTGGGGGTACTCGGTCGAAAAATTTAAAATTTTTTCAGGGCAGCAACCCTGAATGAGATTTTCCTTGCTTTTCCACATTCACACCAGGCAGATGTCAGGGTGAACCTTAGGTTTCAGATCGCTTCCTTTTTTCCCCAATCCTTTCTTCCTTCCCTTTCCCCGGAAAGTGTGCTCGCCTAGAGACGTCATCCCTCGAACGTGACGGGCTAAATGGTCTCAGATGCCGAAAGCCCAGAAATGTAAATCCTATATCCTAAATTTACAAGGTTACTTCTGGGGAACATTGTTATTTCAAAATATATTTCTATATGTTGATATTTATTATCATTAATTGCTTTCTTGCATCTTTCCTACATGATTCTAGATTAGTTACTATCGGTTTGTTTAGTCAGATTATGTATACTTAAATACGGTTATGTATCTTTACCGTTTCGTTCCTTTTTTTCAAAATACATTCCTATCTGATCACATGTATTGTTAATAATTTATTTGCTGCATTTTTTAATAATTTATTTCATAAACACAACCGATAAAACAACTCATACAGTTTAATTACACAGCACATAGTTCTTTGACATGGAAGAAAATCTCCTTTATTTATATTAACATTTAGTATTACCAATGGGGATTTCTCTCATCCCCTTATAATTCGCACCCCGTCAACAGATATAGAAAATTGTTGAACTTTTCTCGAACCACTTCATCACACTCCTGGCCTTATGACATGGTGCATTATTTTGTCGCAAAATGCCACTACCGTTGGGAAACATGGTGTCCATTAAGGGGTGTACGTAGTCTGCAAGCAGTGTGCGATACGCGTCGGCCGTCATCGTGCCTTGCTCGAGCTATACTAGATACATGCTCACGTGTATGTCCCCCAGAGCATTATTATTATTATTATTATTATTATTATTATTATTATTATTATTATTATTATTATTATTATTATTATTATTATTATTTATATTTATATTTGAAGTACAATCAAATATCACGACATTAATTATTAGTTTTAATTAACTGAATTGAGCTGAAAATTAAATCTTGATTTCGAAAGATTAACCATTACGTTTATGCGTTCGGTACCTTTCTAAAGTAATAAATGCTGAAACTGATTTCAAGGCTGTTTCTGACTGAATACGTTCTTCAAAAGATTTTAGAAAGATTATAGAAAGATTCGAGATGGCTCGAAAATTAGAATCGAGAAATAAGTTTGTCTTGACTCGTCTCGAATTTTAAAAAGTGTGTCTGGACTCGAATTCCAGTCCAGATTCGAGACATGTCTCGACTCGTGCGCATCCCTAAATATTCATATTTTAAATGTGCAATACTACCTCGCGAAAAATGACCCCGAAGTTAATTTACCAAAGTCTATCTTCTTCTTGTTAGATTAGTGATCGTGGTTTAGGATAGATTATGTAAAGCCAGACATGGTTATGTATGTTTACACTTTCGTTTCTTTCTTTCATGCATTCCTATCTATTCCCATTTATTATTTATAATTTATTTCTTGCATCTATTAATAACTATCAGGAAAACCAATTATTCGCATGGTGGCTGTTTTGGAAGTCAATGGCTGTATTAGTATCACCGTTAATTTCAGCGAGTGCGAAAACTATAGATTTGACATTAATATTGGCCATTTTGGATTATTTTTACACGTCAGGTATCCCCTCCGGTACCCCGACCCGCACTAACTGGGGTTAATTTGGAAGTTAATGCAATCGGAGTTTCACCATTGATTTCAGCGACCGCCAAAACTTTGAAGTCGACACTAATATCGGTTATCTTCCACTACTTTTACATGTCCCTCTAAACGTCTCCTGAGACCCTCCTGTTTCGATTAAAAAAAAAGCTTCGCCTTAATCTGGAACTTGGGCCAAGGTACCCAAGATCAAAATTTGGTAACTCTCGGTCCTCTCGTCTGGTCTCCAGGCAGCACGCAGATACATACATACATACAGACAGACACAGAAACAAACTTTTTATTTTATTTATATTAGATTAGGTGTATTTCAAACAGTTTTTTTTTTCAGAAGTGTTTTTAGTGGGTACTGCCCCCCGGAGCTGTGAGATTGCGCCCCGGGAGAGACCAAAATAATACGTCAATAATATAATAAAATATAGAAAGTTATCGATAGTGCCCCCGGAATACGAAGTGTGCCCCCCGGAACATAGTTTCTGAAAGAACCACTGATTTCAAACACAACAGATAGAACCAAAGGCGCCGACTTTCCAAAATGTATGTGGGTGCATAGAAATGGCGGGACGTGTTATATGTTTTCAGGGAAGTCTCGATATTTTTTATTGATTTCTTTTTAGTTAAAATATTTTATGAACACTGTCATAAAGGGCTGTGTTGTGATAAAGTAAAATATACCGGTAAGATAAGGATAAGTTGGGACTGTCCTAGCTCAGTCGGTAACACGGCTGACTTAAACGTAAAGAAACAGGTTTAAACCCGGGTTCAAGTTTAATTACTGTAATCCATATTTCCAACATATATAATCGTGGTATTTAGTGTATATTTTCAACAACTTACATGATGCACAATGAGTGCAAGAGGCAGTGATATTATCAACACGTTACTAAAAGAAAATACTACATTCATACCAATTAAAATGAAAACATCATCATAAAAGAAAATAATTTTAATGGTATTGCAAAAAGAACTTGCAGGATTTTGTTGTGGACATAAAGTATAAAGTGACTAACTTAGTGTGTTCCTTGGTTGCCTTTGCACAAACACATTTGAAACAAACAATTATGTTTTAGAGCTTAGAAATTTTAACTTCCATCTCCATGTTTTAATTGTTTATTTTTTGATAGTGTCAAGCGAGAAATATTTATTTTATTATGATTATTATGTTTTCAAACTAAAAATCTTGCCCGCAGCGCCCTGATTAGGGATGCGCACGAGTCGAGTCGAGTCGAGATTTAAGCCTGTCTCGACTCGACCGAGAAGATGTTGTCTCGACTCGAAAATATGTCTCTGTCTCGACTCGTGTCTCGACTCGACAGTATCTGTCTCGAATCGACTCGAATTCGAGTCGAGACGTCTCGAAATTCGAGTCGAGACAATATATACGAGTTAAAATATACACACACATCAGCCAGAACATTATGACTACCTACCTATTTGTCAGTATGTCTACCTTTGGCACGGATAACAACGGCGAATGCTCTTGGCATGGACGTAATGATCCTTTGTAATTCGCTGGAGAGAGTTGCCACCACATGTGCACACACATGTCACCTAATTCCCGTAAATTCCGGGGAGGGGGGCGATGTGTTCTGACGTCCCGTTCATTTACATCCCAGATGTGTTCGATTGGGTTCAGATCCGGCGAGTTGGGGGGCCAACACATCACTTGGAACGCCTCCCTGTGTTCCTTGAACCACTCTATCACACTCTTGGCCTTGTGACATGGTGCATTATCTTGTCGAAAAATGCCACTACCGTTGGGAAACATGGTCGTCATGAAGGCGTGTACGTAGTCTGCAAGCAGTGTGCGATACGCCTCAGCCGTCATGGTGCTTTACTCGAGCTCCACTAGACACATGGATGCATAAGCATAACCTTGGCCCATATGGTTGGGGGGGGGGAATATTCGTGCACACACACACACACTCATATATATATATATAATTCTCAACATTTGCCGTCTTACTTCTGGATGAAGGTTTCTCCAATTCTATTTCACACGTATCTAGTTTTGGCAGTTCGTATCCACGTTACTCCACAGTGCTTCCTAATTTCGTCACACCACATTGTATTACAAAGTTTTCTGGATCGTTTTCGTTCCCTTAGGATGCAGTCAAGGACTGCTTTTGTCCACCTATCGTCAGTTCTTCTTGCAATATGACCAGTTCACTGATACTTGAGCCCTTTTATTTTCGCGATGATATCGGTCACTCCTGTCATCTTCCTTATCCATGTATTTCTTTTTCTATCTCTCCGGGTTATTCCAAGCATACATCTCTCTATGCTTCTTTGAGTTGTATATGCTCTCTCCCTTTGGAAGAAAGAGCATTATACATTAACAACTGATCACAGAAAGTTGTGAATTCAACCAAGCGTAGATTTTAATTCCTACTTTTTGATTGGAAGCAGCAACATATTTCACATTATTGCTTTTGGTATAAAAATCGATTATAAAGTTTGAATTTGCGGTGGCAGCTACATGGCATGAGTGTGAACTGCGATTCTTCTTTTCTTTCATTATTAACAGACAACAAGTTTTATTTATTGACTTTAAGATTCACAAGCTGTAATTAGAAGTATATAATATACATTACTCACTTGTGCACGTTAAACTTTTCTTTGTTTGGACAAAAATATATTCACAAATTTCCACTTGGGCAGATAGTCTTCTACCTTAAATTGTCTCTTTCTGAAACCAACCATACATTTGCTTCTAATGTTTTAACCAAATATTTAGTACCGTAGTTTCGAGAAACCCTCTCTGATTTTGGATCACCATTGTGTAGTGGGAGTGTGTGAATGATATAAATACTACTCAGGCAGATATCCAGCCTAACTTTACGTCAGTTTTTGCGGATGAGACCTAAAATTAAGCCTTTGCCTCTATGCTAAAAATTGTTTTAGTCAACAGCCGGAACGCCTTTCCCTAGAATAATTTCGTGGAACACAATGACGCAGATCGAAAACTTCTAGATTATTTCTTTATCGTACATTAATAGGGTATTAATCTGCTTAAAAATATGACAATAATAAACTTAAAGTATACAAATTTGCAGCGAGACAAGTACAGCACAGGAACTGAATTCGGACAACACACTGACTTACTGAAACGCAGAACTGGTGCGTTCCGGCCCATTTTAAGCCCCGCTTAGTCAATCTTTACCTGATCTTTGCCCAATCACTCGTATTGACCTGAGCTTTAAATGTTGTTAAGGAATTACCTGGAACAACCTATCAGCACAACATCCACATATTCATTTACCCCATCTCATTAACAGTGTTTCTTTCAGAAAAAATCTCCAAAGAGGGTATTTTAAAAGTAAACAGGGGAATTATAGTTAAACAAATGTTTCTTGATATCCTGATTTTCCCTGAAAATTTGCCTGAAGCGTATTTTGCACTTGACTGTGTGTGTATAAAGGGGAAAGCCCCGGCTCACCCTCTGAAAGAAATACTGCTGATCAATAATACAAGGAAATCACAATATTAGGAAATCCAAATATTAGCCAGTAAATATCACATTTATAATTTTGATTTAATAAGTTAATATTTCACTTACCACTAAATGTAGTGACATGGAAAATGGACTTGAACTGTTAATGGAGCCGCAGCCGCCTTCCTCGAAGTGTAGCTTCTGAATCAAATTTGTCTATAATCTGAGAAACGTTCATGTCGTAAGACCTTTCTATGCACAACACAGCTAAACTACGAAATTTTTCTTGACCCATAGTGCTACGAACGTATGTTTCTAGCCGTCTCAGGCACGAAAAGGAACGTTCATTGGTTGCGGAACTGACAGGCACGGTTAGAAAAGTCTTATAAATTTGGTTCAAGTTTGGGAAGCATGCGTAAAGGTTCAATTTTTAAAACAAATTTAGAAGCGATGAAAAATCATTTTCAGTCTATCTCTCTGCACACAAATTGGAGAAAACTGTTAACTCTGATGTCAGCCCAACTTTAGGGATTTTGTAGGTGTTGCTGACAATTGTGATACTTTCTGCTGATGGCTTGTGTTGATTCAACACGTCGTGCAGGGAATGAAGAACCTGCATATCATTTTCTTTGAACTTTTATTGCTAATATCTGCTCCCGCAAGATTGTCAATAACGGAATAATACACTTCGCATCTGTAATATTCAGCTGCTGTCTCACACTCGAAGAAGTATCACCACCATCAAATGCTCGTGGGATTTGTCTTCGCGGAACGTTCGGTGCACTGAATCTCATGGTTTCTGTAATTTCTTCTGTTTCTGTCCACAGCGTTTTGAAACTTTTCTCACTCCGTAAGGACTGAAGGCTGCAGATATTGGCTTGCGACAAATTTTTCACAGTAGACAAATTGGTACGTGTATTCTGTAAGTGCATGTACAGTTGATTCGTGTATTCAAGAACAATTCTCATCAGTTTAAGACGAGACAAAAATAAAAAATAAAAAAATCATGAACATTTCTTAACAGGGAATGCGCATCTGGACCGTAAATTTGATAGTGCTATTTCCTCTAAAGTTTCAACTACATGTCCAAAATTTTCTAAAACTGCACGAATAGCTTCCGATTTACTGTTCCATCTAGTGTTGCTCAAAGATTTTAATGTTATCGAATGCTTTAAGTTTTCTCCTTGACGTTGAACATTTTCAAAAATAGCGTGTTTTTTTGACGGAGCTTCTATGAAGGAATGCAACTGATCAGAACACCAAACATGTTTCGAATCGTAGACAGTTTTCCGCACACCCCTGATCCTCTTTGCAACGCCAGAGTACTGACCACGCATAGCGGCTGCACCATCGTAACATTGTCCTCGGATGTTATCTACGCTCAGACCCAGTGATATTAACACATTTGTTAACAGTTTGTTCAAATTCTTTCGCCGTGATTTTTCTGTATTGTAAAACCCGATAAAACTTTCGTGGACGTTTAATGTTTCATCACAGTATCGCAAAACAGTCGCTTCAAACTTTGAGTTTCATCCATGATGACACCATATATACCGGCAGTCTTCACACGATCGATTATTTTTTTCAGCACATACTCGAATATTAAATCTAGAAATTGATTTTGGTACTCGGGACTAACGTATCTAAATGTTTTCTCTTTGTTAACATAATACAAAAAAATCACATCATTGTCTTTGGATCTTAGCGATAAGAGTTCTAGTAAATTCCCTTAGTTTCACTTTCGTTAATTTCCTTAGGGTCTCTAAGAGGAACACATTGGCGAGCACAATACAAAATACTATTTAGAAGTGCTTCCAAATATATTCTATTGGCGTTAACTATTTGGTTCGTCTGCAAATCTAATTTACGCGCAACTGATCCGTGCAATAGAGTACGTTTCGGAATTCCGCAGCCTTAGAAATACAAGTCTTATAAGCGTTACTTGCCTCATGAGTACCGAATTTATCTACGACCTTCTTCCTGTTACGGAAACCCTCCTTAGTAAATGTGTCTTCAGATTTCGGAGAATGCGCGACAATAAAAGCAAAAAGCACTATCTCGAGAAATGTTATATTCTAACCAACTAAATTGCCTATACCAGTGGTCGAAGTGAGACGGTATGCGGTGGTATGCCATACCGCCTCTAGTTTTTCAGTAATGAGGACATACCGTCTCTGTTTTTTCAGTGATCAAGACAATATTTAAATAACAGGTATGTTGAATCAAAATCATAATAAAACATACCGCCGCTGCTTTTTTCCACATCGAACACTGGCCTATACCACTCAGATCGGAACTGGCGGTCATTTTTATTGGGGTACGTTTTCAATTGCATTTGGAAGGGACCTAGACCTACTGTCAGAAATGTCTTTGCCTTTTCACAACCTTTGAAAGGATCAAGATCTTCTGAAACTTCATCTTGTGACACTGTTTCCAAAGTAATACCGTCATTTGAATTCTTATCTTCTGAGACTTCATCTTCTGACACTGTTTTCACACTAGCACTTGAATTCTTATCTTCTGAAACGCAAGAAGTATATTGTGTAGTCACTATTTCATTACCTCCTCTGGCACTGTCAATATTGCTAAAATATTGTCGGCTTCTTACTAAAATATTCCAACAAAGTTTTTTTTTTAGCACTGCAACAACTTCCTGTGAAACTTGAGAAATGTTCAAATACCCCAGATAAAATATAAAGAATGAAACCACTATACACCGATACACGTCAAGGGTATATATACGAAAAAAAAAACTTTAAACCAACTGCTCACTGCCAAGGGCGCCGATTTCTTTGTAACTTTGGGGGGCATTTAGACGTGGGTTTGTATATTCATAAAAAATACATATAACAATACAAAATACATATTTAAAAAAATACATGGGGGCCCATATGAGCTTTGGGGGCCCGGTCACCAGGCCCCCCAGAATCGGCGCCCTTGCTCACTGCAAACACAAACTTCAGAATAAATCAAGTGTATTATTTTTGGTTTGGGTGCCAGGGTGGCTATTAGTAAAAAAATCGTTGTTTTAACCTTACAATGCTCCCATTCCACTTTACAACAATACCAGATGTTCCTATTTTTGTGACTTACAGGGAAAGCAATAAAATATCTTTTGTATTTAGGACCACAAGATTTCCGACAAAGAGCCGAGTTTTGAATGTCTCTGCTTATACTTATAAAACACTTCCTGTATCCCAGATAACAGACCGACCTGTTCTTCCTTTGACCATCAACGAACACCACATCCCCTTTCTCCAGCACGCTCAAAGTTCACTGACCTTTATTCAGATGGATGTGGCAAAACATTTATTGCAAGACATTACCAGATATGGTTAAAAATCAGAGTTCCATTCCCGTTGTTATTCTAGAACTTTTTTCAGACTTAAAGACAGTTTACAGTCGAACATTTTATAATATCAGCATAGATACCGTAAGACAAAATTTTTAATAACTGTCCATTGCCTAAGAAACAGCCAGAATCAGTAAGGAAGAAGGTATATGAACATCTCTGAATATAAGCATTTTTTTAAAAAAGATATATTCAATCAGAATTTTACATTGCCTCTGTGATCCTCCACCCCCACCCCCCAAAAATGTTCTGAATAAGTCCTATATTTATTCAAATTACAAGCATTTCTGATGTTACAGAAAAATAAAGAAACCATGACAATACGGTTTATAAATTATTATTACCGTCGTAAAGGAGCATGTAATGTCTAAAAACGAAAAAAGCAACAAAGCGAGGTGTGAATCAATTCAGAACACATGCATCGAAAGTGTGTGACAATTACCCAGCTAGTAGTAGAGAGGCAGTGTCAAGGCTTAAAGTGAGCCGGAACGCTCGGCACTAAGTTCTGGCAAATCAGCCTGTTGTCAGAATTTAGTTCGTGTACAACAATTGTCACTACAAACATTGTGCATTAATTTTTAATTAATATTTTGGTTCCGTCTATGAAACGACTATTAATATGATCTATCAAACCAGATCTGGAACATGGATCAGGGATTATTTACTTCCATTGTTGACTGCGTTCTCGCAAATCACTGTGGATAAGCATTCTGGTGAGGTGGCTTTTCACTGAAGCCACTTTAAGCCCTGGGCAGTGTGTATGCCTAACAAGCAGGATTTTAAAGGTGGAGCATGGCCACGAACTCTGTTCCGATCGCCCATCCTGACTGAGTGACTGAGGTTTAACCTAGTATCTTTTGTCAGGCCAGGGTCGCTGTTTTTTCACTTCCTTGCCCCTCCTTTCTCTTGGCCTCGTTAGTCGCCTAAAGATCTTAATACTGTGAAACAAAACATAAAATTAAGCAAAATGGTGTTGTATTCGCTTCAGCTCAGTTTATAGATAACACTGGATGACTATCCTAATAAACTTCAGAAATGTGGGGCAGTTGCCTCCCTTGCCCCCCTCTAAGTTACGTCTATGCATGGCTGCTCACTTGAATTAGTTTCAAGACTGTTTCTGAGTAAGTACTTTCTTCAAAATAATATTTAAAATTATAGAAAGATTTTCGAGACATTCGAGTCGAGTCGAGATTTTTACGAGCAGTCTCGACTCGACTCGTGTCTCGACTCAAAAATTCGAGTCAAGAAATAGGTCTGTCTCGACTCGTCTCGAATTTTACAGAGTGTGTCTCGACTCGTGCGCATCCATAGCCCTGACAAGATTATTTGTGTGAGTGCTGGAACCGGGGAACACCAAGGAGGCGGCGCACATGGAGGGAACAACCCCTAGCATTTCTTACACAGCACAACGTTGTTTGGCATAGAACGTTGCTACTGTATTAGCGAGTTCCAGCTAGTTAAGACATTTATTAACAGCCGGAGGCAGCATTCTGTTATATCGTTGTAGTGAGTGGCGTGTTAAAATCCTCCTAGTATCAATTTTTTCATTGTTCGATTGACCTTTAAGGACCAACAAATGTCTTTCGAGGAATACAAGTTCACTTTAATTCATGAAGTTAATATAGAAATGACCTTCAAATCTATGCTGTGCATAAATGCTGGAAGTCTTATAGAACGGTTTCATCCGTGTGTCTGTAGATCAGAGCCCTGCAAAGCCAGGCCGAAGACTGCCCGGATGGATCTGTATTCTGTGTCCGGCTCGACCAGATCCCGGCCCGAATCTCGAGCCGGGCAGAGAATGGGACGGGCTCGAACCGGGCCGGGCACAAACGGACCGGACCCTAAACTGGCCGGGCACAAACGAGCCGGGCGTAACCGGCCTGAGAACAACCAAGTTGATAAGTCAAGTCAATCCTTCAATATGCAATGGAAAATGAGAAATGTGTAGTAATAATATTGCAATTTGTTCCTCTCAAATGGGAAAATCGTGTGAAAAGTTACCCAAAGTTTGTTTTCTACATCCTTATACTGTCTGTCTATTTGTTATTTGTGCTTGCTCTGTCCAGCCATGTTTATTATACAATAATACAGCTCATGGGCGTATTAATGCATTACGAGTAACAGAGAAGATATGTAAAACTTCAACACCGTATGTGATACTAATACTACAACTACTACTGCTTATGCTATTATTACTATTACAATTACGAATGCTAGTGCTAATTCCACTATTGCTGCCAGTGCTACTACTGTTACTATTACTTATTACTGTACTAATAAGACCCGTGTAACGTGGGTTCCTGTCACCACGGCATGGCGCGTCCTCTGGTTGCGGATCGAAGAGAAGGCCTCTAGATATAGAGGTTAGCTGCGAATATACTGAATAAGCAGTCGCGGACAGACGACTAGGAGTGGTCCTCCAGCTTGGGGGTTTGGGTAAGGCTAACACCCTCATCCTGTAAAAAAAGTACTTGTTCAGAAATATTCACAAAAGCCTCGGAAGAGGACTGATAACTTGGCACCACATCAGCAAAAGAAAATGGACATGAGATTTGGAACATGGAATATTAGAAGTCTTTATAGGGCAGGCGCGTTAAAATCTGTAACGAGTGAGTTAGAGAAATACAGGATGGACTTAGTAGGAGTTCAGGAAGTTAGGTGGGAAGGAAATGGATCTGAGAATTCCGGAAATTTTACGTTCTTTTACGAGGAAGGAAATAAAAATCACCAGTTAGGAACAGGATTTTTCGTTCACAAACGAATATTACCAGCAATTAAACGGGTTGAATTTGTTACTGACAGACTTTCTTTTATTACTCTTAAGGGACGGTGGTGTGATATTATTGTTTTAAATGTACATGCTCCAACTGAAGATAAGCGTGACGATATAAAAGATAGTTTTTACGAAGAAGTGGAACGGATATTTGACCAACTCCCGCGATACCATATGAAGATTCTATTAGGGGATTTCAATGCGAAGGTAGGACGAGAGGATATTTTCAAACCGATTATAGGGAACGAAAGTTTGCATAAGGAAAGTAAAAACAACAGTGTTAGACTCGTGAACTTTGCAACATCCAAAAACCTAATCGTGAAGAGTACAAAATTCCCACATCGCGACGTTCATAAATACACTTGGACATCACCAGACGGAAAAACACATAATCAAATTGATCACGTTTTAGTAGATAGAAGAAGACAATCTAGCATAATTGACGTCCGGTCGTTTAGAGGGGCTGATTGTGACACTGATCACTACCTGGTAGTAGCGATAATACGGGAGAGATTATCGTTGAATAAAGGTAATATTCAATGTCCGAAAACGGAGAGATTTAATTTAAAGAAATTAGAAGAGAGCCAGGTAAGAGAGGAATACCAGATTGAAGTTTCGAATAGATTCGCGGTTTTAGAAGACTCGGAGTGCACTAGTGTTGAGGATACTTGGATTGAAATTAGAGATAGCATTAAAAGCTCAGCAATAGAAAAATTGGGACACGCGGAAATACGTAGGAACAAACCATGGTTCGACCAAGAATGCATTAAACTAGCAGAGAAGAGAAAACAGGCAAAATTACGGTGGCTACAAAATCCGAATGAAACAACTACACAAAATTTCGCAGATATCAGGCGGGAAACTTCCAAAACTTTTAGAACAAAGAAACGGGATTTTTTGAAAGCTAAAATTAAGGAACTTAAAGATAATAGTAAAAATAAAAATATTCGGGACATGTATAAGGGGATCAGCGAATTTAAGAAAGGCTATCAACCTCGTGCTTATATATTAAAGAAATCTGACGGAACAGTTCTCACCGATACGGATAGCCTCTTAAATAGATGGAAGGATTGCTTTGACGATTTGCTTAACACGCAACCAAAAACTAATCTGCGTGGAGAAAAGGAGATACACACCGCAGAACCGTATATTCCAGAACCCAATCGAATAGAAGTGGAAGCCGCTATAAAGAAATTGAAGAAACACAAATCTCCGGGTGTAGATGAAATTCCGGCTGAGTTAATTTTAGCTGGAGGCGAAAAATTGTGGAACAAGATACACTAACTCATTCTCCTTATCTGGAACAAGGAAGAATTGCAACAAGAGTGGAAAGAATCAATCATTGTTCCAATTCACAAGAAAGGCGATAAAACTGACTGTAATAATTATCGAGTCATTTCTCTTCTGTCAACATCCTATAAAATCCTTTCAAATATTCTGTTAGCAAGATTGACCCCATACGCAGATGAAATTATTGGAGATTATCAGTGCGGATTTAGACGAAATCGATCAACTATCAACCAAATATTTACCATTACTCGAAAAGAAGTGGGAATACAATACCCCGGTACATCAACTATTTATTGATTTTAGAAAGGCTTACGACTCGGTTAGGAGAGAAACATTATACAACGTTCTTACAGAACTTGGAATACCGAGAAAGCTAATTAGATTAATTAAGATATGTTTAAGTGAATCCCAAAGTAAAGGCCGGGTAGGAAAATTTTTGTCCACGAGCTTCCACGTCGAAAATGGCCTGAAACAAGGAGATGCGTTGTCGCCATTATTATTTAACTTTGTGCTGGAATACGCCATAAGGAAAATCAAAGATAGCAACCAGGGCCTAGAGTTGAACGGCATTCACCAGGTTATGGCATATGCTGATGATGTAAATTTAATAGGGGATGATAGGAGAACAGTAGAAATAAATGCAGAGATATTATTAAACGCTTGCAGGGACATGGGTTTAGAAGTAAATGCAGAGAAAACTAAATACATGGAAGTGCGTCGGGACCGTAATACGGCAAATTGTGGAGGCGTTAAAATATTAAATAATGCTTTTGATAAAGTGGATACTTTCAAATATTTAGGATCAATATTAACAGACGAAAATCATATTCACGAAGAAATTAAATGTCGACTAAAAGCAGGGAATTCGTGTTACTATTCGGTTGAAAATCTCTTGTCGTCGCGAATTCTGTCGAGGAATTTGAAGCTTAAAATATATAAAACGATAATCATGCCTGTTGTTCTGTATGGTTGTGAAACATGGTCGCTTACTCTGAGGGAAGAACATAGACTGAAAGTATTTGAGAACAGGATCCTGAGAAGAATATTCGGACCCAAGAGGAACGAGAATGGGGAATGGCGGAAGCTTCATAACGAGGAACTACATAGTTTATACGATTTACCCAACATTGTTAGGGTCGTGAAGTCTAGGAGGCTTAGGTGGGCAGGTCATGTACCTAGAATGGAAGAAAGTAGAAACGCTTTCAAAGTCTTGACTGGTAGACCCATAGGAAAACGACCATTAGGAAGACCTAGGCGCAGATGGGAGGACAATATTAAGAGGGATCTCGCAGAGATAGGAATACAAAGTAGAAACTGGATGCAATTAGCTAAGGATAGAAGTCAGTGGAGAGCTTTTGTGAACGCGGCACTGAACCTCCGGGTTCCATAGGCCATAGAGTTAGTTAGTTAGAGTTAGTACTAATAAGACAGCGAATACCACTACTGCTATTACTAGTAATACGAAAACAAAACAATGCAAATGAAATCTTTGGGTTTTACATCCCACAGCTATGTAAGATGATGATATTTTAGTCGAGTGGGTCGAGTTTTCTGAGTGGGACGTGGGTCAACAGCATGTGACCCACTGTGACCCACCACCTATCGTGACACACTGCGACCCATCACCCACCATGACCCACTCTGCTCACTGCATTGTAAACAGCATCTTCTGAACAGCATTTTTTTCACCCTCGACTAAACTAAAAACTAAAAACTAAAAAGAACATGGAAGAAGCGGTTGAAGTGAATTTATATCATGGCAGTCAAGGTGGTTCATATCAAAGACTGCGTAATATCAATATTAGGCAGTCAACTAATATCGATCGTTTTCGATTATTTTTAGAAATCAATCCTATATATAGAAAATGCATATCCCCCCAACAAAAGGGAGTTTTAAAAAATGATATTGAGATTAGAACCTAAATATGTATATTGCAAATGTCATTTCAGTTGACTTTGCAATTTGATCATGATGATCACACATACATAGTTAGATTCAATTTTTGTATAATAATTCAAACATTATAGGTGATTAAAAAATCCAGTAGTTAGCTCCTCTAAAAACTCTTAAGCTGTGTCTGAAAAGTCAAGAAGTAAGTCTTATTGTTATTATTACAATTGCAAATATGATCAATTTCCTGAAGTTCTTTCTTCAATATAAACAAATGAAAAAAGAAGACCTTGAAAGTAAAACGTAGACAAATTCGCCAGTGCTCAGAAGAAGCTGTCTACAATGCACTGAGCAGAATGGGTTGGTGAGTCAGAGTGGTTCGGTGGGTCAGCGTGGGTCAGAATGGATTGTTGGGTGACTCTGCTGGGTGGGTCACGGTAGGTTGTGTGTCGAAGTGAGTCATATCCTGTTGACCCACAACCCACTTAGAAATCTTAATCCAATTAACCCACTGACTCATTCCATCTCCGGACTGCACACACGGAAAAAGCAGCCATATATATATATATATATATTTATATATATATATATAAAGCTTCCTGACTTAACCTCCACTAATTTAAGTTAATCTACAAAAGATACAATAAAGCAATTATTAATAACAATTACAAACATAGAGAAATGTATTTTGAAAAAAAAAATCAAAGTGAACCAGAAGAAAATTTTAACCCGGATTGTCCCACTCAACAACCAGACATCTTACCGACTTACCCACGACAGAACTTGTAAAATTTTGGTTTGAAGCTTTATTTATATTGGGTGTGTTACGTAACAACGCTACGAGATGTCATTACTGTAGCGACGACCTCCTTCAAACCCGTTTCTTAAATTTACGAAATAACTCTTTAAATCCTCAATCAATCCGATTTATATCCGTGTGTGTGTGTGTGTGTGTGTGTGTGTGTTGGTGCACCAGTAAGCTCCTAAGAGTATAGATTAATTCATTCTTCATTTCAATCTAGAGAACAAATGTTTTTAAGGAAAACAAGTGGACTGTTGCCGTAGATGGCTAAAGGCCGTAAACAAAGTTCAGACTAGAAGTGTAACTGGGGTAACTCACCGACAATGGCTGATTTAACACGTTCGATAACAGCGCGTGCAATAGATGATTTAAACACGCAAGTTGATATAGCCTGTATAGATAAGTGGGTAGCGTGTGTGACTGTTGTTCTAAGGATTCTGTGTTCGAGTCTCACCCTAGACTGAGTTACATCCTTTTCAAGGAATTAAACATTATAAATGATGTTCCAGTTTGATCCTAAAATAGATTTATCCTATGAAGTGAGAAAAACCAAGACAGATGCAGGGACAGGGGGGAAAGGCACAGACTGTTTATCCTTAAGTGCTAAAATTTAATTTATTCCCATGTCTTTTGTTCTTTCCTTTCCCTGTTTCCTTCTTTTCTAATTTTATTTAGCTTTCTATACTTTTTCGGTCTTTCTTTGATGCGTTTTATTTTTTTCGTTATCTTTCCATTAATTTCTATCTCTTAGAACTTAACGTGAATGGAATTTCTGCAGATTTATCTCGTGGTTGTTTCTCTAAGTGATGTTCTCAGATAGTAATACTTTTCCCTCCAAGTGGAGGAATATCCTGGCATGTTATGTTTCGGGCATGTATTTACTGTCATATTGGTTGTCCAACCATCAGACATACAGTGAAACTATGCTGCTACAGGATATCATTTCTTACATATCCAACCTCCAGGTTTTAAAGTTCCTGGGTGTACCTGGAAGATCTAAAATAGTCCCCATCAGCATCGACGAAATTCTCTCTACGTTCTGGAAGGCCATGGATTCCTTCAAGGTAGAACTTGGTGGGCCGTGAAATGAAGAAGGTATCAAGTATATTTTGCACCTCTATTAAAGATTTGAACTGGCGTCCTCTAGGGTGATTGTCAAAGGAACAGTCTTACTAGGTTAATTATAATGTATTTCGAATCAGTACGTTTAATGAACACTACCGAATTTGTAACCGAACCACGCTGAAAGAAAGGGTGTGTGTTAAACTTTTGGCATGATCCTAGATGTGTCTCGGAACCCTACAGTGTCACTGGAAATTGAGTATTTAATTTGACCACCAACTTTACTATTCATTTTGAAAGTGACTTAATGAATCTTTCAAGAATTCTTTATATATTCCAATAGATCTGAAAAAAATATTAAAAAAACAAACAAACGCTATTTCCATATTACTGATGGACCTATGGAAACGGAACTTTATAATGTTAAGTTCTTTTACTACCTCAAATATTTTTATCTGTGGTCACTTTTTTTTTCTCCTCTTCTGTCTCCTTTTCTCTCTCTGTCTCACTTTTGTTGTTGTAAAAGATATCTATTCGTTTCAATTTTTCATTGAGAAGTGTTTAAGTTCTCCCTACATTAATTATGAATCTCGTTTCGTCTAATTTTTATTCCTTCACTTTATTGATACTAATACATGTATATTTTGAAATGAGAATTGTGCTGCTCATGCTGTTGTTGATTTTAATACGGGAGAAAGGAAACGAGAAGAGGTGGTGGTCTTTTTACCAGACACGATTATGGGATAAGAAGGGATACTGTATATTGGATGGTCTAGCTGCACGGTGCCAGCTGTCACACTTTTTTTTGGTGTGTATAAGTTCAATAATTCACCATGAATATAATCAACCAGAAGCGTTTTTGTAATGAACAAATAACAACATGAAATGTGAAATATCTTTTAACAAACTGTTGAGATTTGAGAGTCGACAAACTTTACACTTTTGGTTACCGATTACCTTGAAACCCCAGTAGCCATAATTATTACGAGATAGGGAGCTTATATTTAAAAGAATGACATTCTCAGCAAAATGCAGAAGTCTTTTAGTCTGAGAGAAAAGAAGGAATGAAATCTTTCATTTCTAGTTCTATTAGTTTTGTAGCTCTGAGTCTGTGGCAAAAGTACTGATAGAAATAAGGTCAATGAATTATGAATATTTTATAGAACATTCCACTTTAATATCACAAGAGTTTCATCTTCCGGTTTGCTTAGTTCTGAAAAATATAGAGTATATTGCTAAACTATGTAAACTACTTGTACTGTCGCTGATTTGCGATGATAATCAGAAACAGAAGTAAAAGGTAAATTACAGTAATGATTTTCTATTAATAGCTTTCTATTAACGGGGAAGTATAACTAGTTTTATTTTAACAAATTTTTTACCTTAAAATGCTTGTCCAGGTTAATCCTCTTCCACTTCAACCTTGAGTACGGAAATGGAAGAACGTAATTAGATTTTGATGGTTGATTCTGGTATATATCAAGCATAATTTCTCGGATCTAGGCCTCTACGATATGTCGATATATCGATATCGTCGATATCGATATTAACACATATCAACGTTCGATATCTGAAATATATCGGCATTAATATGTCATAATCTTGAATTCTTGATTTCGATCTTCGGAGAGGCGAGGTATAGGGAGCCCATAAGACTAGCGATGGTTGAAGAAATAGAACCTTATTTCTACGATAATGACTTCTAATGACAATTGAAGACATTGGTGCAAAAAACCGCCAATTGTAAAACTTGAAAGTGTAAAGGAGACATCTTCGCAAAGGTTTCTCTTCATCCCACTTCTTCCGTACTTGGTTACATATATACTAGACAGAAAATAAATCGACAGGTATTTTTGTTTCTTTCGGAAAATATGTAAGGGGGCAAAGGGTCCCTTTTCAAAACGGGGTCCCCTTGATTAAAAGGGCCACATTAAGGAAACGAAACTCTGCCGATTCACACATGACTTCAAAGTAGAAAATATGGGTTTTGTCGTTTTTACGTGTCAATGCACCTTCGAAATGCCAAA
This sequence comes from Thermobia domestica, assembly GCF_964235325.1. NCBI lineage: Eukaryota > Metazoa > Arthropoda > Insecta > Zygentoma > Lepismatidae > Thermobia > Thermobia domestica. Next base: position 173,410,535 of record NC_137460.1, read on the forward strand.
GACCCGGCACAATCCTAACGGAAATTGGATTTAGGCGAACTGCTTGAAACCGTGGTATGTTCTAGATATGGCGTTACTCAGAAGTCTCAATGGGCACAACAACAAACCACTGACCGTTTGGCAACTACAGGGCAACATTTTTGCAAACAGCAGAAAGTAACGTTATTTTGGATTTCGGTGGAATTGCTTGAAACCGTGATATATTGTAGATATTATGATTGTGAGAGAGAGACATAATTTGCCCGAAAACTAGAATATCGCTATCTTCGACTCAGCTGCTTTTAAAAAAGATGTTTCGTAGTGACCAAACGGTCACTGATGAGTGGATGTTCCTATTAAGACCTTTTCTCAGAACCACCATATCTACAACATATCACAGTTTCAGTCATTTTTACCGAACTTCACAACATCACCATTTTCGGTTACTTTCAAAAACTGGCCTGGTAGTGGCCAAACGGCCAGTGATTAGTGGTTGTGCCCATTAAGTCCTTTCTCACAATCACAATATCTACAGCACATCACAGTTTCAGTCATTTTTTACCGAAATCCAGAACATCACCATGTTCCGCTACTTTCAAGAAAGTGGCCCGGTAGTGGCCAAAAAATCAGTAATCATTGGTTGTGCCCATTAGGACATTTTCTCAGAATCACAACATCTACAACATATCACAGTTTTAGTCACTTTCACCGAAATCCAGAACATTAACATTTTCGATTACTTTGCAAAAAGTGGCACTGTAGTCGCCAAACGGTCAGTGATTAGTGGTTGTGCCTATTAAATCCTTCTCTCAGAATCACAATATCTACAACATATCACAGTTTCAATCATTTTTACCGAAATCCAGAATATCACCATCATCGGTTACTTTCAATGGCCTGGTCTGCCCAATCGGTAAGTCATTAGTTTTTGTGGCTATTAAGTCCTTTCTCAGAATCACAAAATCTACAACATATCAAAGTTTCAGTCACTTTGACCGAAATCCAGAAGATCAACATTTTCGGTTACTTTCAAGAAAGTGGTCCTGTAGTGGCCAAATGGTCAGTGATTAGTGGGTGTGCCCATTGAGACCTTCTCTCGGAATCACAAAATTTACAACATATCACAGTTTCAGTCATTTTTAAAGAAATCCAGAACATCGCCATGTTCTGTTACTTTCAAAAGAAGTGGCCCTGTAGTGGCGAAACGGTGAGTGATTAGCGGTTGTGCCTATTAAATCCTTTTCTCAGAATCACAAGACCTAAAACATATCACAGTTTCAGTCATTTTTACTGAAATCCAGAACATCAACATTTTCGATTACTTTCCAAAAAGTGGTACTGTAGTGGCGAAGCGGTCAGTGATTAGTGGTTGTGCCTATTAAATCCTTTTCTCAGAATGAAAAGATCTTAAACATATCACAGTTTCAGTCATTTTTACCGAAATCCAGAACATCAACATTTTTGGTTACTTTCGAGAAAGTGGCCTGGTTGTGGTCAATAGTCAGTAATTAGTGGTTGCGCCTATTAAGACCTTTCCATACAATCAGTAATCTACAACATATCACATTTTGTGTCATTTCTATGGAAATCCAGAACCTCACCATGTTAAGTTACTTTCAAAAAAGTGGCCAGGTAGTGGCCAAACGGTCAGTAATTATTCGTTGTGCCCATTAGGACAGTTTCTCACAATCACAATATCTACAACATATCACAGTTTCAGTCACTTTTACCGAAATCCAGAACATCAACATTTTCGATTACTTTCCAAAAAGTGGCCCTCTATTGGCCAAACGGTCAGTAATTAGTGGTTGTGCCCTTTTCGTAGAATCACAAGATCTACAACTTATCACAGTTTCAGTCATTTTACCGAAATCCAGAACATCAACATCTTCGGTTACTTTCAAGAAAGTGGCCTCGTTGTGGCCAAACGGTTATTGATTAGTGGTTGTGCCCATTATGACGTTTTCTCAGAATCACAATATCTACAACATATCACAGTTTCAGTCATTTTTACCGAAATCCAGAATATCACCATCTTCGGTTTCTTTCAATGGCCTGGTTCTCCCCAAACGGTCAGTGATTAGTGATTCTGCGTATTAAGTCCTTTCTCAGAATCACATTATCTACAACATACCACAGTTTCAGTCATTTTTACCGAAATCCAGAACATCAACATTTTCGGTTACTTTCAAGAAAGGGGCCCTGTAGTGGCCAAACGGTCAGTAATTATTGGTTGTGACCATTAGGACATTTTCTCGGAATCACAATATCTACAACATATCACAATTTCAGTCATTTTAAAAGAAATCCAGAGCATCACCATGTTACGTTACTTTCAAAAAAGTGGCATCGTAGTGTCCAAACGGCCAGTGATACTTGGCTGTGCCCATTTAGACTTTTTCTCAGAATCACAATATCTACAACATATCACAGTTTCAGTCATTTTTACCGAAATCCAGGCCATCAATATTTTCGGTTCTTTCAAGAAAGTGGCCTTGGTTGTGGCCAAAGGTCAGTGATTAGTGGTTGTGCCTATTAAGACCTTTCCATAGAATCAGCAATCTACAACATATCACAGTTTCAGTCATTTTTACAGAAATCCAGAACATCAACCTTTTTGGTTACTTTCGAGAAAGTGGCCCTGTAGTGGCCTAACGGTCAGTGATTAGTGGGTGTGCCTATAAAGACCTTTTCTCGGAATCACAGTATCTACAACATATCATTGTTTTACCTAAATGCATAAGATTACCATGTTCCGTTACTTTCGAAAAAGTTGCACTGTAGTGGCCAAACGATCAGTGAATAATGGTTGTTCCCATTATGACATTTTCTCAGAGGCAATATATATACAACATATTTCAGTCATTTTTATCGAAATCCAGAACATCAACATTTTCGATTACTTTCCAAAAAGTGGCCCTGTAGTGACCAAACGGTCAGCTATTAGCGGTTGTGCCCATTTCTCACAATCACAAGATCTACAACATATGACAGTTTCATTTTTTTCGAAATCCAGAACATCACCATCTTAGGTTACTTTCAAGAAAGTGGCCTGGTTGTGGCCAGAGGTCAGTGATTAGTTTGTGTGCCAATGGAGACCTTCTCTCGGAATCACAAGATCTACAACATATCACATTTTCAGTCATTTTTACCGAAATCCAAAACATCGCCATGTTCCGTTACTTTCAAGAAAGTAGCCCTGTAGTGGCCTAACGGTCAGTAATTATTGGTTTTGCCCATGAGGACATTTTCTCAGAATCACAATATCTACAACATATCACAGTTTCAGTCATTTTTATCGAAATCCGCAACACCACCTTGTTTCGTTACTTTCAAAAAAGTGGCCCTGTATTGGCCAAATGGTCAGTAATTATTGGTTATGCCCACTAGGACATTTTCTCAGAATCACGATATCTACATCTCACAGTTTCAGTCATTTTTAGCTAAATCCAGAACATCACCATTTTCGCTTACTTTCAATAAACTGGCTTCTTATTGTCCAAACGCTAGTGATTATTGGCTTTGCCTATTAAGACTTTTTGTCATAATCACAATGTCTACAACATATCACAGTTTCAGCGATTTTTACCGAAATCCAGGCCATCAATATTTTCTGATACTTTCAATAAAGTGGCCTCGTTATGGCAAAACGGTCATTGATTAGTGTTTGTGCCCATTAAGGCCTTTTGTCGGAATCATAATATCTACAACATATCACAGTTTCAGTCATTTTACCGAAATCCAGAACGTCAACGTCTTCGGTTACTTTCAAGAAAGTGGCCTCGTATTGCCCAAACGATGAGTGATTAGTCGTTGTGCTCCTTAAGACCTTTTCTCACAATCACAATATCTACAACATATCACCGTTTCAAGCAATTGCTATGAAATCCAAAACAACGTTAAGTACTGCTGTTTGCAAAAATGTGGCTCTGTAGTTACCAAACAGTCAGTGATTGGTGGTTGTGCTTATTGAGACTTTTTCTCAGGATCAGAACATCTAGAACACATCACAGTTTCACTGATTTTCATTGAAATCCAGATTATCACTATATTTGGCTGTTTTCAAAGAAGTGGTCCTGTAGTGACCACATATCAGTTATTTGGTGTTTATGGCCATTAAGACTTTTTTGGAATCAATATCTACAACACCACGGTTTTAGTCATTTTGTCCAAAATCTCTAATGTCGTTTTCTTCGGCTTTTTTTTTAGGAAAGTGGCCTCCTGGTTGTCAAACGACCGATTTGTGGTTGTGCCCATTGAGACTCTTTCTCAGGAACATCATATCTACAACATAACACGGCTTCAAGCAATTCCACCGAAATCCAATTTCCATAAAGATTGTACGGGGTCCTCTCTCATTTCGAAGGAGCATTGCCTCTGCAAACCTTCTCTCTGAAAGACTTCAATACCCGTATTTTGTACTTCGAAGTCATCTTTGCATTGGCAGAGTTTCGTTTCTTTAATTTGGTCCTTTTAAATCAAAGGTACCCTTTTTTTAAGAAAAAGGGACCCTTTACCTCCTTTAACCTGTTCTCCGAAAGAAACGAAAAAAAAACATGAGTGCATTTATTTTCGGTCTAGTATATATGTGCCAAGTTTGAAGAAAATCAGATGAAGAGAAATCCTTGTGAAGGTATCTCCTTTACACTTTCACTTTTTGGACTTGACAGGTCGTTTGCCCCCAGAGTCTTCAATTCCTTTATTACCTCAAATTGCATTGTAAATAAATGGACTTGCAAATTTACAATATTATATGCTGTAATTTCTTAGTCTATACAATTTTCTCTCCCCGAAAAACAAGAAAGCACCCGTCAAAAGCAATTCTTCGAACTTTGTCCTAGAATTTATCAGAAGAAAGTTTTTTGTTCCTCTCTCTCAGAGATTTGCATCCCTTTTGGCCTGCAGGGCCATTCATTGACAAAAGGTGCACACATGACTGCTATATGCAGACATGCACTTTGGTACGGTCAGAGATTTGGAAAGTAGACATTTTTTAATAATAATAATAATAATAATAAAATTGTTATTATTATTATTATTAATATTATTCTTATAACAATTAGGTTTACGACTAGGATCTCATCTCTTTATCTTGTATGAGAGGCCCGTTAGTCAGCTAAGCCACTGGTGTTCCTTATTCTATGTTTCACTCTCTTTCTGTGTCGTGTGGATGTTTGTTTTGGGGCTGTTAGGCTTTTATATTAAATCTTTATATTACATAATCTTTTTCATTTTTACGAGATTTTCTGTTGGAAAAAGGAAAGAAACTGCTTTCCTTTATAACTGTTTCTTACCATTCACCTTGTATGAACTGCTTAGGTAAGATGATTTTGTAACTTTTATGTCATCCATTTCCATCACGATAATAAAATGGTAAGTCTTAACAATTTATTTTATTCTCTTATTTGCAGTTTGCTACACTGACATAATTGTAACAAAATTGAAGTTTGCCCAACGCCTTTCGAATTCACAACCAACCCAACTGCTGAGCTTTTTGGGTTGCCTGCAATTGCAGGAAAGGGAGAATTGCAGGTGGTAATGCACTTTTGGAGTCGTGTATACAATAATAGAACTTATTCTCATTGTCTGGATTATCAATTATAAAATTATTGTAAGAAACAATATTTGTACCGGGAACAGGAAACAGCGGCAAGTGTCTCACAGTGACAAGAAGTGCCGATTGCGAAATAAAAAGCCAATGCGCTCAGAGAAAGAAATTGAAGGTGCACATTTTCACCAGAAGCAATTTAGCACAGGGTAATTTTAGAAACTCGAGAATTGTTCTGTGTTGTTCCGTTCTTCAACAGCTTCTCAACGAAATGGTACTTGACTCCCTTTGTCAATTTAAAATTTTGAGGAAGACCTTGCGGTTACCCCGTCTGAGACCTTCCCGTTACCCTGGAACAAATATTTTTACTTTGAATCATTGTGCTTTTGAAATGATAACACACGTACTTTTCTGTTTTGATATCCGTCTCACCGTTTCAGGTGTTTTGGGATGGATACAGACTTTACACTGACGTTTTGACCGGCCGCTATTTTGCACAAGGTATTTTAGGGAATCGAGACTTGTTCCGTCTTCTTTTTTTTTACAACAGCTTTCCGGCGATATGCTTCTTGATTCATTTACCACATCAAATTTTTCAGTATGGCCCTGTGTGGAACGCTGCGGGTGACCTGAAAATACACTAATTACTTTGTTGCGTTGTACTGTTGAAACGGTGACAAATATGAATAGCTCTTGTTGTATCTGTCTCACTCTTTGCGATTTCTAGGCGTGCCCTGTATATGCATATAATTCGTACAATATACAATCGGAAACTTTGTATTAGTTTCAAAATAGGTGTCAGTGTTTTCTATTCCTGTATAAACCATCTTCCACTTCGATATATAATCTCCCTCTCTTCCCTTGTAAGGATCAACAGGAGTCTGCTTAATCTGCGAAACACTCCTTTCGTTCTACTGAATGGATTCATTTATCAATAGGAAATATCTGACTAATAAAAATTCCGTTCTATTATTTTATTGTTAAACAAGTCCTGAACCAACGATCACCAAGAGTCTGCTTGACCTTCCAATCACTCCTTTCGCCCTACTCAATAGACTCGCTTTCCAGTTGTAACTATCTGACAATTTATGCCAAATCCGTTCTTTAATTATTTCACAGATATGTCAGTAACTAAAGATCAGCAAGAGTCTTCAGCTTCCACACACTCGTTTCCCCTACTGAATGGAATCATTTTTCATTAGAAAATATCTGACGCTTTACAATTCCGTAATTTCATATTCACTTCTGAAATATGACAGTAATTTACAATCAGCAATAGTCTGCTTAATCTTTGAAAATCTCGCTTCGGCACTTGAAAAATTGAAATATCATAAATATATGACGATTCCGTTCCTTCATTTTATTCTTAAATAACTTAATTACTAAAGATCACCAGGACTCTGCTTTAGCTTCCAAATACTACTTTCTACCCGCTGTGTTTACTCAATTCTCATTTTTAAATATCTGACAATTTTCGATAGTTCCATTCTTTTGTTTTACCTAATACTGTTCAGTAACTAACGAACATCAAGAATATGATTTATGTGCCAAACAAACCTTTCGCCCTACTCGAATGGCCCAACTTTCCATTGTAAATATCTGACAATTTACGACAATTCCGTCCTTTCAGTTTAATCTTAAATAAGCTTTGAACCAACGATCAGCAGAAGACTGCTTCAGCATCTAATCACTCCTTAGGACCTACTGAATAGACTCGCGGCTCACTACTTGCTACTACTCTGACAATTAACAGGGATTCCGTGCTTCCATTTTATCCATAAATACGACAGCGTCTAAACATCAGTAAGAGTTTAAACAATCAGTAAACAGAGTCTAAACAATCATTAAAACTCTTTTCCCTTATTGAATGGAGTCGCTTTTCAATTTAAATACCTCAAATTTTAACAGAATTCTGTAATTACATTTTATTCTTGAATAAGATTTGAGAATAAGAGTTTACTTGAGCTTACATTCATTCCTTTCGCCCTACTAAATAGACTCGCTATTTAATTTTAATTATCAGACAATTTACGACAATTCCGTTCTTCCATTTTATCCACAAATATGACAGTAACTAAACATCAGTAACAGTATGCCTCGCCTTTAAAGCTTTTTTCGGCCTACTAAATGGAGCCGCTTTTCAATTGTAAATGTCTTGCATTTTATGCTAATTCCGTTATTCATTTTATTCTTAAACATACAAGTAACTAACAATTTATTAAAGCCTGCGTCATGTTCCAGACAGTCTTTTCGTCCTGGGGATTATGCTCACCAATTGTAAATATCTGACAAATTTCAATTCCGTTCATTTAATTTCTTCTTAATATTTCAATTACTAAGAATCAGCAAGACTCTATTTCAGGTATCAGACACTCGTTTCGCCCTGCCGAGTGGACTCCTTTTTAAATGTAAATATCTAACAATTATCCTGAATTTCCGTCATTTTATTCTTAAGTATGCCTTTAACTAGGGATCGGAAACGGTCCCCGTTATCTTGCAAGCATTCCTTTCGGTCTACTGAATGGACTCACATATGAATTGTATGTATGTGACAATTTAAAACATTTCTGTTCTTTCATTTTATTCCTAAATATGTCACTAACTAAAGATCAGCAAGAGTCTACTTCAGCCTGCGCGCACTCCTTTTGTTCTACTGAATGGAATCATTTTTCATTTCAATGTATCCGACAATTTATGATAATTCCGTTCTCACATTTTTTCTTAAAGATTTAGTTAACTAGAGATGAGCGAAAGTCGCCTTTATCTTCCAAACACGCGTTTCTTCCTACTAATTAGACTCACTTTTCAAATTAAAATATCTGACAATTGTCTATCATTTTAAATTGAAATATGTCAGTAACTAAGATTCAACAAGAGTCTGCTTAACCTTCGAAAAACTCATTTCGTTCTACTGAAAGGATTCACTTTTCAACTATATGAATACGACAATTCCGTTCTTACATGTCCTGAACCAATCATCAGCAAGACGTTACTGTCTTCCAATCACTCCTTAGGTCTTACTGAACAGACTTGTTTTTCAATTGTAACTATCTAACAATTTAAGATAATTCCCTTCTTTCATTTTATTCATAAGTATGTCAGTAACTAACGATTAGCAACAGTCTGCTTAGTCTTTCAAACGGTCATCTTGCCCAACTGATGCAATCAATTTTCATTTCAAAATATTTTATTATTTTGACAATATTCTTAGTCTTTATTCTTAAATGTGTCAGTAATTAATGATCAGCAAGATCTCCTTCTTCTTTGAAACACTCACTTAGCCACTTTCGAATTATAAATATTTTAAATAACGACAAATCCGTTCTTTCATTATATTCTTAAATATGTCAATTCATAACGACCAGCAAGATCAGCTTCGAAACACTTCTTTCGACCCGCTGTGTATACTCACTTTTTAATTGCAAATATCTGACTATTTGTACAATTCCATTACTTGAATTTATGTAAAACAGTTCTGTAACTAAAGAACATGAACAGCCTGTTTCATATATCAAAACACGCATTTTGCTCTACTGAAGAGACTCGTTTTTCCTTTGTAAATGACAGACAATTTACGTAAATTCCCTTTTTTCACTTTAATAAGACGGGCTCTTTACTTAAGAAGGGAAGACTTTACACAGAGGCTCAATTTATTAACGATAATTTGAGTCTATTTGATCTCCCGAGCTCTTGTTTAGCCCTACAGAAAAGAACTACTTTTCAATGTAAATATCTAAGAGTTTACTACAATTCCCTTATTTCATATTATTCTAAAATATGTCGGCAAATAACGATGAGCAAGACTCTATCTTCTAACTCTACCTTTCACATTAATGAATGGACTCACTTTTAAATGTCATTTATATCACAATTTAAGACAATGCCATTCTTTCGTTTTCTTCTTATTTATGTCAGTAACTAACGGTCAGCAAAATTCTGCTTAATCTTGTAAACACTGCTTTCACCTTAAAGAATGGACTCAGTAATCAGTCTAAATAGTTGATAATTTACCACAATTTCGTTCTTTTTTGTGCCGCACACCCGATGAGCAAGAATCTACTTCAGCTTCAAAACAGTTATATCGCCCCGCCAATTAGACTCACATTTCAATTTTAATATTTCTCACATGCTGCGACAATTTTGTTATTCAATTTTATTTTTAAATATGTTAGTATCTAACTATGAAGAACGTGCTTCATGTTCTAGACACTCCGTAACATTACCCATTCCAATTGCAATTATCTGACAAATTACTAAAATAAGTTCTTTCATTTTATTATTAAATATGTCAGTTTCTAACGAACAGCAAGACTTTGCTTTAGCATCCATACCCTAATATCAGCCTACTGACTTTACTCACTGTTCAATTGTATATATCTGGAATCGAAAATTCCATTATTTCATTTCATTCTTCTTTATGTCGGCAAATAAAGATCAAGAAATTTGTTATATGTTCCAAACACTTTTTTCGACCGAGCGAATGGACAAATTTTTACTTGTATCTATCAGACAATTTACGACAATTCAGTTCTTTGATATTATTATTTAAATATGTCTTCAACCAAGGATCACCACGAATTTGATACAGCTTCCAAACACTCCATAGGGCTTACTGAATCGATTCACCATTCAATTGTTAATATTGACAATTCACGACATTTCCGCTCTTTCAATTTATTAATAAATATGTTAGTAAGTAAACATCTGGATGTTTCTGCATCGTAGGAGAGATCCATTGTTCTATTTTATTCTAAAATAGTCCAGTAAATAACACTCAAGATCCTGAATTATATACCGAAACACACCTTCAGCCCTGCTACATTAACTAGTTTTTATTTGTAAATATCTAACAATTCACGACAATTCCGTTATTTCATATTATTTTTTCATCTGTCTGAAAATAACTTGAGCAAGAGTTTGCTTCATCTTCTTAACAGTTCTATCACTCTAATTAATAGATTCACTTTTCAATGATAAATATTTGTGAATTCGAAACAATTCCATTCTTTTTTTAAATCCTAATTTTGACTTCAACCAACGATCAACAAGGGATTATTAGAGTTTCGAAACACTCCTTCTGCCATACTGAATAGACATGCCTTTCAGTTGTAAATATATTCATGACAATTGCGTTCTTTCATTTTATTCTTAAACATATCGCAAACAAATCATCGGCACGGGTTTACTTATTCTTCCAACACATGTTTCGCCCTACAGTACGGGCTTGCGTTGCAATTGTAAATTTCTGACATATTAAGACATTTCCGTTATTTCATGGCATTCTTAAATATTTTCAACTAATGAACTGCAGAAGTCTGCTTCAACTTCCAAACAGTGCTTTCGATATTGCAAATAGACACATTTCCAATGGAAATATATCAAAATGTACGAGAGTTACGTTCTTCTATTTCAAACATAAATGTGTCACTAACTGGCGACTACCTAGGGTTAATCAAACCGCTGCTTGTTCCCCACTGAATTGAATCACTATTCATTACAAAATATCAGACAATTTATAACAGTTCCGTTTTTTTTTCATTTTATTACCCAATATCAAACTAACAAAGGATCACCAAGAGTTTACTTTGGTTTCCAAAAACTCCTTTCGCACTATTGAAAGGAATCGCTTTTGAATTGGAAATGTGTGACAAATTACGACCATTTCGTTCTGTCATTTTATTCTTAAAAATACATTAACTAACGATTAGCTATTGTCTGCACCTCCATTGAAACACACCCGTCGCCATACTGTATGGACTCACTATTGTATTGTAAATATATGAAAATCTACGACAATTCCTTTCTTTTAATTGATTCAAAACATGTTGACAACTACGGTTTAGGAAGAGTCTACGTTAACTCCTAAACACTCCTTTTATCCTACCGAATACGCCATTTCAATAGTGAATATTTGACAGATTACAACGATTCCGCTCTTTAATTTTATTCTTCAATATATAATGAACTAACGATAAACGAGAAATTTTCTTAATCCTCCCAAACTCCTTTCGCCCTGCTAGATAGACTCAGTCTTCAAATGTAAATATTGATAAAAAAAAAACAAATCCGTTCTTTCATTTTAAATTTAAATAGGGTGGTAAATAAGAATGAACACGAGTATGTGTCATCTTCCAAGCACTCCTTTGGTTCTACTGAATGAATTCACTAATCAATTGCAAATATCTTGAATTCACTTTTCAATTGTAAATCTTACTACGACAATTCCGTTCTTCCATTTTCTTCTTAAATTCGTCAGTAATTAACGATCTGCAAGTATGATTCATCTTAGAAACACTCACTTCGCGACTTTCCATAAACAAATATCTTACAATGTGCGACTATTTAGTTGTTTCATTTCATTCTTAAATATGACCCTAACTAACGTTCAACAAATGCCTGCTTGAACTTCCAATCACTCCTTTCGCACTATTGAATAAACTCATATTTCAATTATATATATATCTGACATTTTACGACAATTCCGCTATTTAATTTTATTTATTAAATATGTAAGTAACGATCGATCTACTAAACAGTTCAGGTTCCGGAATCTCTTTCCATCTTTCTGAATGGACTCACCTATTGTAAATATCTGACAATTTATGACAAATTCTTTGTTTCCTTTTATTAATAGATATGTCAGTTAGTAAAAATCAGCAAGTGTTCACTTCGGCTGCCGAAAATTCCTCTAGCCTGATATATTTTAATCGCAATTCATTTGTAAATATCTCACAAATTACGACAATTCTGTTCGTTTATGTTATTCTCAAATATGTCAATAACTACCGACGAAGGGGAGCGTGCTTAATCTTCCAAACATACTTTTCGTTTTACTGAATGGAAACAATTTGCAATTGTAAATATCTGACAATCCACAACATTTCCGATATTTCGCTTGATTCTTAAATAAGTAATTAACTAACGACCAATGATAGTCTCCTTGACTACCAAACGTTCATTTCGGCCAGCAAATTGACACTTTTCTAATGTAAATGTCTCACAATATACGAGAAACCCGTTCGCTTATTTTTCACTTAAATACGTCAGTAACTAAGGATCAACAAGAGTCTTCTCAATCTTGGAATCACTCCTTTCGTTCTACTGAATGGAATCGCTTTTCAATTGTAAATATCTGACAATTTACGACAGTTCCATTTGTTAATTTATTTTAATTATGGTATCAACTAACCTTACGCAAGAGGCTGCTTAAACTTCCAAACACTCATTTCGTCCGGTTAATAAGACTCGCTTTTAAAATGAAAGTACCTGAATAAGTGCGACCATTCCACTCTTTCATTTTAAAATTAAATATGTCAGTACTTAACGATCAGCGAGTGTCTGCTTAATCTTTGAAACAATCCCTTTGTCTCTTTCCATATATAAATATGTTATAACGTGCGACTATTCTGTTATTTCACTTTATTATTTCAATTGGAAATGTAGAAAAATTGTTTCATTCACTTTATTCTTAAAAATATCACTAAGTAACAAGTTCCAAGAATCTGCTTCATCATAAGAACACTTCCTTCGCCATTTGAATTGCCTCAATTTTCAATAACAAATATCTCAGAATTTACGACAATTCCGCTCTTTTATTTCATTCTTAAATATGTCGACAACTATCGCTAGTAAGAGTCTACTTTAGCTTGCAAACACTTTTTTCGACTTACCGGGTGGCCTCATTTTCAAATTGCAAATATTTGGATATTTACTTGTATTCCCTTCTCACATTTTATTCTTAAATATATCACTAACTAACGACCAGCAAGAGACCGCTTAATCTTCCAAACGCTATTTTAAACTTAATAAATGCACTGACTATTTGTCTAAATATTTGATAATTTTCAACAATATTTTTATTTCATTCCATTCTTTGTTATATCGACAACTACTAATCAGCAAAAGTCTCCTACAGCATCCTAAGGCGCCCCTCACCCTACTGAAGACACATTTCAACTGTAAATATTTCACATATTAAGATAATTCCGTTATATCATTTTATTCTTAAATATGAGAGTAACAAACAATCAACAGCCTGCTTCATCTTCAAGACTCTCATAACCTTACTGAATGGACTCATTTACCAATTGTAAATATCTGACAAATTACTACAATTACGTTCTTATATTTTATTCTTAAGTATGTCAGTTACTAACGACAAGAAATACTCAGCCTCAGATGCCAAACTCAACTATCGGGCTGCTGAGTTTAATCACTTTCGAATTGTAAAATTCTGACATTTTCTAGAATTCCATTGTTTTATATTGTTGAAAAATAGTTCAGTAAGTAACGATTACCAAGAGAGTGCTTTATATACCAAAACAACTCTATCGCCCTACTCAATGATTATCCTTTTGCTTCTAAATATCTCATAACTTTCGTCTGTTCCGCTCACTCATATAATTCTAAAATTTATCAGTAACTAACAATCATCAAGATCTCCCTTATATACCAAAACAAACATTTCGCCCTACTCAATAGACTCGTTTTTCAATTTGATATGACAAAAATTTACGACAAATACGGCCGTTCTCTTCGTATTTTAATGTGTATGTAACAAGCGATATTGAGAGTCTACTAAACTGTCCTTTTGCCATTCCGTTATTTAAATATATTCTTAAATATGTAGGTAATTAACGATGAACAAGGGACTGATTTAGCTTCCAAACACTCCTTTTGCCATATTAAATAGAATGTCAATTTTGTTAGAAATATAAGACAAATTTCGACCATAACGTTCTTTCATTTCTTTCTTAATCATGTCGGAAATAAACAGCATGAGTTTGCTTACTGTTCCAAGAATTCCATCGCCCTATTCTATGGACTCACATTGCAATTGTAAATATCTGACAATTTACAATTCCTTTCTTTCAATTCAGTGTGAAATACGTCTGCAACTAACGATCAGCAACAGTATACTTCACCTCGAAACACTCCTTTCGATTTACTGAGTGGACTCACTTAGCTATTGTAAATATCTGACAAGTTACGACAAATCCGTTACTTCATTTTATTCCTAAGTATGTGGGCAAATAACAATGAGCAAGAATTTGCTACAACTTTCATACACTATTTTACCCCTACCGAATGGACTAAATGCTCTTGAAAATACCACGCAGTTTGCGAAAATTCCATTCTTTGAATATATTTTTGAATATATATTTAACCAAGGATCACCACCAGTCTGCTTAGGCTTCAAAACTTTCCTTTCGACCTAATGAATCGACTCACTCTTAATTGTTATTATCTGACAATTCACGACAATCCCGTTATTACATGTTATTTATGCAACTAACGATAAGCTGGAATTTGGTTCATCTTCCAACACTCCTTTCACCCTAATGAATGGGCTCACTTTTCAGTGTTAAATATGTGTACAGATTTACAACAATTCCGTTGTTTCATTTCAACCTTAAATATGTTAAAAAGTAACGTTTATAAATCGGCTGCGTTAGTTTGCAATCACTACTTCTGCAAAACTGAATAGCGACGTTATTCAGTTGTATAACTCTGACAATTTACGACAATTTCGGTTCTCATTTTATTCTCAAACATGTCGGAAATAAAGGATCTAACTGTGACTGCTTATTCTTCCAAACACTCCCTTGGCCCTACGGAATGTAATCACTTTTCATTTCAAAATATCTGACAATTTCCGACAGTTCGTTTTTTTTCACTTTATTCCTAAATGTGTAAGTAACCAAGCATCAGCAAAGGTTTACTTCGGCTTCCAAAAAGTCTTTTTCCCCTATTGAATGAAATCAGTTTACAATTGGAAATGTCTGCCAATTCACGACAATTCGGTCCTTTCATTTTCTTCTTAAAAATATCACTAAGTAAAAATTACTAAGACTGCAACATCATTGAGACTTTCCGTTCGCCATACTGAATTGCCTTACTTTTGGCAATCTACGAAAATTCCATTATTTCATTTCATTCTTTTTCATGTCGGCAAATAACTTAATTTTCCAACACTCTTTTCATACTACCGAATTGACAACCTTTTCACTTGTATATATCAGACAAATAACAATTCCGTCCTTTGATTTTATTATTAAATATGACTTGAACCAATGATTAGCACGAGTTTGCTACAGCTTCCAAAGACTATTTCGGCCCATTGAATCGACTCACTTTTTAATTCTCAAAATGTGACAATTTACGACATTTCTGTTCTTTCATTTTATTCATTAATTTGCCGGTAACTAAAGATCAAGAAGAGTCTGCTTCGTCTTCTAATACTCTTTTCGCCCTACTGAATGGAGTAATTTCTCAATTGTAAATATCTAAAATTTCCGTGTAACGTGGGTTCCTGTCACCACGGCATGGCGGGTCCTCAGGTTGCGGATCGAGGAGAAGGCATATAGATAGAGAGGTTAGCTGTGAATACACTGAATAATCATTCGCGAACAAACGACTAGGAGTGGTCCTCCAGCTTGGGGTTTGGGTAGGGCTAAGAACCTCATCCTGTAAAAAAGGAACTTGTTCAGAAATATTCACAAAAGCCTCGGACTAGGACTGATATCTTGGCACGACCTCAGCAAAAGGAACTGGGCATGAGATTTTGAACATGGAATATTAGGAGTCTTTATAGGGCAGGCACGTTAAAATCTGTAACAAGGGAGTTAGAGAAATACAGGATGGCCTTAGTAACAGTTCAGGAAGCTAGGTGGGAAGGAAATGGATCTGTGAATTCCTGAATTTTTACGTTCTTTTACGGCGAAGGAAATAAAAATCACCAGTTAGGAACAGGATTTTTCATTCATAAATGCATATTACCAGCAATTAAACGGGTTCAATATGTTACTGACAGACTTTCTATTATTACTCTTAAGGGACGCTGGTGTGATATTATTGTTTTGAATGCACATGTCCGAAGTGAAGATAAGGATGACGATATAAAAGACAGTTTTTACGAAGAAGCGGAACGGATATTTGACCAACTCCCGCGATAGCACATGAAAATTCTATTAGGGGATTTAAATGCGAAGGTAGGACGAGAGGATATTTTCAAACCGATTATAGGGAAGGAAAGTGTGCATAAGGAAAGTATTGGCAACGGTGTTAGACTCGTGAACTTTGCAACATCGAAAAACATAATCGTGAAGAGTACAAAATTCCCACATCGCAACATTCATAAATACACTTGGACATAACCAGACTGGGAAACACATAATCAAATTGATCACATTTTAGTATATAAAAGATGGAAGAAAATAATTGATGATCACTCATGTAGAGGGGCTGATTGTGATACTGACCACTACCTGATAGCAGTGATAATACGAGAGAGGTTATCGTTAAATAAATGTAATATTCATTGACCGAAAACGGAGAGATTCAATTTAAAGAAATTAGAAGAGAGCCAGGTAAGAAAGAAATACAGATTGAAGTTTCGAATAGATTCTCGGAAGATTCGACGTGCGCTAGTGTCGAGGATACCTGGATTGGAATTGGAGACAACGTAAAATTTCAGCAAGAGAAAAATTGGGACACGCAGAAACACGTAGGAACAAACCATGGTTCGACCAGGAATGCATAAAACTAGGAGAGAAGAAAAAATAGGCAACATTACGCTAGCTAAAAAATCCGAATGAAACAACTACACAAAATTTCGCAGATATGATGCGGGAAACTTCCAAAACTTTTAGAACAAAGAAACGCGATTTTCTGAAACTTAAAATTAAAGAACTTGAAGATAATTGTGAAAATAAAAGCATCCACGACATGTATAAAGGAATCAACGAATTTAAGGAAGGCTATCAACCGCGTGCTTATATATTAATCTGACAGTACAGTTCTCACTGACACGGATAGCATCTTAAATAGATGGAAAAATTTCTTTGACGATTAGCTGAAGACAACCAAAAACTAGTGTGCGTGGAGAAAAGGAGATACACACCGCAGAACTATATATTCTACAACCCAAACGAATAGAAGTAGATACCGCTACAAAGAAATTAAAGAAACACAAATCTCCGGATGTAGATGAAATTCCGGCTGTTAATTTTAGCTGGAGGCGAAAAATTGTCGAACAATATACACAACCTCATTTTCCTCATCTGGAACAAAAAGAATTGCCACAAGATTTGAAAGAATCAATAATTGTTCCAATTCACAAGACGACAAAACTAACTGTAATAATTATCGAGGCATTTCTCTTGTGTCAACATCCTATAAAATCTTTTCAATCATTCTATTAGCAACACTGACCCCATACGCAGATGAAATTATTGGAGATTATCAGTGCGGATTTAGACGAAATCGAAAAAATGAAATGAAATCTTTGAGTTTTAAGTCCCACGGATATGCCGGTTACGCTAAAGGAGACGGTGATGACGAGAGATGAGTGAAATGGTGGAATGAAGAAAGTGGGAGGAAACGGGAGATCCCCGAGAAAACCCACGAGCACGTTGTTTGTTCACCACAAAGTTCACTTGGCGGGGTCTGAGATCCAAGCTGGGACCCCAAGCACGACAGGTGAACGCACTACCACTCAGACACCGCGCCCCTTAGACCCAATCGATCAACTTCAAGTATCGTCCAAATATTTACTATTAGCCAACTGCACGAAAGAGGTGGGAATATAATACCACGGTACATAACTATTTATTGATTTTAGAAAGGCGTACGACTCGGTTACCAGAGAAACCTTATACTACGTTTTACAGAACTTGGAATACCGAAAAAGCTAATTAGATTAATAAGATATGTTTAAATAAATCCTGAATTAAGGTCCGGGTAGGAAAACTTTCCCCCACGAGCTTTTACGTCGAAAATGGCCTGAAACGAGATGTGTGGTCGCCATTATTATATAACTTCGTTTTCAAATACGCTATAAGGAAAATCGGAGATAGCAACCAGGGTCTAAAATTGAACGGTATTTACCAGGCTATGGCATATTCTGATGATGTAAATTTAATTGGTGACGATAGGAGAACGATAGAAAGAAATGCAGAGATCTTATTAAAGGCTTGCAAGTACATGGGTTTAGAAGTAAATGCAGAATGTAGAGCAAACTAAATACATGCCAGTGCGTCGGGACCGGAATCCAGCAAATTAGGCATGCGTTAAAATATTAAAAATACTTATGATAAAGTGGATAGTATCATATATCTAGGATCAATATTAACAAAGGAATATCATAGTCGCGGAGAAATTAAATGTCGACTAAAAGCAGGGAATTCGTGTTACTATTCGGTTCAAAATCTCTTGTCGTCGTGAATTCTGTCGAGGAATTTGAAGCTTACAAAACGATAATAATGCCGGTTTTTTGTATGGCTGCGAAACATGGTCACTTTATCTGAGGGAAGAACATAGGCTGAAAGTATTTGATAACAAGATCCTGAGACGAATATTCGGACCCGAGAGGAACGGGAATGGGGAATGGTGGATACTTCATAACGAGGAATTTCATAATTTGTATGGTTTACCCAAAATTATGAGAGTCGTCAATTCTAGGAGGCTTAGATGGGCGGGCCATGTAGCTAGAATGGAATAAAGTAGAAACGCTTTCAAAGTCTTGACTGGAAGGCCAATCGTAAAACGACCATTAGAAAGACCTAGCCGCACATTGGAGGAAAATATTAAAATGGATGTCGCAGAGATTGGAATACAAAGTAGAAACTGAATGCAGTTAGCTAAGGATAGAAGACAATGGAGAGCTTTTATGAACGCGGCATTGAACCTCCGGCTTAGGTAGGACATAGTGTTAGTTAATTAATTATCTGATATTTTATAACAATTCCGTTGTTACGTTTTATTCTTAAATATGTAAGTAACTAACGATCTACTAAAGAATGCGTCATGTTTCCGACAGTCTTTTCGCTTTACTGAAAGAAGCCACTTACCAAATGTAATTATCACACGAATTACGACACTTGCGTTCCTTAATTTTCTTCTTATATATGTCACTTACTAACGACAAGGAAGACTCTCATTCAGCTATCAGACACGCTTTCGCCCTGCAGATTGGACTCAATTTTCAATTATAATACCTGACAATTTAAAATAATTTCGTTCTTTCATTTTATTCTTAAATATGTCTTCTCCCAGTGAGCAGCGACTGTATGCATCAGCTTCCAATTACGCCTTTGGCCCTACTGAATGGACTCACATTAAATTGTAAATACTGAATCTTACAATATACGACAAATCAGTTCTTCCATTCTGTTAGAAATATGTCAGTATTTAACAATCAGCAAGAGTCTGCATCATCCTTAAATCAGTCCCTTTGTTAAATTCCGAATATCAAATTTTGTAACAATGAACGAGTGTTCCGTTCTTTCATTTCATTCTTAATTTTGTCAGTCACTAAGGATCAACAAGAGCCTACTTAATCTTCCAATCTCTCCTTTCCCCTTACTGAATTGCCTCAATTTTCAATTGTAAATATTTGACAATTTACGATATATCACTTCTTTCAATTTATTCTCACATACGTCAGTAAAAATGTTCTCCAAGTGCTTACATCATCTTCCAAACTCTCCTTTCACCCTAGTGAGCAAACTCACTTTCATTTCAAAAAATCTAAATCATTACAGCAATCACGTCATTTCATTTTATTCTTACAAATGTAATTAATTAAAGATATGCGAGATTGTGCTTCATCTTCAAGAAACTCCTCTCGCCCTGACAACTGACTCATCTTTCAAAGATAAACATTTTACAATTTACGACAATTTCGTTATACTAAATATGTGAGTAAGTAACGACCAGCAAAGTTTTACTTCGCCTTCCAACACTAATTTCGCCTTATCGAGTGGAATCACATTTCAATTGTAAATATCTGACAATTTAAAAGAGAATCGTTGTTTCATTTTATTCTTAAGAATGTCTTAACACAGTGATCGGCTACTGTCTGCATCAGCTTCCAATTTCCCCTTTCGCCCTACTGAATAGACTGAAATATTGATTGTAGATATCTGACATTTTACGACAATTCCTTCATTCATTTTATTCCTAAATATGTAAGTAATAAAGATCAGCAAGAGTCTACTATAGAATCAAAAATATCCATTAGCCATATACTTTTTTTTCACCGTTCGATTGGAAATATCAGACAAATTACGACAATTAGATTATTTTTTTCTTAGATATGAATGCAACTAACGTTCAACAAGACAGGCTTCATTCTGCAAGCACTCCTTTTGCTTTACTAAAGGGAAACTCTTATCAATTCTAAATTCTCACAATTTACAACAATTCCGTTCTTTCATTTTATTCTGAATTAAGTGAGCAGCTAGCGGTTGAAATAGTCCCTTCGCCATACTGAATGGCCTCACTTTTGAATTGTAAATCTCCGACAATTTATGAGAAGTCCGTTCTTTAATATCATTTTAATATATGTCGAGCACTGCTAATCACAAGAGTTTACTTGAGCTTCCAATCACACCTTTCGCCCTACTGAATACAACAATTTTTCAACTCTAAAAATCTAACAATCTGCTGCAATTCCGTTATTTCATTTTATTCCTAAATATGTTGGCAAATATCTATCAGCAAGTTTTTGGTTCACCTTCCTAACACTCTTTCCGCCCTATTGAATTCAATCATTATTCAAGTAAAATTGCCTGACAACTTACGACAAACCCGTTTCTTCATTTTATTCATAAATATGTCAGCAGTAAACGATCATGAAGAATCTGTTTCATCTTTAAAACAAACCTTTAGGCAATTTCCGAATATAAATATCTGTTACAATGTACGATTATTCCGTTCTTTCATTTCTTTTTAAGATATGTCAGTAACTAACGATCAACAAGGGCCTTCTTCATTTCCGAAACACTCCATTCGCCTTACTGAATTGCCTAAGCTTTCAATTTTAAACATCGGCTAAAGAAAAATCCATTCTTTGATTCACTCCTTAGATAAGTCATGTACTAGTGAAAACCAAAGCTTTGATTCAGATATCAAACACTCTCTTCGCTCTGCTGAAAGTACTCACTTGTCTATTGTAATATCTGGGATATCTATGACAGTTCCATTTTTTCATTTTGTTCTTTGTATGTCGGCGAATAACGAACAAAACGAGTTTGCTTCATCTTCCAAACACTCTTTTCCCCTTACCGAATGGAATAATTTTTCACTGGTATATATGATACAATTTACAATTCCGTTCTTTTATTTTATTCTAAAACGTCTTCAACCAAGGACCTCAAGTAGTCTGCTAGAACTTCTCAACACTCTTTTCGTCTTACTGAATTGACTCGCTTTTGAATTGTAAATATTTGATAATTTACGGCAATTCCATTCTTGTATTTTATTCTCAAATATGTCTTCAAGTAAGGATCGGCAGCAGTTTTATCTTAACATTAGCAAGAGTCTGCTTGAGCTTCAAATCACTACTTTCACGCTACTAAGTACACCTGCTTTCAATTGTAACTATCTCCCAACTTACAATTTCCTTCTTCCATTTTATCCATAAATATGTCAGTAACTAAACATTAAGAAGCGTGTGCTTCGTCTCTTAAAACACTATTCGCCCTACTGAATGGAGTCACTTTTCAATAGTAAATATCTGACATTTGACGACTATTATGTTATTTCATTTTTTTCTGAAATATATAAGAAACTAACGATATACTATAGACTGCGTCATATTCAGACACTTTTTTGTCCTACTGATTGGTCTCACATTTCAATTGTACATATCTGAATATCTACTAGAATTTTGTTCTTTCACTATATTCTTAAGAATGACACTAACTAGGTAGAGGCATCACTCTGCATAAACATCCAAACTCTCCTTTCGTCTACAGAATGGATTTACTTACCAATTGTAGATATCTTACCACTTACGAGAATTCCGTTCATACATTTTACTCCTATATTTGCTAGTAACTAAAGATAACCAAGAGTCTCATTTCTTTAGCTTACAAAAACTCCTTTGCGGATATATTGGATCCTTCCAAAATGTATATATCTGACAAATTACGACAATTCTGTTATTTTTTTTTAAATCTTAAATATATCAGTAACTAACAATCAACAAGAGCGTGTTCAATCCTCCAGACTCTCCTTTGGCTTTCCGGAATGGACACACACTTTCTTTTTATACTTAGATATGTAATTACTTAACGTACATCGATAGTTTGCTTCATGTACCAAAAACTTCATTCGCGGTGCTAAATAGACTGACTTTTGAAATGTAAATAACTGACAATGTACAACAATTCCCTTGTTTCATTCCATTTTTAACCCTGGAATACACAGACAAAAGAAGCTTACGTGAATACACAGGTGGGGTGCCTGTGCACCCCTTTATAATTAAACGCTACTAAAATGATAATACACGAACTTAAATATATTTATTTTACTTTACCAGTTACAAGAATACACAGTAAGAGTTTGTGTGTATTTTTTAACAGACACAGCTATTCCTTAATGCAGAAAATGCAGACTTCCTCTCTGTGCTCAGCACAAACAACTTCTTTGCATCAGAAACAAAAAACATTTAGTTTTTCTGTCCTTATTCCTAGGGCACGTTCGACATCGTGCTTGCTCTGGAAGACTAGATGTTGAATCAATTACAGGTGACAGCTCTTTTCGAATTCCAAGGATATTTCTGATATCAATAGACAAATTAGTCGGAAGATTCCTCTTGAGGTGCCCCAGCAGGTAGGGTCTAGCTAACTGCAACCCGAGTTTTTTTTTTTTTTTTAGAAACTCCGAACGGATGGTTGAGAATTCCATTTATGACCGTTTTTTCCTAATATACAGGCTCCCCTTATAGCTGGATCATTTTCGATGTTACCCTCAGTGTCACTCGTGTCACTTCCACTAATTTCATCATGACTTTCGATTATACTTCAATATTGTCATCGGACTCTCCGGAATTACCTTCAGAGTCATAATCTTCTTGTAATATGTTCAGTACAAAGTGTGTAAACTTGCTTAAACCTGCACACACTTTCGCCATCATGCAATTAAAAAATATGCACGCAAAGTATCTAAAACGAATTTCGTAAAATTTGAATTTCACATAGGTAAATACGCAGGTGGGGTGCTAGAGAACCCCACATCTTGAATATATGCTCTTCTAAAAGGACACAATTTGCTTCACATCCACAACCGTGAATGTCATGCTCCAAAATGAGAATACCTGGAAGCACCAACCAATGTACTTGAGAACTAAGCCACAATGCCGATGAGTATAACGTCTGGAGTGCTCCCGCACCCCTCTGTGTATTCCAGGGTTAAATATGTCTTCAACTAACGATCAGCGAATGTGTGCTTCAACTTCCAAAAACTCCTCTAGCAGTGCTAAATAGACACTTTCGAGTCAAATGTCTGACAATGCACGACAAACCCGTTCTTTCATTTTAAACTTAAATATGTCAAGAACTATTAACAATTAGCATGTCTGCCTCATCACTGAAACACTCCTTTCGTTATACTCAATGGCCTTACTTTTCAAATGAAAATATCTGACAATTTACATTTCCGTTTTATATTTCATTCTTAAATATATAAAAACTACAGATCAGCAAGAATGTCCTTAGTTTCCAATCATCCCTTTTTCCTAATTGAATAAACTAACTTAAAAATTGCGAATATCTGACTTATTACGACAGTTCCGTTGTTTATTTTATTCCTAAATATGTCAGTAAGTAACGATCAGCTAGAGTTTGCTTTATCTTCCATTCACCCTTTTCGCCTTAGTGAATTGACATACTTTTTAATTCCAAATATTTGATAATTTACGACAGTCCCGCCCTTTCATTTCATTTTTAAATATGTCAGCAATTAACGTTCTACTAACGATCAGCAAGTCTACTTCAGCTTCCAAAAAATCTTTATTCTACTGAATACTCATGTCTCTATTGAAAATATCTGACATATTAAAACTCCGTTCTGTCATTGTATTTTTAAATATGTCAGCAACTAACGATCAGCAGGAGTTTACTACCGAAAGAACACTTCTTTCGCCCTATTGAATGCAATCACTTTACAATTAAAAATGTCACAATCTACGAAAATTCCGGTCTTTCAGTTTATATTTTAATATGTCATTAACTAAGGATAATGAGAGTTTTATCCTTTTGTGAACTATTTTTTTCGTCCAGAAATATCTGACAATTTACTACGATTGTCTTCTATCACTTTATCCTTAGACATGTTGGAAACAAACGATCAACGTTAGTCTGCCTAAACATAGTAACATGCCTTTCGTCCTACTCTATGCACTCAATTTTCAATTCTTAATAACTAACAATTTACGACTTCTGTGCTTTCAGTTTATTCTTAAATTTGTCAGCAACAAACGGTCACCAAGACCCAGCTTCATATTCTTAAGGCCCTTTCGCATTACTGAATTGACTTACTTATCTATTGTAAATATCTGACAAATTACGACATTTCCCTTATTTAATTTCATTTTGAAATATGTTGGCAACTAACGATCAGCAACCGTCTATTTGAGGTTCTAAAGACTACTTTCGCCCTACGAAATAGATTCGCTTAATGGAATCACTTTTGAACTGTAAATGAAGTTAATACTTTATCCGGTTTTTCACTTTATACTTAAATAACTCAGTAATTGACCCTTTTTGCTCTGCTGAATTAAGCAACTTTTCAATTGTAAATATCAAAAATTTTATGACAATTCAGTTATTACATTAAAATCATAATTCAGCCAAAATCGGCCAGCAAGAGTTTGAGTTATTTTCCAAAAACTCTATTCGTCTAAGCGAATGGACTAATTCAAATATGAGACTAATTGTAAATATGAGACTATTAAAGACAATTCGTTTATTTTATTTTATTACTAAAGATGTCTTTAACCAAGGACCACGACGAGCCTGTTTGTGCTTCCGAACACTCCTTTCGGCACACTGATTGAACTCTCTTACCAATTGTACATATCATACAATTTACTACAATTCCGTTCTTTCATATATTTCTAAATATGTCAGTAACTAAGGTCAGCAATTGTCTAGTTCCGCTTCGAAAAACTAGATTTTACTTAGATATTTTAATCGCACTTCAATTGCAAATATGTGACAAATTACTAGAATTCGGACACTTTATACTTAAAAATGTCAGTAACTTACGATCAACAAGTGCGTGCTGCATGCCCCTAATACTCCTTTCGCTTTACTGAACTGAAACACCTGGTAATTGCTAATATCTGTCAATTTACGACAATTCCGATGTTTCATTTGATTCTTAAATATGTAAATAACTAACGATGAGCGAGAGTTTCTACATCTTAAACACTTCTTTCGGGCAGTTAAATAGTCTTGTTTTTCAGATGTAAATTTCTGACAATTTACGAGAAATCCGTTCTATCATTATAAACTTAAATATGTCAGTACAAAAAAGGCAAGAGAGGTAGATTATTTATCGAAGTAGAAGATGATTTATAAGCCCCAGTGAACTTGTAAGAATCTCTAATAAAAATTTTCCCAATGCTTATACTGTACAATTTATTTTCATAGATAGAGACGCAAACAGTTACACATGTAAAAACCGCTAAACACATTTGTTATCGTTTGAAAGTACAACGCATCAAAGTTATAATTATTTTCCCCGGGTAACCCACAGAGTCCCAGGCGGGTTCCAACTCAAAAATTGCAATTGGTAAGGTGATAAAGTTACATATCGGTCATAACAGAACATTGAAAACTGTTGGGAAATGAAAGACGGATCAATACTCGACTGTCTAAAATTACTATGTGTGAAATAGTGGCGGGCCACCAAAAAAAAAAACCTTAAACAGTGAGACAGATGTCAAAAGAAAAAAGCACATGTGTGATCAGTACAATGTTTGAAACTGAAAATATTTGTCCCATGTCGACCAGTAATGTGTAAATAAATAGAGAAATAAAATGAAATTACACGACTTCTTTAAGTATGGAACTGAATAATTTACATGTAATGTATACACGACTCCAAAAGTGCATTACCACCTGCAATTCTCGTTTTCCTGCAATAGCAGGCAACCCAAAAAGCTCGGCGGTTGGGTTGGTTCCGAATTCGAAAGGCGCTGGACCAAACCTCAATTTTGTAATAAATATATCAGTGTGGCAGACTGCAAATGAGGGAATAAAACTAATTGTTAAAAATGACAATAATATTATCATGACGGAGATGGATGACATCAAAAGTTACAAAATGATCTTACTTAAGCAGTTAAAAAAAGATGAATGGCAAAAGACACATATCAGAGGAAAACATTTCTTTCCTCACCTCCCAAAAAAAGAATCTCATAAAAAAGAAAAAATTACATAAAGTTACGTAAGTTTTAATATAAAAGCTCCACTCTATATTGTGAAAGTTGACACCCGAAAGGCAAGAACAACTGAACCAAAGTCAATAAAATTGTGCACAGATATTGTAGACGTAAAAGGAGGGAATACGGGTTTCGTATTTTCCTGGAAAAAACGGTTGGGTGGGGCACGGACCCATCCAAACCTTTTATCACGAAATATCAAAAATGCTAGTAACAGTATGCCAGAAGTGTGTAAAAGACATGAATAATTGCAACGGAACATTTTGTATTGAAAATACGCAAAAACTAAAGGAATACGGCCTTTTTAAATTTTCTGCGGAAAAACGGATTTAGGGGCAAAAGCTCCCACCCAAAATTTTGAAACTTGATGTCCGAAAGGCAAGAAGTGAACCGAAGTGAACGAAATTAAGCGCAGATGTTGCAAACGTAACATGAGGATACGAGTTTCGTATTTTCCTCGAAAAAACGGATAGGTGGTGCACGGAACGTGGCACGGAAAATCAAATGTGCTGGTAACAGCATGTCAGATGTGTGTAAAGGACATGAAGAATTTGATCAAACTGCGTCTATGGACAATACGCAAAAAATAAAGGAAAACATTTATTTAAATTTTCTGTGAAAAAAACAGTTTTAAGGGAAAAAGCTCAAACCCAAAATTTTGAAAGTTGATGCCCGAAAGGCAAAAGGAAGTGAACCGAAGTGAATGAAATTGTGCACATATATTGTAGATATAAAATGGGGGAATACGGTTTTACTATTTTTCTGGAAGTAACGGTTCGGTGGGGCACTAACCCCTCCAAACCTTTGATCACGAAATATCAAAAGTGCTAGTAACCGTATCTGAGATGTGCGTAAAAGACATGAAGAATTGCAACGAAACTTTATGTGTGGACAAAAAAATAAATGAATATTCTTTTATTTTATTTTCCGCGTAAAAACGGTTTTAGAGGGAAAAATTCCCACACAAAATTTTGGAAGTTGACGCCCGAAAGGCAGAAGAAAAAATGAAATTTTTCAGTTTTACGTCT
This sequence comes from Thermobia domestica, assembly GCF_964235325.1. Classification (NCBI taxonomy): domain Eukaryota; kingdom Metazoa; phylum Arthropoda; class Insecta; order Zygentoma; family Lepismatidae; genus Thermobia; species Thermobia domestica. Next base: position 173,438,325 of record NC_137460.1, read on the forward strand.
CACGGGTATGCCGGTTAGGCTAAAGGAGACAGACGTTGGTGATGAGTAATGAATGAAATGGTGGAATGAAGAAAGTGGGAGGAAACGGAGAACCCTTAGAAAACCCACGCACACGGTGTTTGTCCACCACAAAGTTCACTTGGCGGGGGCTGGGATCGAACCCAGGACCCCAAGCACCAGAGGTGAATGCTCTACCACTGAGCCACGGCGGCCCCTGAAAAGCAGAAGTAAACCGAAGTGAATAAAAATTTTCACAGATATTGAATACGTAAAATGAGGATACGAATGTCGTATTTCCCTGGAAAAAACGGCCGCCTGGGGCACGGACCCCTCCAAACATTTGACTACGAAAAATAAAAGTTCTTGTAACAATATGTCAAATATGTGTATAGGACATGAAGAATTGCAACGAAACTTTGTGTATGAACAATAGGCAAAAAATGAAAGAATACGTTTTCTTAATGTTCTGCAGGAAAACGGTTTTAGGGGGGCAAATGAACCCACCCCAGAAGTTTGAAATTTTACGCCGAAAAAGCAAGAAGAAGTGAACCGAAGTGAATGAAATTTTTCATACATATTGTGAAAATAAAATGTGGGAATTCTAGTTCCGTATTTCCTGAAAAAACCGTTAGGTGGGGCACGGACCACTCCAAACATTTGCTCAGGAAATATCAAAAGTGCTAGTAACAGTATATCAGATTTGTGTAAAGGACATGAAGAATTCCAATGAAACTTTATGTACGGGCAATACGCAAAAAAAAATGGAGAAGGGTTTTTCTGCGGAAAAACGGTTTTAGGGGAAAAGCTCTCACACAAAATTATGAAAGTTGACGCCGGGAAGGCAAAAAGAAGTGAACCGAAGAGAACCAAATTGTGCACGGACATTGTAGACATAAAATGAGTGAATATGGGTTTGCTATTTTCCTGGAAAAAAGGAGTGGGTGCGGCACGGACCCTCCCTAACGTTTGATCACAAAATATCAAAAGTGCTAGTATGTGAGATGTGTGTCAAGGACATGAAAAATTGCAACATAACTTTGTGTATGGACAATACGCAAAAAGTAAACGAATACGGGTTTTTCTAAGTTCTGCGGGAAAACGTTTTTAGGGGGCAAAAGCTCCCACCATAAATTTTGAAAGTTGAACTCGAAAGGCAAACAGAAGTGAATCGAAAAAAAATGAAATGAAATCTTTAAGTTTTACGTCCCACGATTATGCCGGTTAGGCTAAAGGAGACGGTGATGATGAGTAATGAATGAAATGGTGGAATGAAGAAAGTGGGAGGAAACGGGAGAACCCCGAGAAAACCCACGCACACAGTGTTTGTCCACCACAAAGTTCACTTGGTGGGGGTTGGGTTCGAACCCGGGACCCCAAGCACCAGAGGTGAACGCTCTACCACTGAGCCACCGCGGCCCCAAGAAGTGAATCGAAGTGAGTGCAAAAGTGAACATATATTGTAGACATAAAATAAGGATCCGGGTTTCATATTTTCCTGGAGAAAATAGTCGTGTGGGGCACGGACCCCTCCAAACCTTTGATCACAAAAAATTAAAATGCTAATAACAGTATGTAGAAAGTGTATAAGGGACATGAAGAATTGCAATGAAACTTTTTGTATGGATAAAACGCCAGAAATAAAGCAATACGGGTTCTTTTATATTCTGTTGAAAAATGGTGTTAGGGGGCAAAAGCTCCCACACAAAATTTTGAAAATTGACGCCCGAAAGGCAAAAAGAAGTGAACCGAAGTCAATGAATTTCTACACAGATATTGTAGACGTAAAATGAGGGAATACGGTTTCTATTTTCCTTGTAAACAGGGTTGGGCCCCTCCAAACCTCTGATCACGAAATATTAAAAGTGCTACCAACAGTATGTCAGATGTGTGCAAACAACTTGAAAAATTCCAACATAACTTTGTGTATTAAGAATACGCAGAAAAATGAATTTTTTTTTGTTCTGCGGAAAAACGGTTTCAGGGGCAAAAGCCACCACCCGAAATTTTGAAAGTTGACGTCCGAAAGGCAAGAAGAAGTGAGCCGAACTGAATGAAATTGTGCACAGATATTGCAGACGTGAAATGAGGGTACGAGTTTCGTACTTTCCTGGGAAAAACAGTAGGGTGGTGCACAGACCCCTCCAAACCTTTGATCCCGAAAAATCAAAAGTAATAATAACAGTATGTCAGATGTGTGTAAAGGAAATAAAGAATTGCAACATAACTTTGTGTATGGACAATACGCAGAGAGTAAATGAATACGGGTTTTGTTATGTTCTGCGGGAAAACGGTTTTTGGGGGGCAAAACCTCCCAAACAAAATTTTGAATGTTGACTCCCGAAAGGCAAAAAGAAGTGAACCGAAGGGAGTGAATTTGTGCACAGATATTGTAGACATAAAGTGAGTGAATACGGGTTTCGTATTTTCCTTTAGAAATCGGTTGGGTGGGGCACCGACCTCTCCAAAGCTTTGATCACAAAAAATGAAAAATGCTAGTAACAATATGTTAGATGTGTGTAAAAGACATGAAGAATTGCAACAAATCTTTCTGTGTGGACAAAAAATAAAGAATATGTTTTTCTTTTTTGCGGAAAGACGGTTTCAGGGGCAAAAGAACCCAAAACCATAATTTTGAAAGTTGACGCGCGAAAGGTAAGAAGAAGTGAACTGAAGTGAATGAAATTTGGACAGATATTGTAGACAAAAAATTAGAGAATAAGTTTCCTTATTTTCCTGGAAAAAACGGCCAGGTGGAGCATGGATCCCTCCAAACCCTTCATCACGAAATATCAAAATATCTAGTAACAGTATATCAGATGCGTGTAACGGACATGAAGAATTGCATCAAACTGCGTGTATGGGTTGAGTTGAGTTGATTTGACTTTAGCGTCCCTTTCAGCAGCGAGGCTATATGAGACGTGGACCTACTGATTAACGTGGAATCCGAACCACATGAGCTCCCGCCGGGATTCGAACCCGGGTCTCCCACGCCAAAGGCGCGTACGATAACCGCTTAGCCACGGATGAGCTTTGCGAGTATGGGCAATACGCAAAAAATAAACGAATACATTTTTTAATTTTGGTTAAAAACGGTTTTGGTTGGCAAAAGCCCCCGTCTACAATTTTGGAATTTGACCCCAAAAGACAAGAAGAAGTGGACAGAAGTGAATGAAATGTCCACTAATATTGTAGAGGTAAGGTGAGGGAATACGTGTTTCGTATTTTCCTGAAAGAAAAAAAATTGTGAGTGAACCGAGGCGTTGAGTTGCGGGAGAAGTGGACCGAAGCGAAAGCAATTGTATGTAGATATTGGATATGTAAAATATGGCCTCTCGTGTTTCACAAGTGTCGTGTCTCCATCCGATTTCTTCAAATTTGGCAGGTCAAGTAACAGCAAACACAAACAGTATAGCGTATTTTATAGTATTTCAGGAGGCACCTTTAACCCTTGCAATGTTTTTTCAGCATAAAGAAAAACACGTGTCGATTTATTTCCAGTTTGCTATTGGTATGCCAAATTTGAAGCAAAACGGATAGGAACACTTGAGAAACACGAGAGCCCTTATTTTACATATAATGTCTACACACAATTTGATTTGCTTGGGTCCACTCCTTTCTGAGCTATTACGGTAATATTTCCTTTTTTGGGGGGGGGGATGGGACCTAGGCCCCAACACTGTTTTCCCGCAAAAATTAAAACACGTTTCATATACTGTTTTGCAAATAGTCCCTTTACGAAGTTTCGTTCCAATTCTCCATATTCTTTAGGAACTTTTGCGTATGGTTGTTTGCACTTTTGATATTCCGTAATCAACGGTTTAGAAGGTCCGTGCCTCACTCAACCGCTTTTCCCAGGAAAATACGAAACCCAATTATCTCGTTTTTCGTCTACAATATCTGCGCACAATTTCATTTAATTCGGTGCACTTCTTCTTGCATTTTGAGCCTCAAATTTCAAAATTTGGGATGGGGGCTTTTGCCCCCTAAAACCGTTTTTCCGCAGAAAATAAAAGAAAAACCGTATTCGTTTATTTTTTGCCTATTGTCCCTACACAATGTGTCGTTCCAATTCGTCATGTCCTTCAAACACTTCTGTTATTAGCAGTTTTGATATTTCATGATCAAAGTTCTGGAGGTGTGTGTGTCCCACCTAAACGGTTTTCTTTTTTTCTCAGGAAGATGAGAAAAACGTATTCCCTCATTTTATGTCGACAATATCTGTGCACAATTTCATTCAGTTCGGTTCACTTCCTCTGGCCTTCCGGGCCTTAACTTTCAAAATTTTGGGTGATAGCTTTTGCCCCCTGAAATCTTGCAAAATAAAAAAAACCGTGTGCCTTTATTTTTTGGTATGTTGTTCATACACAAAGTTTCGTTGCAATTCTTTGTGTCCTTTACAAACATTTGTCATATTGCTATTATCACTTTCGATATTTCGTGATGAAAGTTTTGGAGGGATCCGGTCCCCACCTAACCGTTTTTTTTCCAGGAAAATACGAAACACGTGTTCCCTCATTTTATATCTGCAATATGTGTGTAAAATTTCGTTTACTTCGGTTTCCTTGGTTTTTGCCTTTGGGGCGTCAACTTTCAAAATTGTGGGTGGGGTCTCTTGCCCCTTTAAACCCTTTTCTCCGCAGAAAATAAGAAACACGTATTCGTTTATTTCATGTATAGTATCTACCTTCCAAATTTTATCAAGATCGGAGTATTACACTTCAGAAGTGTTGCTTGTTAATAATAATATTTCTCTAAAATTTTATGAACAAATAGAGGGAATTAAAGCGAAAAATTGGGATCAATTGGAACTTCGGCTCCTACCAACATTGAAAGAAATGACAACACAAGTATTTAGATGCAAGGTAGACATAAAATTTAGAACTGAGATTTAACTATATTTCTGTCATGATTTTAATGCAGACTTCGAAGTTCTTAAATGCTAATTAAGTCAGGATTTGACATCCAAATTAAGTTGCAACATAATAATTCTTGTTAGAAAACCCGAATCGGTAATGCGAATTTAAGATTAGCCGATACTTTAGATAGCATGGGAAAAAGGTGAAAAGTGTAACCTAAGTGTGCTGCCAAGTGAGTTGCGAGGCGGTTTAGTAAATTGGATGTCTTCTACTCGGCAGAGTCCACTTCAACCGTTTAATTTTGTTTTAAAACAAAACATTTTTGTCATGAGTTACATTTAGGGATGCGCACGAGACGAATCGAGACAGGATTTTAGTGAGAAAATTCGAGTCGAGACATGGCACTTCCAATAGAGAAATATACATTTTTCGAGTCGAGACATCACTTTTACAGCACATTTTCGAGACGAGACAGCCACAAATCTTGTCTCGTGCGCATCCCTAGTTATATTAGAACACACTACATGAGTGACAATTTATATTATGATAGAATATACTATGAGCTTTAATAGAAAAAGTGTAGACACTAGATAATTATTTTATGTAGTAAGATTTCAATAGATTCAATTCTTGATCGTGCCGTGTATGAAGTTATGAAATATGAATTGGTTTCAACAGGCGCGGATCCAAGAGGAATTTTATAGGGGATAGGGATACAGCCTCCCCCCCATGACGCTCACAGGATAGAGTGGGTTTCAATCCTACTTTATTTACACTGGGTAAAGTTGGAAACTATGGTTTAGTCCAGCATTTCCCAACCTTTTTCAACTTGCGGCACACTTCAGGGTAACTTGAATTCTCGCGGCACACTTATTATTATTATTATTATTATTATTATTATTATTATTATTATTATTATTATTATTTGAAAATATAAAATACTGTAGTATTTTTTTCTGATTACTGGCATCCTTCTCACAGAGAAGAAAGCTAGACCACTGTTTTTCCCCGTGGTAAATCATTATGCTTATTTTTCATTTTAATTTAAAAATAAAACAATTACAATCAGATATAGGGCTCAAGTTGTTAAAAATACACTTTTTTTTTCGAAAACTGTATCCAACCTTTCATTAAGAAGGAGGATCACTAAATAACGAACGAACAAAGGAATCTCTTTAATTTTTAAAACACAAATATACGATTTGGACTCGTATGCATGTTTATTTTGCCGGAAGGATTGAATAATATTTCAAAATTTCAAGTTACGAAATAGTCTGCAAGAATAAAGAAGCAATAATGGTCATAACAATGATAACAAATACTTTTTTTTCAAAATTAGAAATGTACAGAAAAATGTTCTACAGAAAAGTAACACAGTATGAAACTTTAAATTTTAGATTCATAGTAGTAATTTGAAATACAAATATACCTTTTTCTGTATGTCTTGCAATTTGATTGCTATAGAATTAATAATTTTGTTCCGATTTCCTCGTGGCACACCAGCGATCCATTCGCGGCACACCAGTGTGCCGCGGCACACCGGTTGGGAAACGCTGGTTTAGTCCATCCCTTGATCATATTCTGGTTCTGCGGTGTTAATATCTGGTCAGAACTTGTTGTTCTAGAAGCCTTAAGTTCATACGCGATAAAATAGTATTTCAGCATTATGCACCTTTTAAAACTGTTCTCAATACTTGTATGTATCTTCAGATAAACCCTCCGTGAAAAGTTTTTATTTATTGGATACTGTATTTCTGACGATGCTTCCATTATCAAATAGTGTATGTAGTTTTATTTAACATAGAATTGCATACGACAAAACAGTAGAAAACATTCTCATTGTTTTAACTTTTCTTGAGTTGATTTTGAACTTAACGTCCCTTTCAGCAGCGAAGCTATATAAAACGTGGACCTACTAATTAACGTCGAATCCGAATCACATGAACTCCCACCGAGAATCGAACCTGGGTCTTCCATGCGTTAACTTTACTTGAATTTGGACTCGAACGCTCTGCAGCAGATTTAAAACGGTGGACTTGCCACCCCTGAGTTTTTCAATGAATGTATTTCTTAGTAATTATTTTAATTTTACTTTTGAAAAGGTGTAAGCATTTTGCTTTAAAAAAAATCCTTGAATTATACGTAGTCAGTGTTGAATACAGGTTTCATTTTTGTACGTGGCAATAGTAACTTCCATGGTCCCCTCTCTTCTACCTCTAGACACAGAAATTGTGTTTTTAATAACGCCAAATTACGATTTTTATCAATAAAGAGTGGCTGTCCTACTAACTCTTGTATCGATTTCCTGCCAAGCAAAGATAAATTGAATCTGAAAAGGTAGGGGAACGGTAGGTAGCGGCATGACATCACGCCGTCCCCCATGCCTATCTTTGCCCATTGTAATTTCTTAGGAACTGGGGGGATGCCGTACACATTTTTGGAGGTGGGGGACGGCGTCCCCTGCATTCCCAAGCACTTTTACCTCTGCTGCTAAGTATTAATTGCTGTAAGGACTAACGAAAAATATTATGTGGTAATTCTACTACTACTACTACTACTACTACTACTACTACTACTACTACTACTACTACTTCTACTACTACTACTACTACTAATAATAATAATAAATGATCTGAATGATAAAGATATTTTTTTAACTTTCTAATACAATCTCTGTGGGCTTTCGCGAATTTGGATATATTGTTTTTATGAGGAATAAAGAGGCTTCAAACAACGACGATTTGTGTAAAAGTCTTATCAGGTGTCTGACAGCTGACCTTGTGTTTGTTTGTTTTTTAACACAATGTTACAAGGCACAGAAGCGTGCGGGCATTTTGCCTTTTTTTTGCCTGAGTGTAGTTTCAGTACTAAAATCAAGACTTTCGTTCTGTCGTTGGCACGTGTCGAAGCAGCTTGTTTGCTGTGCGATGTTTTGCCTTCAGGAGATCGACTAGATCGAAGAGTCAAGAAAGAAAGAAATAAACAAAACGATATGCTTGTTTCATGGAGATATGCTTGCTTCTTGGCATTAGTGTTTGAAAACCAAAACTGTTCTGAGTATCCATTTTGTTATGTCCATAATAAGTATAAAGGGAAATGTTAATTCTCATATATAGTAGGGGTAAAACTGAGGGGGACGCGAGGGTAACGTTATATATATTAGGGATGGCCGGATCCGGATCTGGTCGGATTCGAAGATCCGGATCTGGGTTCTGATCTTGGATCTGGATCCGGATCTGGATTCGAAATTCGGATCTGGGTTCGAAATTCGGATCTCAGATCTTGATTCTTATCCAAACCCACATCCCACCCAAATTGTGATAAACTTGAATATCAAAAATTCACCGAAAGAAATTTCACGAAGTCCTGACAGTGAAGAAGAAAACAGGAAATTAAGAAGAATACTGGCAAGTCTAATTGTCTCCTTCAATCTACACTAACAATTAAATGCTTGCCTAACTAAAAAATAATCTGATTTGATCCGGATGAGAGTTCGAATGTCGAATCTAAGTCCACCCGGTTGCAGGACCGAGATGAAATACATACATATTTATATTTGAAACCGGAATACAAAACACGAATATTTAAAATTCCTCAATACACCTATTTCATTGACAGTTAAGAAAACATAAACAGTTAAGATAAGTATTGACTAGTTTTTACGTATATTTATCTTGCTCAGTCTGCTCAAAATATCAAATGTATAACTTACAATTAGATTTAATAATTATTTAATAAATCACAATATGAGCACCGAGAATAAACTATGAATTTTGGTGCCCCTTATCTAGATTTGAAATTTCGGATTCATACATAGAATCAGGCTGAAAGATAAATATTTGAGATCTGGAAACCGAAACAAGTGCTAGTACCAAGATCGTAGCTGTTTGTACCCAGGTAATGCGAGCGGAAGGCACATGCACTGATTCCGCATGTAGTTTGGGGAACACGAGAAACTAAAAACAGATAAATATTCTTTTTCAGGGGTAAGTCGCGCTTTAACATGACTTTTCATGAGTGTTGTGTTTAAATACGAAAACTGTAATGGCGACTTGTTTGAAATAAATGCCATTTTTTTTAGCAATAACGTTAGGTACTTTCACATTGAATAAAAATTACCAAAGCACATTTCACTGATGAGAGTGCTGGTTCTTATGGAAGCTTTCACACTGAACCGAAGATTTCCTCATGTGGATATCGGATTGCCATAATTCACCTTTCTGAAAGACGTGGTTTATCAGGAGGTCGGCCAAGATTCTTTTGGACTTAGCGTGTAGACTGCTTCTGGTCTCAATTATTCAAATATAGTAAGACTAACCGTATATAAAGTTGGTTCGAAATGATTTAAAATGAAGGGTGCGGTGGCTCCGTGGTAGAGCGTTCACCTCCGCTGATTGGGGTTCCTGGTTCGATCACAGCAAGCGCCGTGTGGACTTTGTGGTGGACAAACATCGTGCTCGTGGGTGTTCTTGGGGTTCTCCCGTTTCCTCCCACTTCCTTCATTCCACTATTTCACTCATCTCTCATTATCACCGTCTCCTTTAGCCTAACCGGCATAACCGCGGGACGTTAGACTTAAAGATTTCATTTCATTTCATGATTTAAAATATCACTAATTGACCTTAAGGTTATAATTGCGATTTAAATATTCGTAAATTAGAAGAGATGTAAAAATTAAGCTTTAAAATAAATCCGATAATTCCTAATGCAACCTAATAATAGCAATAAAACTCCTTATGTAACATTTTCAAAGCTAAGATTAACAGTTATGTTCTTGAAGAGGGTTTATGGCACATAAAATAGATTATAAATCCAATTATCATAAGTAGTACCTCTGACAGCCCCACATTTCACATCACCATCGCCCTTCATCCTGACAATTCCGGACATCCGGGCAATTCACTTACCCACAATGACTTTTCAGGCGTTCCAGTGACATCAATATCTCAGTTTGGGTTTGGGTTCATGCTTCGGTGAACCTTGACTATCACCATCAGCAGCTATTAGAGAATCAGAACTTATTTCTGTATTAGATAATGTGGGAAACTATAGCTTTTCATCTATAGAAGACTGAAAGCCAGCCTTCGGTGCCCGTGGTCATGGGTTCAATTTCTGGAAAGGCACTCAACAATTTCGATGTTGACCCAGCATCGTGGGGGAGTTATCTTAAGTAAGAGGTAGCGGACTCCAGGCTAGAAAGCCGGCATAAGGACTTCGGGTGTCGATGCGTTGACTACACATCCCCACTTTGAACGTAAGGCCGCTGGTAGGAACCAAAGGACTGTCGTGCCAAGAATTTAGTTTGTTTTAATAATCATAAATGCCTTCTTTATTATTAAATTTTATCCAATATTTTCTATCAACTAGTTTGCGAAACTCGGAGCTAGCTACTTGTTTTCTTTTTAATTCATGTTCATAGTTAGAAGAACTAATCACTAAGGAAAAACAATCTTTTCAATAAAATTCGTCTCGCGTCTTTCGTAGCTCTAAGTTTAGTTATTTTTAGTTTTTTTTAAGTTGAAGGGCGGTTTATCATTTCCCCTCGCTTTCCCTATTTTTTTCTAGTTTTACCTATATTTTTTGCACGGACATTGCACCTATATATAACACCACGTGCTTAGTGTGTTCGTTTACAAAAGCGGGCCATTTTCCTGCCACTATAGAAAGTAAGAGTGCACTGTATCAGAGAAATATTAATTGACGTATGTAAGTGAATATATCTGTGACGAAGTCATAATTACTCAGTTTTTGCATCGTACATAGTTTCCTCATCTTCATTAATCTCTTTACCCCCGCTTCCTGAATTCCAGTTCTAGTATTCTTTCTTGATAGCGGATTGATGTCTCATGTAGACTTATTAACTATAACATCAGCAATAAATAAAGTACGGTTTAATTTGCACTAATTTTAAAACATTACATTAATTAAATAATAATAATAATAATACGGAGCGAGCTCAGGCTACTTGTTATGATTCTTGCTTCGCAATTGGGTAATATCGGATTCGAATTCGGAGACCAGCCATCCTGACTGAGGATTTTCCAGGGTTGTTTCTCAGTTATACTGGGCAAATGCTAGGTTAGTACCTTGATCTAAGGCTCTGGAGACCTTCCTTCCATTCCTTTTCCAATGTTTTCATCTGTTGATTACTACAGTGTAAAGTAGCCTCTGAGGATGTATCTGGTAGCTTATAGTTAAAAAACAATAACGACGTAATATATCTTCACGAAACGTGTGGGTTAATTTAACTACAGCCTTACAGTCCCAATATATAGCTAAAGTTTTAATATCAATTTCCTGACTTTTAAATACTATTTTCATATTGTTTCAGCTTTCAATTTTCTCATGTATGTTCCCACCGAGAGTTGAACCTGAGATCACATGAACAAATGCGAATATGTTAAATATTTTTGAACACTTTAATATACAAAACACAAAACGCTTCAATGATACGACGCATGGATATGTTTTGGTTACCTCCTGCAATGTATGTTTAAAGAAACATGGATGGTGAAGAAAAAATAATAGAAATCTCTTTTATATTTACTCCTTCAACAAACGACCGACCTCAGAAGGGGAAGCCATAAGTTAGGTAATAAAGTCATACAACGAACACAACCATATCGCTCTCCTGAAATTCTCACGCCAACCAGTCTATATTTTTTGTTGTATATACCTTCGAAGTGAAAGATATTCATTATTACATTTGTTGATGGTTGGACTCTAGTGAGTCAGAAACTACTATTAATAAAGAGTTTGTTTTGTCTAGTATTCCTGCGATTAAAAGGGCCTTATCTAAAAGATATTTCATTTGTATTTGAGAAAAGGAGAAAGTTTATTTTCTAAGAATAAAATAAATATTATCAATGTGAAGCTAACATTAAGTTTCGAAGAGGAGCTAAAGAGAAGAATTTGTTACCATTTACATCAGTTTTCAGATAGTTCACTATACTCTGAAATGGGAAGAAATCAAACTTGGAAACATTTTACTAAAGCGACTTCGACAGAAAGTGCAACATGTAAATATTGCAAGGTTAAATTAAAATAAAGAACAAAGGTAGCACAAACTTGTTACGGAAACATTTAAAAGCACAGCAACCTACTATATCAGTGAATCAGAAAAAAGTTTTAACGAATTTTAGATATTCAATTTTATAAGATCACAATTTCAGATGTAGGTTTGGATACGAATCAAGATCTGAGATTCGAATTTCGAATCCAGATCCGAGATCCGGACCCAGATTCGAGATCCGGATGCGAAAATTTTTGGCCATCCCTAATATATATAATAACATAGCATATTTCTTTCCAAAATTTTATAAAAACTATTTATTTTATAGAGTTCAAAATTCGGCCAAATGTTTATTAGTATTAATATTGCATGTTCACTTTTACTTTTTCTTGCTAAGGTAATATAGCGCGCTAATTAAAAATTAATTTTCTTCCATTTAAAAGCTGTTTAAGATATTGGCTGCATTTTGCAACAGTGCAGAACAGCAGATAGGAATCTAACCAGGTAGATTTCTTTCTCTCTCTTCCCTCGCTAGGTCACGTGCGTGAACTTAGGATTGTCCGCGGAGAAAAAGAAACCGATAGAATGCAGATTCACAGCAAATAAGAACAAAGTCTGTTTTCTTTCTCTTCATAGATCGTAAAGATTTCCTTGATTCTATGTAAACATCTCCGCGAATAATTACCTGTACAGGAATATTGCAGCTAACAACGTACGAAAGTTTCAGAAAATCTGTCTATGTTTTTTCAAGTGTGGGGAGTCTGTTCATCTTATAAAATCAGTTTCAAAATGTAGAGCGTAGAACAAATTCACTTATTTTTTGCATCAACTGACAAAAGTTTACATACAGATCAAAGAGAAGTCTTAGTGCTTTTGCACACGGCAACGATAATATCGGTGGAAGCATCGATAATGTCGGCGGTGAAATCGACTTCAATGTACTCAAATCGTAGCTTACACACGCCACCGATATTATCGGCCGATCCTCCGACACACAGATGCTGTCGGCCAAGCCCCAGATAATGTCGGCGGTATCGCCGACACCGATTTTGTCGGTGGCAATGTTTTCTTATGATTGGATGCACATGTGGGCGATAATGTCGGCCGGCCAGTGGGTTAGATGAGGAGAGTAAGTGACAAGGCGCTGTATATTTTTGTTTCGTTTCTTGTCTTTGGAATTTTGTTGTTTCCATTTTTTCTATTATAATTGTATAATAATATTATTATTATCTTGTCCTATAAACAACTTCGGAACAGCTTATTATTTTTTATAGTCAGTCTCTGTTTTGGAGTAGCTAATTCCCTTTATTAAATAAGTATAAAATGTGGGAAGTTTGAAGAGTACTGGTTTCCCTCTAAATAGCTATTACCAAATAGAATATAGAAAATTTAGATAACCAAGTTCTTGATTATTTTCCACTAATTTTTAATTTTTGTTCTTTCTCTCTCTGTCTCTCTCTCTCTGTCTCTCTCACACACCCACTCTTTGATGGTATATTTTAAATCTATTAATGCATTTAAATTTCAATACATTCTGGGAATTAATTTAAGCGTAATTTTCAAATTTTGATACACTGTGAACATAAGCATATGGAAAAAATCCTGATTATTATTACTTCCTTTTATTTTCATTAGAATTGTGTGCAGATCACTTTTCCCGGTTCCACTCAATAAGCAGTGATTGAATACAATATTTTTTGACAAGTCAAAGTAGAATTATTATTTTGAAACGAAACCAACACAATCAAACACCCTTTCCCAAGCTCCAAGGACAAGTTACTCACTTGGCATTTTCTTGATTGTGATTTCAACAATAGGGATGTGACTTCATGCTTCACTTGTTACAGATTTTTTCTCTCACTTCCAAAACTATCCCAAATCTCCCAGTTTAAAAAATAATGTGTAGAATGGCAATTGAAAACAAAGACCAAAGCTATGTATCCAAGTTTTCCCTCTCCCCTTTGTACCGGGATCGACCCCCTGATAGAGTTCTGCATTTTAGCTACAGTGACTGTATCAAAAGGTTGTGTATTATTGCATTCTTACCTTTCTAGTTTTGCTTAGATTTTTAGAGATGGCAGGATTTTTTCCATTCGATATTTTAACCGTTATTGAACTTGTGGAATGTAGACTTTGCATATGGGATAAGATAACAGACTCTTTCAAGGACAGGATTGAAAAGCAAAAAGCACGGCGAGAAATTTATGCAAGCCTTGTCCAGGATTTTGAGTTTATGGACAAAAAGAAACGAGAAACGACAGGTATGTATGCAACAGCGCAAATCTGTCTTCAACATTAGGGGAGGGGGGGACGGGTAAGATCGTTCCCATATTATATATATACATATATAGCGATGTTCAAAATATTACTGTAGCCGAGAAACAATGCTGTAGAGGATCAGGGGAGCAGAATTGTCTTCAACATTGGGAGGCGGGCAGATTTGAGACTTATTCTGAGTGGACATTAATTTCATCTCACTTTCCTTTCTAGCAATCGGACACAAATAATCAAATTTCTCTCCCAAAAAACACATTTCAAATCGGATTATTGCGGAGGACAATCTCCCCAGTTCCAAGATTGGAGGGGACATGTTCCCTTCATGCCTCCGGGATTTGCTCCAGTGTATGTATGGAGCAATGTAAAACAGAATTACTAATTCGAATTTTATCATTTAATCTGCTATGACATTAATGTTAACTACATGGAAAAGAAAATAATATATATACATGTGTTTTCATTGGGAAGGCCGATGGGGGCTGAATTTGAACGTAAACACTATCGGGGTTGTCACTATACATCTGAGCAATCCCGATAAATAAGGTTTCGACACAAATATTGGTCATTTTCTACTACTTTTACATCTCCCGGTAAACGCCCCCTGAGACCCCTTGGTTCGAATTGTGAAAAAATCTCCTCTGGCCTCCAGCCGATAACGCGAAAACTATGAATGTGACACTAAAATCTGCCATTTTCTACTACTTTTACATATTCCGCTAAAAGCCCCTATGATCCTCTGGTCCCAATTTTGAAAAAAAACCATGCCTCTGGCCAGCAGCCGATGGAGGCAGTATTTGGAAGTCAACGCCTGTGTGAGTATCACCATTCATCTCAGCGACAGTGAAAACTATTGATTTGAGACTAATATCGGTCATTTTCCATTATTTTTACATGTCTCGCAATTCTCCACCCCGGTGACTCCCGGCTCACATACAATGGTGGCTGAATTAGAAAATCATCGCTAATGAAAGTATCACCATTGATCTCAGCGACCGCGAAAACTATGAAATCGACACTAATATCGGTCATTTTCTACTACGTTTACATGTCTGGGTTAACGCCCTCCTGAGACCCCCCTGGTTCGAATTTAGTCAAAAACGCTTCACCTTGGTCTGGGACCTGAACCAAGGTATCCGTGTCCAAAATTTGGTAACTCTCGGCCAACTTGTCTGGTTCCCAGGCCGGTCCCGGTTGAAAAAAAAAAACTCTTCGTCTTGATCTGTGGCCTAGACCAAGCTACCCGCGACTAAATTTTAAAAACTTTCGTCCACTCGTCTGGTCCACGGGCCGCACACAGATAGAGAGACAGACACTCAAGCAAACTCTATTTTATTTATATTAGAAAGGTCAGATCCACCGTTATTGTAATAGAGCGGTGCTTGAGTGATTGATCGTAGAAATTTAAAATTCAATGAGTGATAATTTCATAGCCTTGTTTTATTACAAGTTTAAACTCTTTAGTCAGTAGAGAAGAGGGCATGATTCGTGGGTCAGAGTTGATGACAATGGGTTTCGGTGGGTCTTGGGTCACAGCGTGTGACAGTGGTTCATGGAGGGTGGTGGGACAGAGTGGGTCACGGTGGGTCATGGGTCACGATGGGTGGTGGGTCAGTTGGTCGTGCCAAAAGTTTTCATTGCCCCACACTCTCTCTGAACTACAGTGTTGAAAATTAATAAGTGAGAATCAATTGCAATTGATCAATCAATTGAAAGTAATTGCTGTGGAAATCAAAAATTGCAATTGAATTAATTGCTAATTAATTTCAATTGCAATTACTTTCAATCGATTGATTAATTGCAATTGATTCTCCTTTATTAATGGGCAACTGCAATTAACAATTAACCATTACTTACTTCCTTGTCAATTGCAATTAACAATTAAATTTACAGATTAATTGTTAATTGTCAATTCAATTGAAATTTGCCCAACACTGCCACTCTTCTCTTCACTGTCCCGATCCGGCCCTTCAAACTTTTTTTCCTTCTATCGAAGCCAGTACTGCCTATTTGGGAAAAGTCTCAATGTAGAGTGGTAGTGGTAAAAACGATGCATATTCGCCGTTCTGTTGGAAGGGGGGCTGGTGGAATGTGCCGTAAAATTTTACGTTGCCCCCATAGGAAAAAATCTAGATTCGACACTACTAATATATATATATATATATATATATATATATATATATATATATATATATATATATATATATATATATATATATATATAATTGAGAAACACTATGTTTGTGACTATAAATCTCCCGAACCGCCCCACTGATCTTAATCAAATTTGAAACATGGATGAGTTTTACGGCTGGGCTGGTTTTAGGCTATTCACTTTAATTGTACAACTTAGAGGGGGGGTGTAAAAATAAATAAAATTTAATAATTCCTGAACCACTCGGCCAATCTTGATCAAATTTTCAACATAGATGAGGCTCAGGCCTGGGATCGTGTTATTTAAATTTGACTAAGTAACGTGGGGGCGGAGAAGGAGAAGATATATATATAAAAATCAATTTATATAAGACTGAAAGCCACTATTTTTGTAACTTAATAACTCCTGAACTATATCTTGAATATCCGACCGATCGCAATCAAATTTTCAAGATGTATGAGGTTTGGATCCGGAAACATTTTTGTAATTTTACTTTAATGGTAAATTCTAGGGGGGAGGGGGGGACGTATAAATAGAAACTAATAAAACCTAATAACTTTTGAACCACCCAACCAATCTCGATCTAATTTTCAACAGATATGAGGGTCGGGCCTTGGGTGTTTTTTTATCATTTCACTTTGACGAGCCAACGAAGGGGAGGGAGAGGGGGCAGATATATGTAAAAAAAAATAAAAATAAAAATGCCTGTCTCTGTGACTTCATCACTCTTGAACCACCCGACCGATCTAAATCAAATTTTAATATACATGAGTATAGGGGCAGGGATTACTTTAGGCTATTTACTTTGACGAAACAACGTAGGGGAGGGCGAGAGGGAGAGAAATTTAAAAATGATCAAAAATGACCGATATTAATGTTGAATCCATAGTTTTCGGGCCCGATGAGACAAACAGTAACACTTCTGATGCTGTTTCAATCAAGTTCAGCCCTAATAGTTGGGAAGGTGGAGGGTACAATGGAGGAGAGGGGGATAAACGTTTAAAAATGATCGAAACTGAGTAATATTAGTGTCGAATCAATAGTTTTAGGAGTAGCTGAGATTAACAGTGATAATTCTGATTTCGTGTGCCGCAGCACGGGGAGGGGGAGCTATATATAATAATAATAATCGAAAATAACCAATATTAGTGTGTTATCCATAGTTTTCGGGATCATTCTGATGAACTGTGACATCTTCGATCCGGTTTAAATGCAAAATCAGCTCCGCCACTTGCGTGAAGTGGGAGAAAGTGATATATAAAATGATCGATAATGGCCACTATCAGTGTCAAATTTATAGTTTTCTGGGTCGCTTAGATGAGCAGTGGTACTTTCGATCATGTTCAAATTCAACCCACAACTTGGGGGAAAGGGAGGAAGAGATATTTAAAGATAATGGAAAATGACCGATAATTAGTGCTGAATCCACATTTGTGGGGGGTCGCTGAGATGAACAGTGACACTTTCGTTGCCATGGACCGCAACATAGGCCCGCAACATATATATATATACATAAATGACCGAAAATGACCATTATTGGTGTCGAATCCATGATTTTTGGGGTCGCCGAGTTGATCAATGATCTTTCCGATGCTGTTTAAATCGATGCCATTAAAAACGAAAACAGCATATTTCACGGGTACTAAACACATGAAATACGGAGTTGTGCTTTAAAATTTTCATTTTAACTTAGCAAAGCGGGTAATATATGCTAGTAATACTAATAAAGCTCAGGTACTGTCCTTTCTCTATTTCAAAACCACATATTTTTTAAATCTCTTTGCTATAATATCTATTACTGGAGCTATCAGTATATTTTTGTTTTTCGTCTTTATACAACACCAAGGTTATAAAGGAAGGTCTTTTATATGTGGGTTCGGAACTTGAATCTGATAGGTCGTTCCCAACCATACTATCTCGCCTCCAGAAAAACTGGATTACAGGGCAGAGTCTAAAGCAAGAAATTTCTCTCTCTTTTGCTAAAAAAACTTTAGTTCGCATACTAGTCATAGCACATGTTTAGAGGTTTTTCAACGAATCTGTATGAGACGAGACCTGCAAATGACACAATACTGAAAGTTGAGCTTACACCAGGAGTCGAATCTGGTATCATCCTAAAACAAAAAAAATCCTAATGGCTGACTACTTTAATGCTCATAAATCATTCTAATGTAAACATTTTTGGTGAGCTCGGCCCCCTAGACTCCCCGTGGATACGAGCCTGTGTGACCCCCCACCCTCGAACACAATTTTCCGGAAGAAAGCCTCTATTCTTCCTTTTGTCTGTCTAGTTTACTGAAAACATGAAAAGCAAACTAGATCACAGAGCATAGAGTTGGAAATGATGGACATGTTGCATTGCAGACATATTTCGTACCGTTGATGATTTTGGGAGGTTTTCCAGGGACAAAATTCACCTCGGAGTTATATCTCCTATGGTGCTCAATATGAGTTGAGTTGATTTTGTCGTCCCTTTCAGCAGCGAGGCTATATAAGACGGGACCTACTGATTAATTGACAAACCCGAACTACATGAGCTCTCACCGGAATCGAACCCGGGTCTCTCACGCCAAAGGGACGTACGCTAACCACTTAGACACGAAGAAGCTCGGAGCTCATATTAGAAAAGAAGAAAGCACATTATGGGAATTTCAGTGCAGACAACTAAGTACGACGACTGTTAAAAGAATATTTTTCATCTTGAATATATTGTAATAATGGTCAATCTTATTCGATAATGTCATTTTTTAAAAAATAGCATTCTCTTTTCTGTAACTTACTACAGTATACAAGTTAAATTTCACACAGTGTGCAAAAGAGGGGAGGGATTACAACGTACGATGGGCTTCGTTCGCTTCCTATCCGATGGACAAAACCTTTCTTGTAAAATTCAGCGTTTCAAAGAACCTGTGTGGTTGCTGATAGCTACACATAAATTGACAGAATTTTAGTACTGTCTGCCTGAAGCAAAGTCTTAATTTTAGTATTGAAGCTGCCTGAGGCAAAAAAGCAAGCACACCGCAGGCGTGGTGGCTTTTGTGCCTCGTAACATTGTGTTTAAAAAACAGACACAAGGCCACTTGTCAGTTCTTGCAACTGATAAGGCTTTTTTTCTTTTATACAAATCGTATTGTTGTTTGAAGCCTCTTTATTCCTTTCAAAAACAATATAACCAGATTCATGGGAACCCACAGCAATTGTAATAAAAGTTGAAAAAATATCTGTATCATTCAGATACTTTATTATTATTATTATTATTATTATTATTATTATTATTAATATTATTATTATTATTATTATTATTATTATTATCACGTAATATTTTTCGTTAGTCCTCACAGCAATTAATACTTAGCAGCAGGGGTTAAAGTGCGTGGGAACGCGGGGGACCCTATCCCCACCTCCAAAAAACTGTGTACGGCGTCCTCCCACTTCCTAAGCAATTACAATGGGCAAAGATAGGCATGGGGGACGGCGTGACGTCATGCCGCTACCTACCGTACCCCTACCTTTTCAGATGATTCCATCCCATCTAGCCTAATCCCACCTCGCCTAACGATTTATCAGCCACTTATATCTCCAAAATAAGAATGTCTACCATTTTAGGCGAGATGGGAATTTCCATCTTATTTAATCCCATCTCACCTAAAATGGCGGTAGGATGCAAGGAGGGAATTTCTGTACTGAAGAGGGAATTCCTCTAATAGAATTTTAACCAGATATTTCAATCAATATTGGCAATCTCTGTCAGTTACAATATAAATATATAATAAGTACTATACAAGAAGAAAACATAGGGGGAAGGCGATTTAGTGAATTTAGTTCACTTTTGGTTTATTTTGGGAATACTGGAAATTGATTGGCAAAGAGAAGCTAATCAGAAACAGGATAGAAATATAGAGGGTGTTTCAAAACAACACTTACAACGTTTGAGAGCTCATTCCTGACACCGTGATAAGAACCTGGGTGCACAATGCTTCCTTTTGGCGCTATGACCAGCCAAAAACCAGTCGGAAAAGTGCCCAAAACAGCCGTAACTCGAGAACAAAATGTCGGATCGAAGTCGGGGGAAAGGAAATGTATATTATTTTTAGCCATGGCTTCCATTAATGCACAACCCGATATGGTACAGAGGCAGCACAAACGTCTCCTCAAATAAATTGAAGAATTATGGGGATATTTTATGAAAGGGGGTTATAGCCCCACACAAGTTACTGGCAAATGCAAGGAGCATTAGAATATTAATTCTGTGACATTTGTGAAAAATCTGACGCTCACTGGCATTTCCGGAACAAAATTTTGAATTTTTATAAAGGTACATCATCTAATGCTTCGTCCCCTGTGCCCCCCTAAGGCGGTGCGTTACCAAAATAGCATTCCATATTTCAAAAATGCATACTCTTTTGCTACAATGACGCCAAATTTCACACTAATTAACAAAAACACCTTCTTCTCGTATGTCCCCAAGGATATTTCTGGTGATTTTCTTACTTTTGAAAGGGGGCTGCAGCCCCATTATCAGTCACTCTTACATGTAAGGAGCATTGGAGCATTAATTATGTGACATTCGTGATTAATCTGACGTTTACTGGCACTCCGAAAATAAATTTTGGGATTTGGTAACACATCACCCACCAGCTTTTCACGGCCCTTGCCCCCCGAAGGGGGGGCTTCCCAAAATAATGTTTGAGACGGCTTTACTAGCTTTGTGAATGAGTGTTTTTGCATTTCGTAACAAATACAACTCATTTGCCCCAAAATCTTGACGAATAATTATTGGAGAAAACTGCTTCCAAAATTTAACATTGAACCTCCCATAAGGAAAATGACCTTCTGTGTTTACACTTCCAAAAGGGGGGCTAAACATTAATTTTCTTCTATTTCCTTTAGAAATTCGAAAAATTCAGATATTTCTCAATAAGAGTGCCAAATTTTATATTAATGGTGTGAAAACTGCATCTTCTCCCAGTGCTGTAGAAAATTACACGAATTGTATAACAGTCTGTATATATATATATATATATATATATATATATATATATATATATATATATATATATATATATATATAATTCAAAATCACGTTTTCAGTCAAAAGAAAAAAAATATTTCATTTGTTTACCTTTGGAATACCAATATCTAATCTAAATGATCGAGACCCTCAAAAGTATTGTAATATTTATTTTGTATATTACTGTTACGCACACGCCTAAAATGATATGATTGTTCTTTCATTTTAGTACATATTTCTTTTAAAGTTATGTTTTTTAAGTAACATTCCGTATTTTGGAATGCAAAATATTGATGATAATGCTTCTACAATAACTTTGTTTTCCTTCTGTCGTATCTTCCATTCTCACCTCGCAAAAGTCGATTTCTGGTCAAAAATGGTTGGAAAATGAAAATAGGGATATTTCACCCTGTTTGACAGGTCTTGTTATAAAATACTGTACTTAGAAAATAAATTCTGTAAAACCAGACGCGAAATCGTAGCAGTTATAGTAGTATTAACTGTGGTCGTAGTAGTAATAATAGAAGTAGTAGTAATATTAGTAGTATTACAGTACTTTGCAGTCTTGAATAAAGAGTCAGTTTCCCAAACACACTACGATTAACATAGACTGACAGTAAGACCGTACGAACACGGCAAAGGCAGGGGTAGTGGAGGACATTTAAGGGAAAAAATGAAAACATTAGTTTCCAATCCGTCCTTGAGTGCCCGGTTCCAACCCGGAAATACGTGCGCCCGGTTCGGCCCTATAGCATTTGTGTGCGGGCCGAACAGGACACGCCCAGCCCGTGCAGGGCAGAGCCCTGCAAACCCAGGCCCGAAGACGGCCTAGCCCGACCCGAATGGATCTGAATGGAGTCGGGCCGGGCACATTTCGGGCCGAGCCGGGCCGAAACGGGCCGGGCACAAATCGGGCCGAAACGGGCCGGCCCGACTCGGCCCGAACACTGTGAAAGACGGATCGGAAACTAAAGTTGGCAGCGTGTGTTAATCGTAATGTTTTTGGCATGGGCGGCGATTAGGGGGGACAAAGGGGGCAGTTGCCCCCGCACTTTTATTAAGTAACCAATTAATGTATATAGTTTCATTTGGAAATGTAACGATTTTGTATGTGTTACTGATTAATAGGAAAAAATGCTGCCATATAATATTTGCTGTTGCGTGAATACGTATTGGTTGTCTTCCCGTGGAGTAAAGAAAGCTACAGTAATTGCGTTTTAATCGCCACAGAAAATAACCCCAAAAAATAACCTATTGGAGCACAATTTCAGCATACTTTCATTTCTTCTTACAAGGGCTCGATATGTTAGTGAGCCGCTTTGAAGCTAATCGAAAGAACATTATGCAAAAAAGTAGGGCCTATTTCACAAGTTATTCCTTAATTGCACAGAAATTGACAGTTCCTAAAATGTCTTTTCTTCTTTCTAAAGTAAGGAATATCGATTAAAAAGAGCGTGATAAGAAACAACTTCTACCTTTTCCATTGTTTTGTAGTGTAATATACGAGTGAAGTGTTGTGTTTAAGGATGTACGAGTGTATATACAATAAAATTTAGTAACTTGAACATAATTCTAGGTTTTAAGTTTATTTTGTATAACTGAAGTGTGGATTGTAAGTATTTTTGTGTTTTGATGTGTTCCAAGAAAGTTAAATCTGCACCTAATGGCAACGAACATATTTCAAGAAGTTGCAAAAGCAAATATTTCTTTAAATGTCGTAGCATATGCTTGTAGTATTTACTGTCTTTCATTTTCTAAGAGTAATAACATACATTTAATATCATGTGTCGAATTAAATATGAAATTTTTCATTAATCCTCAGTTTCAATATAACTTTTGCAAAACAAGCATCATTATTCATTACTATGATTAATATTATCCTTTCTATATATTTGTTTTGCAAATTTATTAAATAATCTGATCACACAATTTTCCAGACAGAATTTTAAGATGTTCATGAGCAAGGAATCAAATCTCTTCTTACACTTTCGTTGTTTAAGAGTACAAAGGGCTAGTATCTACTTGCGTTGTTCTTCTCAATTTACTTAATAAACTATTATATACGATATACGGTATTTTAACTGAAAATATAGTATCCTATTAGTTATACAACCTTTCGTCAAACAAAGTGTTAGAAACAACCAGGAAAACTAACATTTATATACAAATATTCAGATCATGTCTTGCCCCCTCACTTTTAACGTCCAACCGCCGCCACTGGTGTTTGGGAAATTAACTCTTTATTCAAGACTGTAAAGTACTGTACTTCTACTACTCTTATTACTACTACTACTGCTACTGCTATTATTATTATTATTATTATTATTATTATTATTATTATTATTATTATTATTATTATTACTTCTACTACTACAACTGCTACGAGCGTCAGAGTTGACATGTCTGGTGGTACATACTTCAATCTAAGTACAGAAAAAATCGAAGAAATACTAGTTATTATGGCCAGTCTGCGTAGTCTGGCCAGAAGAATGCATTCACATCTGGTGCTAGAGGTCGTCGGATCGATCCCTCCTCGTGTTATGTGAGCTTTGTTGTGGACAAAAATCGTGAGCGTGGGAGTTTTTGGATTAGACCGTTTTCGTCCACTGTCTTCATTCCACCAATTCATCCATCATCATTCATACGTCTTGAGCCGTAATTGCCTAAAGAACATATGAGAAAGTCAAGTCCTTGACCTACTAATTAGAATTTGTTCCGCTACATTAGACCACGGAGGCCGAAACCATGAACTGGCGTGTTCGTAAGATTAGCGCAATTTGTAGTAATGTTCAATTAGCACGGCAGATTCCAAATCATATTACATGTTCCTGTATTCTTTATAATTCGATGCTACAATAATAATAACAAAAAACAATGATCAAATAAATCACCCAGACCCCAGGATCGATGAAGTGTTCCTGGAACGGTGCGTAACAAGTAAATAACAGAGCTATATGACGGAATGCGAGGCAGTAAATCAAAACAAAATCCACACGTATCATTGTTGATCAAAAAATACCTCAAAAGTCCCCTGAATGAAAAATGTATAGATATCAGCTATCAAAAATGCCTCTTAACATCACATATAATAGAAGGGATAGTTGATATTAAGAAAATGAAAATATAAGGATTCTTAAGAAACCATTAGTGCAAAATGAACATCGCTTTACTGTATGTCCTTGTACGCATCGAATTGCACGGAAACAGATTCAACAGTTTCAGGCTTTAGAGCATTTCTCCGTTCCTGAATACTAAAATATCTTTCAGTGGACGCACTAGAAGCAGGGATGACGAGATACTGACGCGTTAATTTACACAATTTTGGTAATGTTTGTTCTTGTTGCTTCCACCACTGCAGTATATCTAATTCTCTTACACATGATGACATGTTGAGGTAGATGTCTACTTCATCATCAAATTCACCAGAGACTGAATGTCTATCTTCCCAATCCATTAGTTTATTCTTCTTGGTAGGTGGTTCCAAGTTATGCCAACTAGCCTAAAGGAGGCGATGGTGAGAAATAAATGAAATAGTGGAGTAAATAAAGTGGAAGGAAACAGGAGAACGCCGCGAACCCCCCACGCGGTGTTTGTCCACCACAAAGTTCACTTGGCGAGAGCTCGGATCAAACCAGGGACCCCATACACCAGAGGTGAACGCTCAACCGCTGAGCCACCGTTCCAGGAACACCTAATCGACCCTGGCGATTTGGTGATTTATTTGATCATTATATTTTGTTATATTTGTAGCATCATACTATAAACAATACATGAACATGTAACACCATTCGATATTTGCCTTGCTAATTGAACATTACTACAAATTGCACTGATCTTATGAGCACGCCAGTTTATGGTTTTGCCCTTCGTGGTCCAATGCTAGCGTACCAAATTCTACTTACTAGGTCAAGTACTTGACTTTACCATACGTTCTTTAGGTAACTACGGCTCAGGCTGAATGGATGATGATGGAATGAATTAGTGGAAAGAAAAAAGAGGGAGGAAGCGGGACCACCCCAGAAACTCCCATGCACACGATGTTTGTCCACAACAAAGATCACATAGCATGAGCAGGGATTGATCCGACGACCTCTAGCACCAGATGTGAGTGTTTTTTCTATTGAGCCACTATTCTCCCTCGTAGATCAAGCATCGGTTCACATTCTACGCAGACCGGCCATAATAACTAGCATTTCTCAATTTTATTCTGTACTTAGAAGGTAAATTCGGTACCATCAGACATGTCAACTCTGACGCGAAGTCGTAGCACTTGTAGTAGTATTAGCAGTGGTCGTAGTAGTAATAATAGAAGTAGTAATAGTAGTAGTAGAAGTAGTAATAGTAATAGTATTACCAGTACATCAGAGTCTTGAATAAAGAGTCAGTTTCCCAAACACATTACGATTAACATAGGCTGACAGTAAGACCGTACCAACACGGCAAAAATAGAGGTAGTGGAGGACATTAAAAAAACAAGTAGGCTGACAACATTAGTTTCCGAACCGTCTTTCAGACTATCGGGCCGAGCCGGGCCGGCCCGGTTCGGCCCGGTTAGGGCCCGGTCCAGTTTGATATTACTTGAAACGGGTAGGGCCGGGCCGGGCACCGGGCCGAATCGGGCGCGCCCGGCCCGTGCAGGGCTTTGGTGCAGGGCTCTGATTCATATCCACTGCAAACGCTGTTTTTGTTCCATTTTGACTTTTATTTTAGTACTCAGACGAGAATTGTGTTCTATGTCTTAATTTTCTGCATTCTTTCACATATGGAAAGATTCGTTTACGTATCTAAATGTTTCATTACATATGGAGAGCTAAATGACAAACAGGCATGTGCTGATATTAAAACAAGGTTTCGAAATATTGAATTATTAAGTATTTCAATCAATGTTGGTTTTTTATACAATTAATAACAAGTCTTATTATATTTAAAAGAAGAAAAACACATCTGCAAAATTTCTCCCGATTGCAAAGGTTGATTTCGAGGTTCGAACCTGGTTTACTTTTTCCCGAAGATACCCGAAGCTGGACTTAGAAAATTTTTTCCTTAAAATAGCAATAAAGAATGCCCTCGACCTTTGAGACAACATGTACCTTTCGGGAGTCAACTTTCAAAAGTTTGGTGTGGGTTTTTTGCCCCATAAAACTGTTTTTCTGCAGAAAATAAAAAAGCATTCCTTTATTTTTTTGCGTATTTGTCCATACAAAAAGTTTTGTTGGAATTCTTCGTGGCCTTTACACACATATGACATACCGGCATTTTTTATATTTCGTGATCAAAGGTTTGGAGGGGTCCGAGCCCCCTAACCGTTTTTCTCAGAGAAATACAAAACCCGTTTGCCCTCAATTTAAACCTACAATATCTGTGCAATATTTGATTCAATTTGGTTCACTTCTTCGCGTCTTTCGGGCGTCAACTTTTAAAATTTTGGGTGGGTCTCTTGCCGCCTAAAACCGTTTTCCCGCAGATCATAAAAAACCCGTTTTCTTTTATTTTTTGCGTATTGTCCATACAAAAGGTTGTGTTGCAATTCTTCATGTCCTTTACACACATCTGACATACTAGCACTTTTCATATTTGGTGATCAAAGGTTTGGAGGGGTCGGCGCCCCACGCTTCCGTTTTTCCCAGGAAAATACGAAACTCGTATTCCCTCATTTTATGTCTACAATATCTGTGCACAATTTAATTCACTTCGCCTCACTTCTTCTTGCCTTTCGGGCATCAACTTTCAAAACTTTGGGTGGGTTCTTTTGCCCCCTACAACTGTTTCTCCGCAGAAAATAAAAAAAACGTATTCCTTTATTTTTTGCGTATTGTCCATACAGAAAGTTTCTTTGGAATTCTTGGTGGGCTTCACACACACCTGACAATCTGTTACTAGCACTCTTGATATTTCGTGATCAAAGGTTCAGAAGAGTCCGGGCCCCAACTAACCGTTTTTTTAGGTAAATACGAAACTCGTATTCCCTCGTTTTATGTCTACAATATTTGTGCAAAATTTCATTCACTTTCGTTTACTTTTTCTTACTTTTGGCGTCAAATTTCAAAATTTTGGGATGGGGTCTTTTGCCCCATAAAACCGTTTTCCCGCAAAAATAAAAAACCCGTATTCCTTTGTTTTCAGTGCATTGTCCATACAAAAGTTTCGGTGCAATTCTTCATGTCCTATACACACATTTGACATACTGTTAGTAGCACTTTTGATTTTTCGTTATCAAACGTTTGGAGGGGTCGGCGCTCCACCCGACTGTTTTCTCTAGAAAAATACGAAACCCGTAACCTCATTTTCTGTCTGCAATATCTGTACAAATTTCATTTACTTCGGCTCATTTCTTCTTTTCTTTCGGTTGTCAACTTCAAAATTTTGGGTGAGAGATTTTGACCCCTAAAACAGTTTTCCGCAGAAAATAGGAAAGCAGTATTCATTTATTTTTTGGTTATTTTGCATACACAATGTTTCGTTGCAATTCTTCATGTTCTTTACACATATCTCAAATATTGTTACTGGTACTTTTGATATTTCGTGATCAAAATGTTTGAAGGAGTCCGTGCCTCACCCAACCCCTTTTTCCAGGAAAATACGAAACCCATATTCCCTCGTTTTAAGCCTTCAATATCTGTGCAATATTTCACTCACTTCGGTTCACTTGTTCTGACCTTTCCAGCTTCAAATTTAAAATTTTGGGGTGGGTTGTTTTGCCCCATAAAACAGTCTTTCCGCAGAAAATAATAAACCCGTATTCCTTTATTTTTTGCGTATACAAAAAGATATGTTGCAATTCTTCATGTCCTTTACACACATCTCAGATACTGTTACTAGTACTTTTGATATTTGGTGATCAAAGGTTTGGAGGGGTTGGCGCACTACGGAACCGTTTTCCCCAGGACAATACGAAACCCGTATCCTCATTTTACGTCTGCAGTATCTGTGCACAATTTAATTAATTTCGGCTCACTTCTTCTTGCCTTTCGGGCTTCAACTTTCAAAAGTTTGGGTGGGGCTATAGCCTTTAAAACCGTTTTCCCGCAGAACATAAAAAACCCGTATTCCTTTATTTTTTGCATATTGTCGATACGAAATGTTTCTTTGGAATTCTTCATGTCCTTTACACACATCTGACATACTATTAATAGTACTTTCAATATTTCGTGATCAAAGGTTTGGAGGGGTCGGCACCCCACGCTTCCGTTTTCTCAAGGAAAATACGAAACCCATACTCCCCCATTTTATGCCTACAATATCTGTGCACAATTTCGTTCACTTCGGCTCAATTCTTCTTACCTTTCGGGTATCAACTTTCAAAATTTTGGGGTGGGTTCTTTTGCCCACAAAATAATTTTTCCGCATAAAATAAGAAACAAGTATTCATTTTCTTTTTGCGTATTCTGCATACACAATGTTTCGTTGCAATTCTTCATGTCCTTTAGAGACATCTGACATACTGTTACTAGCGCTTATGAAATTTAGTGATCAAAGATTCGGAGGAGTCCGTGCCACACTTAACCGTTTTTTTTAGGTAAATGCGAAACCCGTATACCCTCATTTTATGTCTACAATATCTGCGCAAAATTTTATTCACTTCGGTTCACTTTTTCTTCCCTTTCGGTGCCAAATTTCAAAATTTTGGGGTGGGGCCTTTTGCCCCATAAAACCACTTTTCCGCAAAAATGAAAAACCCGTATTTTTTTGCTTTCAGCACATTTCCCACACAAAAAGTTTCGTTGAAAGTCTTCATTTCCTTTACACACATCTCACATACTATTAATATTATTTTTGATTTTTTGTTATCAAACGTTTGGGAGGGTCGGCACCCCACCTAACTGTTTTCTCTAAGAAAATATAAAACCCTTATCCTCATTTTACGTCTGCAGTACTTGTGCAAATTTCATTCACTTCGGCTCATTTCTTCTTGTCTTTCGGGTGTCAACTTTCAAAATTTTGGGTAGGAGCCTTTGACCCCTAAAACAGTTTTTCCGCAAGAAATAAGAAACTCGTATTGATTTATTTTATGGTTATTTTCCATACAAAATGTTTCGTTGCAATTCTTCATTTCCTTTACACACACCTCACTGTTACTAGTACTTTTGATATTTCGTGATCCAAACTTTGGAAGAATTCGTGCCCTTTCCAACAGTTTTTTCCAGGAAAATACGAAACCCATATTCAATCATTTTACGTTTACAATATGTGTGCACAAGTTCAATCATTTCGATTCACTTGTCCTTGCTTTTCGTTCGTCAACTTTCAAAATTTTGGGTGGGTGCTTTTCCCCGTAAAACCATTTTTACGCAGAAAATTAAAAAAAACGGTATTCGTATGTTTTTCGCATATTATCCATACATTAAGTTTCGTTGCAATTCTTCATGTTCTTTAGACACATCTCATATACTGGTACTAGCACTTTTGATATTTCGTGATCAAATGTTTAGAGGGGTCCGTGCCTCACCGAACCTTTTTTTGCAGGAAAATACGAAACCCGTATTTCCTCATTTTAAACCTACGACATCTTTGCAATATTTCACTCACTTCGCTTCACTTCTTCTTATCTTTCTCGCGTCAACTTTAAAATTTTGGGGTGGGTTCTTTTACCCTATAAAACTGTCTCTCCGCAGAAAATAAAAAAAAAAACGTATTCCTTTATTTTCTGCGTATTGTCCATACAAAAAGTTTCGTTGTAATTCTTCATGTCCTTTACACCCATCTGACATTTGTGACTAGTACTTTTGATATTTTATGATCAAATGTTTGGAGGAGTCCGCGCCCTACCCAGCCGTTTTTTAAAGGAAAATAAGAAACCCGTATTCCCTCATTTTATGTTTATAATATCTGTGCAGAATTTCATTCAGTTCGGTTCACTTCTTCTTACCTTTCGGACGTCAAATTTCAAAATTTTTCGTGGGGGCTTTTGCCCCCTAAAACTGTTTTCCGCAGAACATTAAAACCTCGTATTCCTTTATTTTTTACGTGTTGTCCATAGAATAAGTTTCGCTACAATTCTTCATGTCCTTTACACACATCTGACATACTGTTACAAGCATTTTTGATATCTCGTGATCAAGGGTTTGGAGGGGTTCGTGCCCCACCCTACCGTTTTTTTTCAGGAAAATATGAAGCCTGTATTCCCACATTTTACGTCTGCAATATCTGTGCACAATTTTATTCACTTGGGTTCAGTTATTCTTGCCTTTCGCGTGTCAATTTTCAAAATTTTGGGTGAGTCTTTTATATTAAACCTTTACTTTATGTAACTTTTTCTTTTTTAAAATTCTTATTTTTGGGGGGGGGGAGAAGGAGAGAAATGTTTTTTCTGATATGTGTCTTTTGCCATTCATCTTTTTTGAACTGCTTAAGTAAGATCATTTTGTAACTTTTGATGTCATCCAACTCCGTCACGATAATAAAATTGTCATTCTTAACAATTTGTTTTATTTCCTTATTTTTCAGTTTGCCACACTGATATATTTTTAGCAAAATTGAGGTTTGGTCCAACGCCTTTCGAATTCGGAACCAACCCAACCGCCGAGCTTTTTGGGTTGCCTGCTATTGCAGGAAAACGAGAATTGCAGGTGGTAATGCACTTTTGGAGTCGTGTATACAATAGATTATCAAGTATATAATGAATTTCAGAACAGGGAACACGGGCAAGTGTCTCACAGTGACAAGAAGTGCCGATTGCAAAATAGAAAGGCACTGCGCTCAGAGAATGAAATTGAAGATGCACATTTTGACCAGAAGCCATTTACCACAGGGTAATTTTAGAAAATCGAGAATTGTTCTCTGTTGTTTCATTTCCCAACAGCTTTTCTACGAAATGGAACTTAATTCCCTTTGTCAATTGATAATTTTGATGACGACCTCGTGTGAGACCTTGCGGTTACGCTGGAACAAATATTTTTACTGTGAATCATTGTGCTTTTGATATGATGTCACACGTACTTTTCTGTTTTGATATCCGTCTCGTCGTTTCAGGTGTTTTGGGTTGGATACAGACTTTACAATGACGTTTTTGCTGACGTTTTGACCGGACGAAATTTTGCATAAGGTAATTTCAGGAGTCAAAACCTGTTCCGTCTTCTTTCCTTTAATTACAGCTTTCCAACGATATGCTTCTTGAATCATTTACCACTTCTAATTTTTCAATTGGGCCCTGCTTGGGATGCTGTGGGTGACCCTGAAGAACACTAATTACTTTTTTGCGTTGTACTTTTGAAACGATGACAAATATATATAGTTCATATTGTATCTGTCTCACTGTTTGCGATTTCTAGGCGTGCCCTGTATATGCATGTAATTCGTACAATATGCATTCGGAAACTTTGTATTACATTTTCGTAATAGGTGTCATTAGTGTTTTCCATTACTGTATAAATCATCTTCCACTTCGATATATAATCGCTCTCTCTCCCTTGAAAGGATCAACAGGAGTCTGCTTAATCATCGAACACTCCTTTCGTTCTACTGAATGGACCCCTATCAATAGTATATATTGATTAAAAATTCCGTTCTATTATTTTATTGTTAAGTCCTGAACTTACGATCACCAAAAGTCTCCTTGACCTTCCAATTACTCCTTTCGCCCTACTGAATAGACTCGCTTTTCAATTGTAACTATCTGACAACTTAGGCCAAATTCTTTCCTTCATTTTTTCACAAATATTTTAGTAACTAAAGATATGCAGGAGTCTTGAGCTTCCAAACACACGCTTTACCTACTGAATGGAATCATTTTTCATTTCAATTGTAAATATATCATTTTAAATATTTTCGATAATTTTTTTTATCTAATACTGTTTAGTAACTAACCAACATCAACAGTATGATTTATATGCCAAAACACACCTTTCGCATTACTCGAATGGCCCAACATTTCAGTTGTAAATATCCGACGATTTACGACATTTTTGTTCTTTCAGTTTAATCTTAAATAAGCTTTGAACCAAAGATCAGCAAAAGACTGCTTCAACTTCCAATCACTCCTTAGGCCCTACTGAATAGACTCGTTGCTCACTACTCGCTACACGCTACTACTCTGACTATTTACAGGAATACCGTTCTTCCATTTTATCCACAAATACGACAATAACTACGCGTAAACATCAGTAAGTGTCTGCTTTGTCTCCTAAAACTCTTTTCCCCTACGGAACTGAGTCTCTCTTCAATTAAAATACATGAAATTTTAACACGATTCCCTTATTACATTTTATTGTTAAATAAGCTTTGAAACAAAGGACACCTAGAGTTAGCGTGAGCTTACAATCAGTTTTTTCCCCCTACTAAATAGACTCGCTATTCAGTTGTAATTATCAGACAAATTACGGCAATTCCGTTCTTCCATTTTATCCACAAATATGACAGTAACTAAACATTAGTAAGAGTATGCTTTGTCTTTAAAACTCTTTTCGGCCTTCTGAATGTAGCCAGTTTTCAAGTGTATATTCCTGACATTTTACGCCAATTCCGTTATTCATTTTATTCTTAAATATATAAATAACTAACATCTACTAAAGCCTGCGTCATGTTGCAGACAGTTTTCTCGTATTGGGGATTAGACTCACCAACTGTAAATATCTGACAAATTACAATCCCGTTCTTTTATTTTCTTCTTAAATTTGCAAATTGCTAACAACCAGCAAAACTCTATTTCAGCTATCAGACACTCGTTTTGACCTGCCGAGTGCAATCCTTTTTAAATATAAATATCTAACAATTATCCAGAATTTCCGTTAGTTTATTCTTAAGTATGCCTTTAACTGGGGATCGGAAACAATCTGCATCATCTTGGAAGCAATCCTTCGTCCTATTGAATGGACTCACTTATGGATTGTATGTATCTGACAATTTACAACACTTCCGTTCTTTCATTTTATTTATAAATATTTCACTAACAAAAGATCAGCAAGACTCTACTTCAGCCAGCAAACACTCCTTTTGTCCTACTGAATGGAATCGTATTTCATTTCAAAGTATCCGACAATTTATGAAAAATGCGTTCTTGCATTTTTTCCCTAAATATTTAATTAACTAAAAATGAGCGAAAGTCGCCTTCAGCATCCAAACACGCGTTTCGGCCTGCTAAATAGACTCACTTTTCAAATTTAAATATCTGACAATTGATTATCATTTTAAACTGAAATATGTCAGTAACTAAGACTCAACGCGAGTCTGCTTAAACTCCCAAAAACTGATTTCGTTCTGCTGAAAGGATTCACTTATGAGCTATATGAATACGACAAGTCGCTTCTTACATTTTATATTTAGATGTCCGGAACCAATGATCAGCAAAATTCTACTGTCTTCAATCACTCCTTCCGCGTTACTGAATAGACTTGTTTTTCAATTGTAACTGTCTAACAATTTAAGATAATTCCTTTCTTTCAATTTATTCATAGGTATGTCAGTAACTAACGATTAGCAACAGTCTGCTTAGTCTTTCAAACGGTCATTTTGCTCAACTGAATGCAATTAATTTTCATTTCAATATATCTGACGATTACAACAATATTCTTTATTTTTATTCTTAAATATGTCATTAATTAATGATTAGCAAGAGTCTCCCTCTGCTTTGAGATACATAGTTAGCCACTTTCCAAATATAAATATTTTAAATAACGACAAATCCGTTCTTTCATCAATTCTTAAATATGTCATTTGATAATGACCAGCAAGACCATCTTCCAAACTCTTCTTTCGACCCGACGTGTATACTTACTTATTAATTGCAAATATCTGACAATTTGGACAATTCAAATACTTAAATTTTTGTAATACAGTTATGTAACAAAAGAACATGAATAGTGTGCTTCATATATGAAAACATATGTTTCGCCCTACTGAATAGACTCGTTTGTCTATTGTAAATGACAGACGACTTACGTGAATTCCCTTCATTCACTTTATTCTCGAATGCTCAACTAAGTAACAATAATCTGAGTCTATTTCATTTCCCGAAGTCTTCTTTAGCCCTACAGAGAATAACAACTTTTCAAATGTAAATATTTAAGAGTTCCGTTATTTCGTATTATACTAAAATATGTCGGCAAATAACGATGAGCAAAACTTTGCTTCATCTTCTAAATCCACTTTTCACATTAATGAATGGACTCACTTTTCAATGTTAATTATCTGACAATTTAAGACAATTCCATTCTTTCGTTTTGTTCTTATATAGGATTTCAACCAACAATCAACAAGAGACTACTTTAGTATTGCAAACACTCGTTTCGCCATAATGAATACACTTCATTTTCCGTTGTGAATATATGACAATTTACGAAAATCGCATTATTTCATTTTATTCATAAAAATGTAAGAAAAGAACGATTAGCATGAGTTTGATTACAGTTCCAAACAATCCTTTGTCCATACTGCATATACTTATGTTGCAATTGTAATCTTTGACAATTCACGACAATTCCGTTAATTTTTTTCATTCTTAAATACGACCGCAACTAACAATAAGCAAGAGTCTCCTTCAGTTTCTTAAACTCCTTTGCCTTACTGAATAGACTCGCTTGTCAATGGTAAATATGTGACAATTTACAATTGTATTGTTTCATTTTATTCTTAAATATGTCGACAACTAACGATTTGCAAGAGTATTCTAATTCTTCCAAACACTCCTCTCGTACTTGTGAATGGAATCACATTTAAATTGCAAATGGCAGACAATTTACGATAATTCCCTTGTTTCATTTTATATTCAATTGTGTCTGT
This sequence comes from Thermobia domestica, assembly GCF_964235325.1. Lineage (NCBI taxonomy): Eukaryota > Metazoa > Arthropoda > Insecta > Zygentoma > Lepismatidae > Thermobia > Thermobia domestica. The sequence continues at coordinate 173,473,346 of NC_137460.1, forward strand.
AACTAACGATAATAATAGCCCGTTTCTTCTTCAGATCTCTCTTTTGCTTTAGTAAATAAAACAATTTTACAGTTGTAAGCATCTAACAATTTACGAGAATTCCGTTATTTTATTCATTATTTTATATGGCTGAAAATAACGATAAGCAAGAAATCGCTTTATCTTCCAAACACCCTTTTCGCCCTAATGACTCGACTGAATCTTCACTTGTGAATGTCACATAATTTATGACAATTCCGCTCTTTGATATTATCTTTAAATATGTCTTCAAGCAAGGATCGCCACCAATCTCCGTCAGCTTTCAGCCTACTGAGTACACTCTCATTTTAATTGTTAATATCTTGCATTTCACGACAATCCTCTTAATTCATTTTATTCTTAAATACGTCGGCAAATAACGCTGAGCGCGAACTTGCTTCATTTTCTTAACACTCCTTTCACGCTAACGGATGGACTCACTTTTCAATGTTATATATATGATTGTTTAAACAATTCCATTGTTTCATTTATAATTTTAAATGTCTTCGACCCAGGATCACAAGCAGAATGTTTCAACTTCCAACCACTCCGTTTGCCATACTGAACAGACTCGCTTTTCAGTTGTAAAAATTCACAATTTTGGACAATAGCGTTCTTTCACTTTATTCTTATACATGTTGGAGACAAACGAACTAATGAGTCTGCTTACTATTCGAAACACTGCTGCTGTCCTAGTGTATGGACTCACTTTTCATTTATAAATAAGTGACAATTTTTGACAATATCGTTCTTTCATTTCATTCTTAACTATGTCAGTAACAAACGATAATCAAAACATGGTTCATCTTCCGAACACATTTTTTGCCTTGCTGAGTGGAATCACTTATCAATTGTAAATGTGCGACAAAATAAGAAAACTCCTTTAATTCATATCATTCTTCGATATGTTGCAAATAAGAATGACCTAGGTTTTGCTTCATCTTCCAAATACTTTTTGACTTTAATTAATGTACTCACTTTTCAAGGTTAAATATCTGAGAATTTGCAAAATTCTAATTGTTTCATTTTTGTTTATTTACTGCAATTCCACTCTTTATTTCATACTTAAATATGTTAAAAATAAGTATCAAGAGCCTCTTTCATCTTCCGTTCACTCCTTAACCTTACTGTATGAACCAACTATTAGGTTTTAAATATTTGATAATTTACGACAATTCCGTTCTTATTTTCTCGATAACTTTCTATCCGCAAGAGTCTACTTTAGCTTCCAAACACTCCTTTCGCCGTACAGAATTGACTCAAAAATCAACTGTAATATATCTCACATATTACGACATTATTTCTCTCAATTTATTCTTAAATATGTTGGTAACTAGCTACCAAGAGTCTTCTTCATCTTCCAGACACACTTTAGTATTACTGATTGGAGCTTGCTTTATGTACTAAACACGCGCTTCGCCGTACTCAAATGGGCTAACTTTTCATTTGTAAACATCGGACATTTTGCGTCTATTCCATTCTCTCATTCGTCAGTAACTATGTCAGTAATATGTCAATAACTAACGGTCAACAAAATTCTGCTTAATCTTGCAAGCACTGGTTTCACCTTAAAGAATAGACTCATTATTCAAGTCTAAATAATTGATAAGTTATCACTTTTCGTCAATTCATTTCGTTCTTATTTACGTCGAACTTAGGATCAGCAAGAGTCTACTTCAGCTTCGAAACACTCCTATCACACCACTAAATACACTCACATTTCAATTGTAATATTTCTCACCTGTTACAATAATTCTGTTATTTTATTTTATTTTTTAATATGTTAGTAAATAGCTATCACGAACCTGCTTCAAGTTGTAGACACTCCTTAACATTAGTCAATAGGCTCACTTACCAATTGCAAATATCTGACTAATTACTACAATAAGTTCTTTCATTTTATTATTAAATATGTCAGTTACTAACGAGCAGCAAGATTTTGCTTTAGCATCCATAACCTAATATCAGCCTTCTGATTTTACTCACTGTTCAATTGTATATATATCTGGAATTCTACGAAAATTCCATTATTTCATTTCATTCTTCTTTATGTCGGTAAATAAAGATCAGCAAGAAATTTGTTTTATGTTCAAACATTCTTTTCGACCTAGCGAATGGACAAATTTTTACTTGTATGTATCAGACAATTTACGACAATTCCGTTCTTTGATATTATTCTTAAATATGTCTTCAACCAAGGATCACCACGAATTTGATACAGCTTCCAAACACTCCATAGGGCTTACTGAATCGACTCACTATTCAATTGTTAATATTGATAATTTACAATAATTCCCCTCTTTAAATTTATTAATAAATATGTTAGTAAAAAAAGATGTGGAAGATTGTGCTTCGTAGGAGAGATCCATTGTTCTATTTTATTCTAAAATAGTCCAGGAACTAACACTCAGTAGCCTGAATTATATACCGAAAAACACCTTACGCGCTACTAGTTTTTCATTTGTAAATTTCTAACAATTCACGACTATTCCGTTATTTCATATTATTTCTATATCTGTCGGAAAATAGCTTGAGCAAGAGTTTGCTTCATCTTCTTAACCCTTCTATCACTCTAATTAATAGACTCACTTTTCAATGAGGAATATCTGAGAAGTAAAACAATTCCATCTTTTTTTTAAATTCCATTTTGACTTCATCCAACGATCAACAAAAGATTCGAAAAATTCCTTCTGCCATACTGAATAGACATGCTTTTCAGTTGTAATTATATCTCAATTCATGACAATTGCCTTCTTTCATTTTATTCTTAAACATGTCGCAAACAAATTCTTGCGTTGCAAAGGTCAATTATAAATATCTCGCTTATTACGACAATTCCGTTATTTCATTTTATCCTTAAATATGTCGGCAAATAACGATGAGGATGAGTTTTGTTTATCTTCCCAGCACACTTTTCCCCCTACCGAATCGAGTAATTTTTCAGTTGTAAAATACAGCCAATTTACGATAATTCCGTTATCATTTTACTTTTAAATATGCAGTGACTAACGATTAGCAAGAGTCTGCTACATCCTTGACACACTCCCTTCGCCATACTGAATTGCCTCTGTTCCAACGGTAAATATCTGACAATTGAATAATCTGCTTGATATTCGAAACACACCTTTCGTCCTACTGAAGAGACCCGTTTTTAAATTCCGTTCTTTGATGATATTCTTAAATATGTTTTCAACCAATGATGAGCACTAGACTGCTTCAGCATCCCAAGCACTCCTCTCGGCCAACTGAATAAACTCATTCTTTGATTGTTAATACCTAACAATTTACAACAATCCCTTTATTATAATTTATTCTTAAATACGGAAATAACTAACGATTAGGAGAGTCTGCTTCTTCCTCTAAATACTACTTTCGCTATGCTAATGAGACAATTTACGACAATAGCATTGCTTCATTTTATTTTTAAATATGACGGTATTTAACGACCACCAAAACTCTGATTCAACTTTCAATCACCTCCTTCGCCATTCTTCAAATAGAAATATCTTACAATGTACGAGTAAACAGTTCTTTCGTTTCATTCTCACATATGTCACTTACTAACGCTCAACAATAGCCAGCTTTATGTTCCAAACGTTCTTTTCGCCTTATTGAATGGATTCACTTACCAGTTGTAAATATATATGTCTCTCGACAACAATTCTGTTTTTCTATTTTATTCTTAAATATGTAAATTAATATCGACTGCTACAACTTATAATCACTCGATTCGACCTGGTCTGTTTACTCAATTTTCAATTGTAATTATATGACAGTTCTCGATAATGGCATTATTTCATTTCATTTAAAACAGTTCAATAACTACCGAAGATCAAGAGTCGGCTTTATATCTTAAACCACACCTTCCGCTCTACTTTATTAGCCTAACTTTTCTATTGTAAATATCTGACAGTTTACGTCTATTCCGTTTGTTTACTTCTTCGAAAAAATATCAATAACTCACGATTAGTAAGAATCTGTTTGTTCTTCGAAACGCTCCTTTCCCCTTTTGTAAATGGACTCATTATTTAAATCTGAATATTTCATAATTTACGACAATGCCATTCTTATTTATGTTGACAATTAGCGATCGGCACGGATGTTCAGACCCCAAACACTGTTTTCGCCCTACTGAATAAACTCACATTTCAATTGTAAATATCTGACGTATTACGACGATTCCGTTATTTCATTTTTTCTTAAATATTTCGGACAATAACGATGACCAAGATTTTGCTTCATCTTCCCAACACACTTTCCGCCCTACTGAATAGACTAATTTTTCACTTGTAAATTACAGTGAATTTACAACAGTTCCGTTCTTTCATTTTATTCTAAGATATGCCGTGACTAACGATTTGTAAGAGTCTGCTTTATCCTTAAAACACTCGCTTCACAATACCGAATGGCCTGTTTCAATCGTAAATATCTAAAATTTAGGACAATTCCATTATTAGATTTTATTCTATAAAAGTTCAGTAACTAACGATCACCAAGACACTGCTTTATATACCAAAAAACACTTTTCGCCATACGGAATAGATTTTTAGTTGGAAATGACAGTAAATTTACGACAGTTCCCTTCTTTCACTTTATAGTTAGTACCTAACGATGATGATAGTCCGTTTCATCTTTCGATCTCTATTTTGATCAAATGAATAAAACAACTTTTCTATTAAAATATCTAACAATTTACGATAATCGGACATTCCATTTTATTGTTTAAAATGTCGGCAAATATCGATGAGCGTTTGGAGTTTGATTCATCTTCCGAAAACTCCTTCCATCCTACCGAATGCACTAAATCCTGATTGTAATTATCGCACCATTTACGACAATCGGTTCATTAATATGTTCGATAATCGGTTCTCAAATATGTTTTCAACCAAGGGTACCACAAGTCGGTTTCAGCTTCCATACATTCCTCTCGGCCCACTGAATAGGCTCACATTTCAATGTAATATATCTGACAATTTACAACAATTCCATTGCTTATCTGTATTCTTAGTTTTCAAACACTCCTTTTGCAAATCCTGAATAGACTCGCATTTTAGTGGTAGAAATCTGACAATTTATGACTATTGCATTCTTTCAATTTATTTTTAAATATGTCGGAAACAAACGATCAGCATGAGCCTGATTGTTCCTCCAAACACTCCTTTCGCTCTAGTGTATCGACTGACTTGTGACGTAAATAAGTGACAATTTTCGACAATTTCCTTTTTCCATTTTATCCTTCAATATGTTGGCAACAAAGATCAGCTTGATCATGCTTCATCTTAAAAACACTCCTTTCACCCTGGGGAATGGACTGACTTCTCATTGTTACATATCTGCCAATTTATAAGAAGTCCATTGAACGTTAAATATGTCTTCAACCAACGATCAGCAATGCTCTACTTCAGCTTCTAAACGCTCTATTCACTTTACTGAATAGACTCGTTTTTGAATTCTAAATATCTTACAAGTTACGATAATTCCATTCTTTAATTTTTTTCTTAAATGTCTCCAACTAACGATTTGCGAAAGTCTACTTCAACTAGCAAACACTCCTTTCGCAAAACTAATTCTACACAGTTTTGAAATGTAAATATTTCAATATGTACGAAAATTGCATTCTTTCATTTGAAACTTAAATATGTCAGTACCTAACGATCAGCAACAGTCTAGTTCACCTTCCTAACACTCCTTTCCCCCTACTGAATGGAATCACTTTTCATTTCAAAATATCTCGCAATTTACGACTATTCATTTCTTTCACTTCAGTTTTAAATATGTAGGAAGGATCAACAAGAGCAGATCATGTTCCAAACATTATTTACGCCTTAATGAGTGGACTGACTTACCAAGTATAAATATATGACAAATTGCTACAATTCTGTTATTTCATTTTAATCTTAATTATGTCAATTACTAAGAAAAACCAAGACCATGCTTCAACTTCCAAACATGGCTTTCGACCCGCTTTGTTTACGTACTTCTCAATTGTCAATATTTGACAATTCTCGATAATTCCATTATTTCATCTATTCTAAATCAGTCCAATAACTAAAAAGTCTGTCTGATAAACCAAAACAAATCCTTCGTACTACAAAATGGAATAAGATTTCAATTGTAAATAACAATTAATTCACGCCTGTTCCGCTCACTCAATTAATTCCGAAATATGTCAGTAACTAACAATCATCAAGGGTCTGCCTTATATAGCAAAACAAACATCTCGTCCTACAGAATACACATATTGTTAATTTGAAATTACCAAAAAATTACGACAATCACGTTCATTCTCTTTGTACTTTAATAAGTCAGTTACAAACGATAATCAGGGTCTATTTATATCTACTCAACCTTTCATTTGCCGTACTGAATAAAACTTCTAATTTTTAAAAATCTAACAATTTACAACAAATCTGTTATTTTAATTTATTCTTAAATATGTCGCAAAAACGTTGAGCAAGAGACTGCTTTAGCTTCCAAAACACTCCTTTTCTATTCTGAATAGAGTCGAATTTCAGTTGTAAATGTACGACGTCTGCGTTCATTCATTTTATTCTTAAACATGTCAGAAACAATCACCATTCGTTTGCTTACTCTTGCAACACGCCATCGTCAATTACTGAGGACCAGCAAGACTCTGCTTCAGCTTCCAAACACTAATTTAGACCCGCTACGTTATTCACTTCACAATTGTAAATAACTGACAGTTTTCGTCTATTCCATTAATTCATTTTATTCTAAAATCGTTCGGTAACCAACGATACCAAGGGACTGCTTTATATACAAAACCAATCTTTCACCCTACTCAACGGACTAACATTTCAACTGTAAAGCCCGGGTTCAGTTCCTGGGGCAAGCTCATGTGGTTCGGATTACACGCTAATCAGTAGGTCCACGTCTCATATAGTCTCGCTGCTCAAAGGCACGCTAAACTAAAATCAACTCAACTGAAAACTACATAAAACAACCAAAAATGTGCTAAGAAAAGTGCAGCCCAAGAAATCGTACGATGCTCCATGGAGAGACACAGGAGGTGTGAGTTCATTAAACGACGAGTAGCGCCGATGTTTTGAGGAAAAGAGGAATTGCCACACGTGAAAGGGAACAGACGACAAAAAGACGATCAAATACTGTTTGTGAAACAAATTTATGTGTAAAAGGCATCCCAATCAGATTTGTGAGCAAAATTTCAAAAAAATATATATATATATATATATATATATATATATATATATATATATATATATATATATATATATATATGTGTGTGTGTGTGTGTGTGTGTGTGTGTGTGTGTCTGTGTGTGATGTTTTAGTGTTCTAGATGCAAGGGCATCTCTGGCATGTTAAATCTCGGTGAATAATAAAACAATTGTACAATTATTTCTAAATATTTGAGGACGACCGGAAAATATATCATGTATATAAACAATATAGCGGGCCGAGGACATCCCCGCCCCAAAAAAGTGACGCTTGTGTAGATTTGACCCGTCTTTTGTTATATAAGACACAAACCTGTCACAACGCTATTGCATGTACAAATGTAGTGTAAACTACAAATTGAAACATAAAAAAAATAATGGGTCCAAGAGGAATTTAGTGTATGCAAAAATCGAAGGACGTACAAGGGTTAAATATGTCTTCAACTAACGAACAGCGAATGTGTGCTTCGACTTCCAAAAACTCATCTCGCAGTGCTAAATAGACACTTTTAAAATGCTAATGTCTGACAGTGCACGACAAATGCGTTTTTTCATTTTAAACTTAAATATGTCAAGAACTAACGATCAGCAAGGGACTGCATCATCTTTGAAACACTCCTTTCGTCACTTCTGGATTTAAATAGATACAATGTACAATTCCATTCTTATATTTTATTCTAAAATATTACAGTTATTAACAATTAGCGCGTCTGCTTCATCACTGAAACACTCCTTTCGTTACACTCAATGACCTTACTTTTCATTTGAAAATATCTAACAATTTACGACAATTCCCTTTTTGATTTCATTCTTAAATATACAAAAACTACAAATCAGCAAGAACCGTCTATTTGAGGTTCTATAAACCCCTTTCGCCCTACGAAATAGATTGGCTTTTCACTTCTAAGTATGTATAAATTACTACAATTTTGTTCTTTCATTCTATTCTTAAATAAGTCGGCATCTAACAGTCAGGATGAGTCTGCTATATCTTCGAAACACTCCTTTCATCATTGTGAATGAAATCACTTTTAAACTGTAAATGAAAGACAGTTAAATACAATTCCGCTTTTTCACTTTAGACTTATATCTCAGAAACTGACGATATGAAAATCCGTTTCACTTTCCGGACCCTTTTTGCTCTGCTGAATTAAGCAACTTTTCAATTGTAAATATCAAATAATTTATGACAATTCAGTTATTACATTTCAGTCTTATATTTGTTAGACAATATCGACCAGCAAGAGTTTGAGTTATTTTCCAAAAACTCTATTCGTCCAAGGGAATGGACTAATTCAACACTTGTAAATATGAGACTATTAAGGACAATTTCATTATATGATTTTATTACTAAAGATGTCTTCAACCAAAGACCACCACGAGCCTGCTTGTGCTTCCGAACACTCCCTTCGGCCTACTGAATGAACTCACCAATTGTAGATATCTTACAATTTACTACAATTACGTTCTTTCATATATCTTTAAATATGCCAGTAACTAAAAATCAGCAATTGTCTTCTTCAGCTTCCAAAAACTCCATTGGAAAATCGCACTTCAATTACAAATATCTGACATACTACTAGAATTCGGACACTTTATACTTAAATATGTCAGTGACTGACAATCAACAAGAGCGTGGTGCATTATCTTTACTGAACTGACACACCTGGTAATTCCTAATATCTAACAATTTACGACAATTTCCTTCTTTCATTTGATTCTTAAATATGTAATTAACTAACGATGAGAGAGAGTTCCTACAACTTCCAAACACTCCTTTCGAGCAGTTAAATAGTCTCGCCTTTCAGATAAGTCCAGTCAATTTACGTGAAAAGGGGTTTAACATCAAACTAACTTTAAAAGAAATAAAGTAAGGTTTTCTAGACTTGGAATAATATCCCCAACTACATGTCAAAAGTCTACAGATATCCGAGCATGGGAAAGCAGCCACATTGGCCACCTTCTTGGATTTATTCTTATAATCTAATCGTATACATGCAATTATTCCTCCGATTAACTTCACATCTTTATCGAAAAGAAAGCTTTTGGAACTATGAACATTAATTTAAATGACTTACAAACATTTCAACCAGTAACAAGCTTGAAAAAGGCACTTGATATGTTTGTTGACGTCTTTTTCTTTAGTATAATATCTTGCAGTTTGTTTTTATTTTTTACCGCTTTTAAAATTATTCCTTTTCGTTTTGATTCAGATGTTGATTAGTTTGAGCTGTGTAATTATCGTGGCTGAAAATGTAATTGTGAAGTGTGCCTTTGTGACAAAAAGTTATCTGAGGAGCCAATAGTGACGTGTGGAGCCAAAAAATGAGTGAATCAACAAAGCAAGTGAATGAAGAGGTAGTGATATGCGAACTCAAAAACAGTGTGTTCTTCTAAACAACTTTAAAATACTTTGCCAATAATAAACTTGAGAAAGGCTTTTGATATATTTGTTGAACTCTTTTCCTTCATCTTAATCCCATGCAGTTTCTTTTAACTAATATTGTTAACGATTTGTTTCACCTGTTCTTTTTTATAAGCTGGTGTAATTATCATGGTTACAAATGTAGATGTGAAATATGTCCTTTGTGACAAGAACTTATCGGATGAACAAACTGTGACATTACGAAGCAAAGGAAGTGAAGGAATAAACAAAGCAAGTGAATCAAGAGGAAGTGATATACGAACTCAAGAAGAACAATCCGTTCATGTGAAATGTAGGAAAATGTTGTGTAATCCAAAGAAATTAAGGTTTTGAAAAGGAGAAAGCCAGTTTTTAGTACTAGTAATGAACCTGTACTTCGATCACAAGTGGGTAAGTTTCAATTTAATAAGCATTGTCTGTTTTATGGGCAGGAAGCCAAATTCGATGGTAGAAATAGAGGATATGATGTTTTCTCAGTTCGAACTCATAAATTTCATGCTACCATAATGAATGTATGCACCAGTATTGACGATAAATGGAGTAAACAAGTGTCTTCAAGACTTCTGTTTGCTAAAGATTTTCCAGTCGTAGATGTAGTTTAACACAATCAAAGTGACTAAAACTTCAGAAATGGAAAAGGAATTCCAACGAGGTATGTGCCAAAGAGTGAAGAAACAAATGACGATAATTATGAAGACGAAATTAGCATATGCGACTTAGTGAAAAAAATGGAAGCAAATTTGGATTTTTCTGGTTGCGAATATCACGCTTATTCTGAACAGTATATGAAACAGAAATTTAAAGAATTATTTGGGGATGATGTAATATTTACAAATATGAAAGGACGAGTAAATGTTGTAACACCTTGAGCAAGTGCTTCTTCAATTCTTCAGCAATACTACAATACTTCAAAAGGTTAGAATGAAGAGGAAGAAAAACATAGGATAATTGAAACAGCTGCAAAATTAATTAGAAATTATGTGAATTCGTGTGAAACATTATCCACTGACTGAAGATATGGCTTCTGTAGACAAAGCAATGAATCTGTTGCCTGACAGTCTTCAAGTGTTTATGAAAACAGTAATTGGGGAGAAATGATAAAAAGTCGGCTTCTATAGGTCACGCAATAATGCAAGCAATAAAACCTAGATTCTTTGTAGCGCCTCTCCAATTGCAACTGGCAGTCCAAATGCACCATCATTTTGGTTCAAGGTTTTTGATAGATTCTTTACAGCAGCATGGTTTCTGCTCTTCCTACAGCGAAGTACAGAAATATGAGAGGAGTGCAGCAACAACGTCAAACCTTGATACATTGATTGATTCGCATAAGTTTCTTCAGTATGTTGCAGACAACATAGACCACAACATTAACACACTAGATGGCCATGGCACCTTCCATGGTATGGGCTCCATAGCAGTAGTAACATCTAGAAAGATAGTAAGTAGAACAGTTCCCAAGAGGATAATCACAACACACGATCGTAGTAAAGAATATTGGGCAGGTCTTTCCAGTGATCTTATCATAGAACAGGCACTGATGAGAAGCATGAAATCTACAGGAGGGTTAACTAGAGGAAGAGGAATGAATGTCAGAAGCACAGCGAAAAGTATGGGTTCAATCCATGATTCTTTGTACAGAGTTCAACAATGCATGCAAGAATTCACTACTGTCTTGCACAATACCAGTGAAGAACACAAAGAAGCTTCATATACCAGACAGACAAGAGACTGCTCAGATACCAAGAAAATGGTGACATTAGTATTAGATTGAAGCCCATTTATTCCTGATAATCTTTGCGTAGTTTGGCATCAGGAGTGGTTGCTCATAGTAATGTGAACGTTGATAAAACAAAAGAAGTTGGTAATCTAATTGTGCAGTCCATACAGAGTCAGAACATTTGGAACTATTCGTTCAACGAAATTTACAGGCTGTTGCCATGGGATCGAAGAATGTTACAGTAGGTCAAGATATCGTCAATATTGACCCACAATTGCTATTCCAAGGACAAGCTTCAGCTACAGTTGGCATAAAGCTGTGATTTACCCCACAAATTTCTGAGCATTGACGAAAGCATTGACTTGCTTTTGTTTCTGAAACACAGGACATAGATAAAAGGAGCATATTCAAATATGAACTCTGCAGCTATCCAGCATCTTTGTTTGACGAATCAGTTCTTCCACGAAAAGCAAATAAATCGGTTCTGGCCAATGCCATTTTGGCCAAGGTGGAGAAATATCAAATATCTGCAGAACCCCTAAATACTCGATGGAGGTGTTTTACTACATCGATTATCATGGTCAGTTAGTATGCTGTTCTCAGACATGTATAGCTATACAAACTACGTTCTCCAAGGTATGGTAAACCGCTTGTGATTATGTTTGATGGATATTTGGATGGTCCTTCCATTTAGGACGTAACTCATATTAGGATTAGCGAAGGTAAAAGTTCCCCATACGTTTTATTTTCTATGGACATGAAACTGACAATGAAGAAAGATCTATTTCTATCAAACAAAATGAATAAGCAGCGTTTCTTAATGATGCTTAGTAAAAGCTTTGGAAATATTGGATGTGTGAGAATACATGCACGTGGAGATGCAGACCTTCTGAGCGCTCAGACAGCAGTGGATGCGTCTTAACAAAGTGATGTTTTTGTCATTGCAGACGACACTGATGTCCTGATACTCCTGTGTTCATATGTTAAAATGGATAGTAAAGAAGTCTTCTTCAGACCAGAACCAAAGTGGGGTGCAACCAACATGCGAGAATGGAATATTCAATCTACTAAGTCGTAACTAGGAATAAATTTCTTCAGTGGTTTGCTTTTTATTCATGCGATTTTGGGATGTGACACCACGTCACAGTTGTTAGGAGTTAGCAAAGGCAAAAGTGTAACTAATATCATGAAAAATACATCATTTATTGAGTATATTGAAGTATTCAACAATGCAAACAGTCTGAAAGAAGACATAATTACTGTCGGAGAACATGCTATTTGTGCCATGTATGGAGGAAAGACATCTGATACCTTATATGACCTCAGATACAGATGCTTCAGTACAAAGGTTGTGAAAAATATGGTTCAAGCTGTTCATGCCCAGACACTTTCACCGACTTCAGCTGCTGCTAAATTCCATAGCTTACGGATCTACTACCAAGTTCAGGATTGGAAGAGCAATACAGCTTTTGTACCTGAGGTTTGGGGTTGGCAGTTACAGGATGGGCAACTCCTTCCAGTACTCACTGATCTTCCACCAGCACAACTAGCTCTGCTCGATATCATGAGATGTAGATGCAAGACAGATTGCAGCACTTCAAGGTGCTGACGGTAGAAAGCATAGTTTGGAATGTTCATCAGTTTGTAGTGAATGTCATGGTATAGTGTGCTGCAACTCCAATACAGAAGAGAGTATATACAACGATGGTATTTCCGATGGAGAGTGATAATGATGGATGTGACAGCAGTGTCTCACTTGTGGTTGTTACTTGTGTTTTAATAGTATTTTGAAAGAGTGTCTAGGAACTTAAACGAGTCTGTACAAGTTTAACCATCTCTTACAGACACTGATAATGTATCCTTACAATATTTATAACTTTACTACCTATGAGCCTATTACTATAATTTTGTAATAAATGAAATATGAATAGAAACACGATCAGATGATCCTGGTTTAAAAAAATATCCATTTGACATCTGAAAACTTATATGAAATCAGATACAGATTCTTCAGTACAAAGGTTGTTAAAAATATGGTTCAAGCTGTTCAAGCCCAGCCACTTCCACCGACTTAAGCTGCTGCTAAATTCCATAGCTTACGGATCTACTACCACGTTTCGGATTGGAAGAGCAAAACAACTTTTCTATCTGATATATATATAGATTAGGGTGGTCCTTAATTACATGGCGTATTTTTTCCCGAATTTCATTGCTCCCAACCCCTAAATTGGTTCCATGTCGGACCCAATTTATCCATGAAAAAAAAGGGCTCAATCGAAGAATATTTTACCGACCCCCAAGCGATCTAAAGTTTGAGTGCATATCCAATATGTTAATATATAGGAAAAGTCTGGAATAAACCCTTCTTACTTTAAAGCGGCTGAAGGAAAAGGGACCAAATCTTGGATACAGGGATTGGAAGTAATCCACATCTGACTGTGAGAAATAGCACGATGGCGGCCATTTTGAAGTCCGCAATTTTGTATTCGGACCCAAAATTTTAATGGAAATGGTGTTTTGTGACATCGTTTTTGGGTAACCTTTCATTATAAAAACATATCTTCCTATATTTTCAACTTATCTCTGGTCATTTAATTCTTTCTAGCTTTGAAATAATAGTTTTATTATCTTTCAATGTTTTTTTTTCTTTATAAGTTACTGAAATATTAATTAACTATTACATACCTGTAACAAGGAAATAATTATATATGTTATATAATTACATCCCGTCGAAATACACACACCAGCCTATATTGAAATTATTTATAAGAAATGAAATTACATCAATAATATAATGAATGTTTAAAATAGCAATAAAAGAAAGCTGAAGGTTGTAGATAACTAGCCAAATTCTACTGCATCATTAAGCCAATTTTTGTAGCATCTGGATACTTTTTCTGTGTATTGTTCCTCTTTTTCATCCTTTGTTAAAATGTTCCCGTATTCTTGTATCAGTTTCACACCTCTCCCTGCAACATCATTCACCACCATAATGTTTTTCAATATATTCAACCAACGTTGAAAGTTCACATCTTCTTTCCAAGTAGATGAGTATGTTTGCAGAAAATGTGTATTTATCGAAAACCATGAGAAACGTGTCTTCGAATCTGTGGAAACGAAGTCTGAGGATTCTTTTCCTCTGAAGCTGTTGAGTTCTGCACTATTTATAGAGTATCGCTTTATTTCGTTTTGAGAATCACATTCTTCTGTACTCCCTTTTATATTAAGAACCATTTTTTCTTTCACATGCTGTGGCAATTCATCATCAAAGAATGAAAATGCCGCAGTTTCTGATGACAGATACTATAAGTGGTTAGCAAATTTTTGAACAGTACAATTGCTAATTTCCGGATCTACTTCCCTGTATTCGACTAAATTCTGTAAACACTTGTAATCGTGATACGGAGCTTTCACAGCCAATGGTGCAAGGAACCAAGTTTGTAAATAGATTCGGACGAGGAAAATGCATAGTCTCTTGATTGAATTCTTTTCTTTTCTCGTCAGTTCAAATTGGTCTTGGAATCTTCAACGCATATATACCCTTTGCCATCCACCGAACATGGCTCACACCTCCAGGAATGCGAAATGAAACTCCCAGGAGGGGTGCCGCCTAGGAAGATCATGGCCAATTCAAATAATTCGCGATAGTCATCTCTATTATGTTTCTGATATATCTGTTGTATGAATTCCAACATATTGACACGGACATCTTTCGGAACATCATCTACCCCAGTTCGGTATGCTATTATCTATTGACTACCAAGATTGCCCAATTCTCTTAAACAAAAGCACATCAGGCCCGGAACTTGTACTGATAGCTGTAGCACTATCCATTATTGCATGAAAGCTACTTTGAAGAACTAATTCACATATGTGATGTCGACACGGTAGGTAGAGCTAATCACGATCAAATTTCTTCTCAAGGTTTGCACACGCGCCTTTTATTATGCCGGTGTTGCTTGCAGTTGTATCGAAGCACAACCTCTGTATTTTGTGCTCTATGTCCCATTTCTCCACCGCTTCGTAAACAACTGTGGCTTGTGCTTCTCCTGTAGATGACGGTATTTCTGGGATGCCTAATAATTGTTCTTTGCCGTTAAAAGTTACAAATATCGCAAGTCTGTCAACTTTCCCTATATTGTAGCTAGAACTAGCTTGCCATCCCAGTGAAGCACCAAAGCATCAGAATCGGCGACATCAAATCTCCCTTTAATTTCTGCTTGCCTTTTCTCACTCATTTCTTTCCTGCGAAGTCGAATGGAAGAGCGATTAATAATTAAGCTTTCAATATTACAGTGAAAAGCTTCTGCTGCTGCCACTAAAAGATGAACTGCATTGCGGTGGCTGATTTTGCATCTGTCCAGTACTTCGCACAGACCTGGAGTTAAAATATCCTGAATACCTCTTTTACCAGAGGTACGTGGTTCATTTACCAACATTGGATCTCCTAAACATGATTAGGTAGGTGGAGTGGAATCGGAATCATAAGAATTGGAATCTTTATCTTCATTATCACTGCCAGACAATGCTGACGAAACTGTGGCTTTTCCTTCCATTTCTTCGTAAGTTCGTTTTCTTCTTCCATTTTCCTACGTTCCTTTATTCTTTCTTCAGTTTCTTTAAGTTTGCGGTCAATGCCACCCATATAGCCTTGTCGCCCTTTCATGCGTTGGATTACTAAAAATTACTGATCCTCTTCCTTCTTGATCATATCTAACGCATTCTCGTGGGCAATATCAAACAAGTCATCTAGTTGGGAAATAAATGTCGCTCTTTTAGTTTCTTCCACATCAGTTTTTCTGTGTAACCTTTTCTGTAAATCTTGCCGTTCTTTGTATAGTACTAGAACTTTCTCAATACAGTGATCACTTCGTTTTGTAGGAATTCGTGCCTTTTCCCAAAACACAAGAACTTCCTTCATAATTAAAGTTGCACTCTCTTTTATGATCAACTTAACTATACGCATATTGAAAAATAAAACACTAAGTACTTGTACAATTTGGTTCCTAATAGGTCCAATGAGGGTGCATTCCTAGTCTGCGTAAACAGTGCGAAGTTGACTTCGGGGATAATGCCATTGCTTTGCATAAATTGTTTACACTTCATAAAAAACTACAAATTCAACAGGACTGTGCGCGAAGAAACTAAACAAACAATCGCATAGGAAAACAATTGCACTTTCTCGAAGTCTTCAAATAGACTGAGCTGAGCATTGCTGTTATCGTTTTGGTGTTGCTAGATATGCATTTTACTAGTTCTCTTTCTAAGAGATAAATAATCATTCTAAATATTTTTTCCAGTGATAAATTGGAACATATTGTTTAAATTATTGGTTAGGAAAGAATCATATTGACTTTTTCTTGCACTGCAGAGAAACGAAGGTGCATTCCTTTCTTTACTTTATGGTTTAATTCAAATAAGGGAAAATATTCAACAATCTTATAAATCTGCAGCCCGTACAGATATATAAACCCACAGAATATTAAGTTTTATTACTGCGGAGGTTTAATTTTCCATAGTTGATAATTATTACATATTCAGAGATAAGTGGAAAATAAAGGCAGACGTCTGTTTGTCGTCAAAAGCTACCTCAAAATGATATATCATATGAGGTCATTTCTATTTAAAATTTTGTGCCCGAATTCAAGATGGTGGACGTAAAGATATGCCTCATCCCGGTCACTACTCAGTAAGAGATATGGATCTACTTCTACAACATCTGTCCAAGATATGATTCCTTTCCCTCAGCCATTTTTAAGTTACAAGAGTTTATTACAAACTTTTGCGATATACTATACATTGTACATGCATTTAGATGTTTAGGTCGCTTGGGGGTCGGTTAAATATTCTTCGATTGAGCGTATTTTTTTCACAGATTAACTTGGTCCAACATGGAACCAATTTAGGGGTTGGGAACAAAGAAATTCGGAAATCGAAAATTAAGGACAACTCTAATATATATATATATATATATATAGCTATATTTCACACAAATTGGAAGAAAAATGGAAATTTCTAGATTTAGAGAAGAAATTCAATATGGCGGCCAATGTGGCTGCTTTCCCATACTCGGATTTCTGTAGACTTTTGAAGTATTGTTGGGGATATTATTCGAAATCTAAGAAACTTTACTTTATTCTTTTACAATTAGTTTGATGTTTTCACCTAAAATGACTGGACTAGATATAAATTTCTGACCATGTACGAGAGATCCGTTCATCATTTTAAACTTAAATATGTCAGTAACTAAAAGGCAATAGAGGGAGATTATTTATCAAAGTAGAAGCCGATTTATACACTAACCGAAAGCTCTAGTGCACTTATTACGAAACTCTAATAAAAATTTTCCGAATGCATATACTGTACGATTTATTTTCATATACAGAGACGCAAACAGTTAGACAGATGAAAAACCGCTAAACAGATTTGTTAGAGTTTCAAAAGCACAACGCATCAAAGTTATAAGTATTTTTCCCGGGTAACCCACAGAGTCCCAGGAGCGGTCCAACTCATAAATTGCAATTAATAAGGTGATCAAGTTATATATCGGACATAATTGGGGATTAAAAACTGTTGGGAAATAGAAGAAGACGGGTCAAGTCTCGACTCTCTAAAATTACTATGTGGGAAATTGTGGCGGGTCAAAATGTAAGGAAAAACGTCATTGTAAAGTCTATGGCCAACCCAAAAATCCTGACAGTGAGACAGATGTTAAAACAAAAAAGCAAATGTGTGATCACTTCAATAAAACAAAGATTGAAAGTACAAATATTTGTCCCATGGTCCTCCGCAGGACGCCAGACGGGGTTGACCTCAAAATTTGCAAATGACAAGGGGAGGAAAGTAGAAAATCGTTTAAAAGCTGTTATTACCTGAAAGCAGATCGAACAAGTCTGGACACTCTAAGATAACGCTGTGTAAACATCTTACTTTTTAGTTCTTCTGTCTGTAGTCAGCTTTTTTTTTTTCATTTTAATTATTTTACTGAACTTAAAGAAAGGAAATGCCTGCTCTTTCGGCCCAGTAATATGTAAATAAATGGAGAAATAAAATGAAATTACACGACTTCTTTAAGTAGGGAACTGATTAGTTTACATATAATGTACAATAATAGAACTTATTCTCGTTGTTTGGATTATAAAGTATAAAATTATTGTAAGAAAGAAATTTTGTACCAAGAACAGGAAACACGGGCAAGTGTCACACAGTGACACGAAGTGCCGATTGCAAAATAGAAAGCCAATGACGTCAGAGAATGAAATTGAAGGTACTCATTTTGACCAGAAGCCATTTAGCACAAGGTAATTTTAGAAATTCGAGAACTGTTCTGTGTTGTCTAATTTCCCAACAGCTTCTCAACGAAACGATACTTGACTCCCTTTGTCAATTGGAAATTTTGAACGAGACCACGTCTGAGACCATGCGGTTACCCTGGAACAAATATTTTTACTTTGAATCATTGTGCTTTTGAAATGATGACACACGTACCTTTCTGTTTTGATATCCGTCTCACCGTTTCAGGTGTTTTGGATGCATACAGACTCTACAATGACGTATTTACTGACGTTTTGACCGGCCGCAATTTTGCACAATGTATTTAGGGAGTCGAGACTTGTTCCGTCTTCTTTCCTTTACAACAGCTTTGCGGCGAAATGCTTCTTGATTCATTTACCACTTCTAATTAGTCAGTTGGACCCTGTGTGGGCGCTGTGGGTGACCCTGGAACAACACTAATTACTTTGTTCAGTTGTACTGTTGAAACGATAACAAATATGTATAGCTCTTGTTGTATCTGTCTCACTGTAAGCTTTTTCTAGGCGTGCCCAGTATATCCATATAATTCGTACAATATGCATTCGGAAACTTTGAATTACGTTTTCGTAATAGGTGTCATTAGTGTTTTCCATTACTGTATAAACCACCTTCCACTACGATATATAATCTCCCTCTCTTCCCTTGTAAGGATGAACAGGGTTCTGCTTAATCTTCGAAACACTCCTTTCGTTCTACTGAATGGATTCCCCTATCAATAGTCAATATCTACTAAAAATTCCGTTCTATTATTTATTGTTAACAAGTCCTGAACCAACGATCACCAAGAGTCTGCTTGACCTTCCAATCACTCCTTTCGCCTTACTGAATAGATTCGCTTTTTAATTGTAACTATCTGACAATTTAGGTCAAATCCGTTCTTTCATTATTTTCACAAATATGTCAGTAACTAAAGATCAGCAAGAGTCTTCAGCTTCCAAACACTCGCTTTCCATACTGAATGGAATCATTTTTCATTTCAAAATATCTGACGCTTTACAATTCCGTAATTTCATATTCATTTCTAAAATAGGTCAGTAATTAACCATGAGCAATACTCTGCTTAATATTAGAAACACTTGCTTCGGAACTTGAAAAATTGAAATATGATAAATGTACGACAATTTAGGTCAAATCCGTTCTTTCATTATTTTCACAAATATGTCAGTAACTAAAGATCAGCAAGAGTCTTCAGCTTCCAAACACTCGCTTTCCATACTGAATGGAATCATTTTTCATTTCAAAATATCTGACGCTTTACAATTCCGTAATTTCATATTCATTTCTAAAATAGGTCAGTAATTAACCATGAGCAATACTCTGCTTAATATTAGAAACACTTGCTTCGGAACTTGAAAAATTGAAATATGATAAATGTACGACAATTCCGTTCCTTCATTTTATTCTTAAATATCTTAATTACTAAGGACCACCAAGACTCTGCTTTAGCTTCCAAACCCTCCTTTCGACTCGCTGTGTTTACTCAATTATCAATTGTAAATATCTGAAAATTTTGTATAATTCCATTATTTTGTTTTATCTAATTCTGTTCAGTAACTAACTAACATCATGAGTATGATTTATATGTCAAAAGAGACTTTTCGCCCTACTCGAATTGCCCAACTTTCCATTGTGAATATCCCGCCAAGTGAACTTTGTGGTGGACAAACACCGTGTGCGTGGGTTTTCTCGGGGTACTCCCGTTTCCTCCCACTTTCTTCATTCCACCATTTCATTCATTTCTCATCTTCACCGTCTCCTTTAGCCTAACCGGCATAACCGTGGGACGTAAAACTCAAAGATTTCATTTCATTTTTTTCCATTGTGAATATCTGACATTTTACAACAATTCGGTTCTTTCATTTTAAAATATAATAAGCTTTGAACCAAAGATCAGCAACAGACTGCTTCAGCTTCTAATCACTCCTTAGGCCCTACTGAATAGACTCGCTGCTCACTACTCGCTACTCGCTACTACTTGACAACTTCCAGGAATTCCGTTCTTCCATTTTATCCACAAATACGACAATATCTAAACATCAGAAAGAGTCTGCTTGGTCTTCTAAAACTCTTTTCCTTTACAAATTACAATTCAGTCCATTATTTTCTTTTTAAAAATTCCAATTACTAACAAGTAGCACTACTCTGTTTCAGCTATCAGACACTGGTTTCGCTTGCCGTATGGACTCCTTTTTAAATTCAAATACCTAACAATGATCCTGAATTTTCTTCATTTTATTCTTAAGTATGCCTTTAACTGGGGATCGGAAACAGTTTACGTCATCTTGCAAGCCATCCTTTCGTCCCATTCAATGGACTCACTTATGAATTGTATGTATCTGACAATTTACAAGAATTCTTTTCCTTCATTTTATACCTAAATATGTCAGTAACTAAAGATCAGCAAGATTCTACTTCAGCCTGCAAACACTCCTTTTGTCCTACTGAAAGGAATCATTTTTCATTTCAAAGTATCCGACAATTTATTGTAATTCCGTTTCTTACATTTTTTCTTAAATATTTAAGTAACTAGAAATGAGCGAATGTCGCCTTCAGCTTCCAAACACGCCTTTCGGCCTGCTAAATAGACTCACTTTTCAAATTTAAATATCTGACAATTGATTATCATTTTAAACCGAAATATGTCAGTAAGAAAGACTCAACACGAGTCTGCTTAACCTTCCAAAAACTCATTTCGTTCTACTGAAAGCATTCACTTTTCAACTATATGAATACGACAATTCCGTTCTTTCATTTTATACTGAAATGTCCTGAACCAATCATCAGCAAGACTCTACTGTCTTCCAATCACACCTTGCGCCTTACTGAATAAACTTCTTTTGAATTGTAACTATCTAACAATTTAAGATAATTCCCTTCTTTCATTTTATTCAAAAGTATATGAGTAACTAACGATTAGCAACAGTCTGCTTAGTCTTTCAAACGGTCATTTTGCACAACTGAATGCAATCACTTTTCATTTCAATATATCTAACGATTTACAACAATATTGTCTATTTTTATTCTTAAATATGTCATTAATTAAAGATTAGCAAGAGTCTTCTTCTCCTTTTAAATACTCACTTAGCCAGATTCCAAATATAAATGTTTTAAATAACGACAAATAAGTTCTTTTATTAATTCTTAAATATGTCAAGTAATAACGACCAGCAGGAGAAGCTTCTAAACACTTCTTTCGACCGGCTGTGATACTCACTTTTTAATTGCAAATATCTGACAACTTGGACAATTATGTTACTTGAATTTATGTAATACAGTTCTGTAACTAAAGAACATGGATAGTCTGCTTTATATATCAAAACACATATTTCGCCCTACTGAATAGACTCGTTTTTCCATTGTAAGGGACAGACGATTTACGTCAATTCCCTTCATTCACTTTATTCTCAAAGGCCCAATTAACTAACGATATTCTGAGTCTATTTCATCCCCTGAACTCTGCTTTAGCCCTAAGAAAAGAACAACTTTTGAAATGTAAATGTCTAAGAGTTTACTACAATTCCGTTATTTCATATTATACTAAAATATGTCGTCATATAACGATGAGCAAGACTGCATTATCTTCTAAATCCACCTATCACATTAATGAATGGACTCACTCTTCAATGTTAATTATCTGACAATTTAAGACAATTCCTTTCTTTCGTATTGTTGTTAAATAGGATTTCAACCAACAATCAAGAAGAGACTACATTAGTATGGCAAACACTCGTTTCGCTATAATGAATACACTTCCTTTTCCGTTGTAAATATATGACAATCTACGACAATTGCATTATTTCGTTTTATTCATAAAAATGCCGAAAAAGAACAATTAGCATGAGTTTGATTACTGTTCCAACAATCCGTTATCCATACTGTATATACTTAGGTTGCAATTGTTAATCTCTGACAAATCACGACAATTCCGTTCATGTATTTCATTTTTAAATACGTCCGCCACTAACCATAAGCTAGACTCTTCTTCACTTGCTTACACTCCTTTGCCTTACTGAATAGACTCTCTTGTCAATGGTAAATATGTGACATTTACTTACAATTTTAATGTTTAATTTTATTTTTAAATATGTCGGCACCTAACGATCAGCAAGAGTATTCTACTTCTTCCAAACACTCCTCTCGTACTTGTGAATGGAAACACATTTAAATTGCAAATGGCAGGCAATTAACGATAATTACCTTGTTTCACTTTATACTCAATTGTCTGTAACTAACGATAATAATAGTCCATTTCTTTCCGATCTCTCTTTTGCATTAGTGAATAAAACAATTTTACAATTGTAAACATCTAAAAATTTACGATAATTCCGTTATTTTATTCATTATTTTATATGACGAAAAAAAACGATAGCACGAGTTTGCTTTATAATCTAAACACCATTTCAGCCCTAACGAATCGACTAAATCTTCACTTGTAAATTTAGCAATTTATGACAATTCCGCTCTTTGATATTATCTTTAAATGTGTCTTCAAGCAAGGACCACCACGAATTTCCGTCAGCTTTCAGCCTACTGAATACACTTGCATTTCAATTGTTAATATCTTACATTTCACGACAATCCTCTTAATTCATTTCATTCTTAAATAGGTCGGCAAATAACGCTGAGCTCGAACTTGCTTCATCTTCTTAACACTCCTAACGGATGGACTCACTTTTCAATCTTATATATATGACGATTTAAAAAATTCCATTGTTTCATTTATAATTTTAAATGTCTTCGACCCAGGATCACAAACTGATTGTTTTAACTTCCAACCACTTGGTGTGCCATACTGAATAGTTTTGCTTTTCAGTTGTAAAAATCGTCCAATTTTGGACAATAGCTTTCATTCATTTTAGTCTTATACACGTTGGAGACAAACGAACTAATGAGTCTGCTTACTCTTCTGAACATTCCTGCCGTCCTAGTGTATGGACTCACTTTTCAATTGTAAATAAGTGTCAACTTTCGACAATTTCTTTAATTCATATTATTCTTCGAAATGTCGGCAAATAATGATGTCCTAGAGTTGCTTTATCTTCCAAACACTCTTTAACCGTAATTAATGTACTCACTTTAAAGGTTATATATCTGACAATTCGCAAAATTTAAATTGTCTCATTTTTTTTACTTACGGCAATTGCACTCTTTATTTCATACTTAAATATGTTAAAACTATCTATCAAGAGCGCCTGTTTCATCATCTATTCACTCCTTAACCTTACTGTATGAACCAACTCTTAGATTTTAAATATTTGATAATTTACGACAATTCCGTACTTATTTTTCTCGAAAACTCTCCATCCGCAAGATTCAACTTCAGCTTCCAAACACACCTTTTGCCGTACTGAATTGACTTACAATTCAACTGTAATATGTCTCACATATTACGACAATCCGTTTTTTCAATTTATTCTTAGATATGTTGGTAACTAACTACCAAGAGTTTCCTTCATATTCCTGACACACTTTAACATTATTGAATGGAGCGTGCTTTATACACCGAAACACGCTTTTCGCCCTACTCAAATGGCCTAACATTTGAATTGTAAACATCGGACATTTTGCGTCTATTCAATTCTCTTATTTGTCAGTAACAATGTCGGTAAATATGTCAGCAACTAACGGTCGGCATAATTCAGCTTAATCTTGCAAATACTGCTTTCACCTTAAAGAATAGACTCACTATTCAAGTCTAAATATTTGATAATTTACCACGTTACGTCCTTTCATTTCATTCTTATTTACGTCGAACTCCCGATCAGCAAGAGTCTACGTCAGCTTCGAAATACTCCTATCGCACCACTAAATACACTCACATTTCAATTGTAATATTTCTCACATGTTACGATAATTCTGTTATTTCATGTTATTTTTAAAATATGTTAGTAACTAACTATCAAGAACCTGCTTCATGTTCCAGACACTCCTTAACATTACTTAATAGACTCACTTACCAATTAAAAATATCTGACTAATTACTATTATCTGGCTAAGTTCTTTCATTTAATATTAAATATGTCAGTTACTAACGAGCAGCAAGACTTTGCTTCAGCATCCATACCCTAATATCGGATTAATAACTTTACTCGCTGTTGTATATATATCTGGAATTCTACGAAAATTCCATTATTTCATTTCATTCTTCTTTATGTCGGCAAATAAAGATCATAAGATCAGCAAGAAATTTGTTTCATGTTCCAAACACTCTTTTCGACCTAGCGAAAGGACAAATTTTTACTTGTATGTATCAGACAATATACGACAATTCCGTTCTTTGATGTTAATCTTAAATATATTTTCAACCAAGGATCACCACGAATTTGATACAGCTTCCAAACACTCCATAGGGCTTACTGAATCGACTCAATATTGAATAGCTAATATTGACAATTTACGACAATTCTGCTCTCTCAATTTATTAATATATATGTTATAAAATAATTTATAAATATGTTATAAAGTAAATATCTGGAAGCTTCTGCTTCGTAGGAGAGGACCATTGTTCTATTTTATTCTAAAATAGTCCAGGAATTAACACTCAGTAGCCTGAATTATATACCGAATCACACCTTCCGCACTGCTACATAAACTAGTTTTTCATTTGTAAATTTCTAACAATTCACGACTATTCGGTTATTTCATATTATTTTTACATCTGTCGGAAAATAACTTGAGCAAGAGTTTGCTTCATCTTCTTAACACTTCTATCACTCTAATTAATGGACTCACTTTTCAATTATTAATATCTGAAAATTCAAAACAATTGTATCCTTTTTAAATCCTAATTTTGACTTCAACCAATGATCAACAAGGGATTAGTAGAGCTTTGAAGCACTCCTTCTGCCATACTGAATTGACATGCTTTTCAGTTGTAATTATATCTAAATTCATGACAATTGCGTTCTTTCATTTTATTTTTAAACATGTCGCAAAGAAATTATCGGCACGGGTTTGCTTATTCTTGCAACACTCGTTTCGCTCTACTGTACGTCCTTACGTTGCAATTGTAAATCATAAAGATCTCACGTATTACGACAATTCCGTTATTTCATTTTATCCTTAAATATGTCGGTAAATAACGATGAGGATGAGTTTCCTTTATCTTCCCAGCACACTTTTCCCTCTACCAAATTGACTAATTTTTCACTTGAAAAATACAGCCAATTTACTATAATTCTGGTATTCATTTTATTTTTAAATATGCAGTGACTAACAATTAGCAACAGTCTGCTTCATCCTTGACACACTCCTTTCGCTATACTGATTTGCCTTTGTTCCAATGGTAAATATCTGACAATTGAATAATCTGCTTGATATTCCAAACAAACCTTTCGTCCTACTGAAGAGACCTGCTTTTAAATTCCGATGTTTGAAGATATTCTTAAATATGACTTCAACCAATGATGAGCACGAGACTGTTTCAGCTTTCCAAACACTCCTTTCGGCCTACTGATTGAACCCACTCTTTAATTGTTAATACCTAATAATTTACAAGTGTCCCCTTATTTCAGTTTATTCTAAAATCGTAAATAACTAACGATTAGGAGAGTCTGCTTCTTCCTCTAAGTACTACTATCGCTATGGTAATTAGACAATTTACGACAATAGAATTGCTTCATGTTATTTTTAAATATGACGGTATTTAACGACCAGCAAAACTCTAATTCATCTTTCAAACACTTCCTTCGCCATTCTTCAAACAGTAATATCTTACAATGTACGTGTATACAGTTCTTTCGTTTCATTCTCAAAAATAACACTTACTAAAGATCAACAGTAGCCATCTTTGTGTTCCAGACATTCCTTTCGCCTTAGTGAATGGATTCACTTACCAATTGTATATATATATATATGTCTCTTGACAACAACTCTGCTTTTCTATTTTAATCTTAAATATGTCAATTAATATCGACTGCTACAACTTATAATCACTCCATTCGACTTCTTCTGTTTACTCAATTTTCAATTGTAAATATATGAGAGTTTTCGATTATTCCATTATTTCATTTCATTTAAAACAGTTCAGTAACTACCATACTTCAAGAGTCAGTTGTATATTTTAAACCACAACTTCCACTCTATTCAATTAGCCCAACTTTTCAATTGTAGTTTATGTCTTTTCCGTTTTTTTACTTCTTCACAAATATATGATTAACTCACGATTAGTAAGAACCTGTTTCATCTTCCAGACGCTCCTTTTTCCTGAGTAAATGAACTCATTATTTAAGTCTAAATATTTGATAATTTACGACAATTACATTCTTATTCATGTTGACAATTAGCGATCCGCACGGACCTTCAGACTGCAAACATTCCTTTCGCCCTACTGAATACACTCACATTTCAATTGTAAATATCTGACGTATTACGACTATTCCGTTATTTCATTTTTTCTTAAATATTTCGGCAAATAATGATGACCAAGAGTTTCCTTCATCTTTCCAACACACTTTTCGCCCTATCGATTACACTAATTTTTTACTTGTGAATTACAGTCAATTTACAATTCCGTTCTTTCAATTCTAAGATGTGCCGTGACTAACGATTTGCAAGAGTCTGCTTTATCCTTAAAACACTCCCTTCGCAATACTAATGGTCTGTTTCAATCGTAAATATCTAAACTTTTAGGACAATTCCATTATTAGATTTTATTCTATAAGAGTTCAGTAACTAACGATCACCAAGAGACTGATTTATATACCAAAAAACACCTTTCGCCGTACTGAATAGACTAAATTTACGACAGTTCCCTTTTTCACTTTATAGTTAGTACCTAACGATGATGATACTCCGTTTCATCTTCCGATCTCTATTTTGGTCACACGATCAAAACAACTTTTCTATTAAAAATATCTAACAATTTACGAGAATAAGATATTCTATTTTATTCTTAAAAATGTCGGCAAAAATCAATGAGCGTTTGGTGTTTGATTCATCTTCCAAAAACTCCTTCCATCCTACCGAATGCACTAATTTCTCATTGTAATTATCGCACAATTTAAAATTATTCTAAATATTTTTCTAACCAAGGGTACTACGAGTCTGTTTCAGCTTCCAAACATTCCTCTCGGCCCACTGAGTAGACTCACTTTTCAATGTAAAATATCTGACTACTTACAACAATTCCATTGCTTACCTTTATTCTTAGATATGTCAACAACCAACGATCATAAAGTGACCGCTTTAATTTCCTAACACTTCTTTTGCAATCCTGAATAGACTCGCATATTAGTTGTAAAAATCTGACAATTTATGACTATTGCATTCTTTCATTTTATTCTTCAATATGTCGGAAACAAACGATCAGCATAAGCCTGATTATTCCTCCAAACACTCCTTTCGCTCTAGTATATCGACTCTTATGACTTGTAAAGATGTGACAATTTTTGACAATTTCCTTTTTTCATTTTATCCTTATATATGTTGGCAACACGCGATCAGCAAGATCATGCTTCGTCTTCCACACACCCTTTTCGCCTTACTGAATGGATTCACATACCAATTGTAAATATCTGACCAATTACGACAATTCCTTTATTTCATTACGTTCTTCAATATATTGGCAAACAATGATGTGCAAGAGTTTGCTTTATCTTCCAAAGACTCCTTTCACCCTGCTGAATGGAATCACTTTTCATTTCAAAATATCTCGCAATTTACCACTATTCATTTCTTTCATTTCATTTTTAAATATGTACTAAGGATCAACAAGAGCAGATCATGCTTCATGTTCCAAGGATTGCTTACGTCTTAATGAGTGGACTGACTTACCAAGTATAAATATATGACAAATTGCTACAGTTCTGTTAGTTCACTTTATTCTTAATTATGTCAATTACTAAGAATAACCAAGACCATCGTTCAACCAAGACCAAGCTGGGAGTACCTCAGCTTCTAAACACTCCTTTTATCCAACTGAATAGATACATTTCAATAGTAAAAATCTGACAGATTACGACGATTCCGTTCTTTCATTTTATTCGTAAATATATAATGAACTAACGATAAGCAGGAGATTTCTTAATCTTCCAAACACTTTTTTTATCCTGCTAAATAGACTCAGTCTTCAAATGTAAATATTGAACAAATATGACAAGTCTTTTCTCTCATTTTAAACAAATAATATGGTATCCAAGGATCAGCAGGAGTCAGTTAAACCTTCCAAACACTCCTCTCGTTCTAGTGAATGCATTAATTTTTCAATTGTAAATGTGTTACTACGACAGTCCGTTCATTCTTCTTATTCTTAAAGAAGCATTCAACCAAAGATCTCCAAAAGTCTGCTTGACCTTCCAATCACTCCTTTCGCCTTACTGAATAGACTCGCTTCTCAATTGTAACTATCTGACAATTTACTACAGTTCTTCAATTTTATCTACAAATATGTCAGTAACTAAACATTACCAAAAAACATTTCGTCCTACCGAATGAAACCACTTTTCAATTTTAAATATCTGACATTTTAAGAAAAATCAGTTTTTAGATTTTAAACTTTAATATGTCAGTAACTAACGACGAGCAAGAGTTTACTTCTTCTTCCAAACTGTTTTTCCTAGTGAACAGAGTCACTTTTCATTTCAAATAACTTGACAATTTACGACAATTCCGTTCTTTCATTTTATTCATAAATATGTCAGTAACTAAAGATCAGAAAGAGTCTGTTTCGTCTTCTAATACTTTTTTCGCCCTACCGAAGGGAGACATTTTTCAATTGTAAATATCTAACATATAACGAAATTCCGTTATTACATTTTATTCCTAAATATGTATGTAACTAAAGATCTACTAAAGAATGCATCATGTACCCGACACTCTTTTCGCCTTACTGAAAGGACTCGCTTTCCAAATGTAAATATCTCACAAATTACAACAAATTACGACAATTCTGTTCCTTAATTTTCTTCTTATATATGTCACTAACGACAAGCAAAACTGATTTGACTCAATTTTCAATTATAAAATCTGATAATTTCAAAGAAATTCGTTCTTTCATTTTATTCTTAAATATGTCTTCGCTCAATGATCGTCTACTGTCTGCATCAGCTACCAATTTCGCCTTTAGCCCTACTGAATGGACTCATTTTTTCCATTAGAATATCTTAGAATATACGAAAAATCCGTTCTTTCATTTTATTCTTAAATATGTTATAATTAACAAACAGCAAGGGTCTGCTTGATCTTTGAAACCGTCCCTTAACCAAATTTCGAATATCAAAATCCGTAATAATGAAGGAGTTTTCCGTTCTTTCATTTCATTCTTATTTATGTAGGTAACTAACATTCAACGATCAACGTAATTGCATGCTTAGTCTTCCAAACACTCCTTTCGTCCTACTGAATAGACTCATTTTTTAGTTGAAAAAATCTGAACTTTGAAGGCAATTACGTCATTTCATTTTATTCTTCAATATTTAATTAAATAAAAAGATCAGCTAGATTCTGTTTCATCATCTAGAAACTACTTTCGCCCTCCTAACCTGACTCATTTCTCAAAGATAAATATCTTAAAATTTACGACAATTCCGCTATTCTAAATGTGTCAGTAACTAACGATCAGCAAAGTTTTACTTCGGCTTCCAAACACTAATTTAGCCCTATTGAGAGGAATCACATTTCAATTGTAAATATCTGAGAATTTAAAAAAATTCGTTTTTTCACTATATTCTAAAATATCTCTTAACCCAGCGACCGGTTATGGTCTGCATCAGCTTCCAATTACCTCTATCGCCCTACTGAATGGATTCACATATCAATAATTGATAGATATCTGACAATTTACGACAATTTCCTCCATTCATTTATTTCTTAAATATGTCAGTAACTAAGATTAGCAGGAGTATACTTCAGCTTCAAAAATCCCTATTAGCCATATATATTTTAATCACACTTCAATTCGAAATATCTGGCAAATTACGACAATTCGATTATTTTATTCTTAAATAAGTCTGCAAGTAACATATCAACAAGAGACGCTTCATTCTGCACACACTCCTTTCGCTTTACTAAACGGAAACACTTAGCATGTCATGTATGTCACAATTTACGACAATTCTGTTCGTATTCATTTTATTCTTAAATAAGTGAGTAATTAAAGGTTTTAATAGTTCTTTCGCCATACTGAATGGCCTCACTTTCGAATCGTAAATCTCTGACAATTTAAGTGAAGTTCGTTTTTTCATTCCATTCTAAAATATGCCGAGCACTGCTGATCACTAGAGTCTACTTCAGCTTCCAAACAAACCTTTCGCCCTACTGAATAGAAAACTTTTCAATTCTAAAAATCTAACAATTAAGTTATTTTATTTTATTCCTAAAAATGTCGGCAAATTGCGATTACCGTGTGTTCGCTCACTTTCCAAACACTCTTTCCGCCCTATTGAATTGAATCACTTTTCATATTAAAATATGTGTCAACTTACGACAAACCCGATTCTTCATATTATCCATAAATATGTCACCAATAAACGATCATCAAGAGTATGTTTCATCTTTAAAACACACCTTTTAAGTGGATCTTTCGCCACTTTCCGAATATAGTAATTTGTTACAATGTACGTATATTCCGTTCTTTCATTTCTTTCTAAAATATGTCTGTAACTAACGTTCAACAACGTGCTTCGTTTCCCAAACACTAAATTCACCTTACTGAATGGTCTTACTTTTTAACATTAAATATCTGTAAAATTACGGCAAATACGTTCTTTTCTTTACTTCGTAAATAGGTTATATACTTGCGACCTTAAAAACTTTTTATTCCGATATCAGACACTCCCTTCGCCATGCTGATCTTCTCACTTGTCATTTGTAATGTCTGTGCAATCTATGACAATTACATTGTTTCATTTATAATTTTAAATATGTCTTCGACCTAGGTTCACAAAAAGATTGTTTTAACTTCCAACCACTCAGTTTGCTATACTGAATAGACTCGCTTTTCAGTTGTAAATATCTGACAATTTTCGACATTTGCGTTCTTAAGTTTCATTCTTATACATGATGGAAACAAACGATCAAATGAGTTTGCTTATTCTTCCAAACATTCCTGCCATCCTAAAGTATGGACTCACTCTTGAATTGTAAATCTCCGACAATTTATGAGATGTCCGTTCTTTAATTCTATTCTAATATATGTCGAGCACTGCTAATCACAAGAGTCTACTTCAGCTTCCAATCACACCTTTCGCTCTACTGAATACAACAACCTTTCAACTGTAGAAATCTAACAATCTGCGACAATTTTGCTATTTCATTATATTCCTAAATATGTCGGCAAATAACTATCAGCACGTGTTCGGTTCACCTTCCTAACACTCTTTCCGCCCTATTGAATTCAATCATTATTCAAATTAAAATGCCTGATAATTTACGACAAACGCGTTTCTTCATTTTATTCATAGATATGTCAGGAATAAAGGATCATCAAGAGTCTGCTTCATCTTTAAAACACACCTTTCGCCACTTTCCGATTATAAATATCTGTTACAAAGTACGATTATTCTGTTCTTTCATTTCTTTCTAAGATATGTCAGTAACTAACGATCAACAAGGGCCTGCTTCATTCCCAAACACTGAATTGCCTCTCCTTGCTGAATTGCCTCAGCTTTCAATTTTAAATATCTGTTAAAGAAAAATCCATTCTTTGATTTACTTCTAAATAAGTCATATACTCGAGACCACCAAAGTTTTGATTCAGATATCAGACTCTCCCTTCGCCCTGCTGAATGTACTCACTTGTCTATTGTAATATCTGGCATATCTATGATAGTTCCATTATTTCATTTTATTCTTTGTATGTCGGCTAATAACGATCAAAATGAGTTTGCTTCATCTTCCAAACCTCTTTTCCCCTTACCGAATGGAATAATTTTTCACTAGTATTTATGATACAATTTACAATTCCGTTCTTTGATTTTATTCTAAAACATGTCTTCAGCCAAGGATCACCAGTAGTCTGCTAGAACTTCTCAACACTCTTTTCGTCTTACTGAATTGACTCGCTTTTCAATTGTAAATATCTGACAATTTACGGCAATTCCATTCTTGTATTTTATTCTCAAATATGTCTTTAAATAAGGATCGGCAGCAGTTTGATCTTAATATTAGCAAAAGTCTTCTTGAGCTTCAAATCACTACTTTCGCCCTACTAAATAGACCTGTTTTCAATTGTAACTACCTGACAATTTACGACAATTTCCTTCTTCCGTTTTATCGATAAATATGTCAGTAACTAAGCATTAACAACCGTGTGCTTCGTCTTTTAAAACACTATTCGCATACTGAATACACTCATTTTTCAACTGTAAATATAAGACATTTGACGACTATAATGTTATTTCATTTTATTCTGAAATATGTAAGTAAAGCCTGCGTCATCTTCAGACACTTTTTTCGTCCTAATGTGTGGACTCACTTAATAATTGTAAATATCTGACAAATTACGACTATTCACCTCTTTGTTTTTCTTCTTAAATATGTCATTTGCTAACGACCTTCAAGACTATGGTCAGCTGCTAGACACTCGTTTCGCCCTGCTGATTGGTCTCACTTTTCAATTGTACATATCTGAATATCTACTAGAAGTTTCTTCTTTCATTATAATCTTAAGTATGTCATTAACTAGGTATAGGCATCACTCTGCATAAACATCCAAACACTCCTTTCGTCTACAGAATGATTTACTCACCAATTGTAGATATCTGATCACTTACGAGAATTCCGCTCTTACATTTTACTCCTATATTTGCTAGTAACTAAAGATAACCAAGATCCTAAATTCATTAGCTTACAAAAACTTTTTTGACGTATATACTGGATCCCTCTTCAAATGTAAATATCTGACAGATTACGACAATTCTGTTATTTATTTTTTTCTTAAATATATCAGTAACTAACAATAAACAAGAGCGTATTTCATCCTCCAAACTCTCCTTCGGCTTTCCGGAATGGACGCACAGAACTTTTGTAAATATCTGACAATTTACTAAAACAGTTCTATTTTATACATAATTAATTAGTCAACGTACATCGAGAGTTTGCTTCATGTTCCAAACACTTCATTCGCCCTGCTAAATAGACTCACTTTTCAAATGTAAATAACTGACAATGTACAACAATTCCCTTCTTTCATTTCATTATTAAATATGTCTTCAACTAACGATCAGCGAATGTGTGCTTCAACATCCAAAAACTTCTCTCACAGTGCTAAATAGACACTTTTAAAATGTAAATTTCTGACAAAGCACGACAAATGCGTTCTTTCATTTTAAACTTAAATATGTCAAGAACTAACGATCATCAAGGGATTGCATCATCTTTGAAATACTTCTTTCATCATTCTCGATGTAAATAGATACAATGTACGAGAACTCCATTCTTTTATTTTATTCTAAAATATTACAGTTATTAACAATTAGCATGTCTGCTTCATCACTGATACACTCCTTTCGTTATACACAATGGCCTTACTTTTCAAATGAAAATATCTGATAGTTTACGACAATTCCGTTTTATATTTCATTCTTAAATATATAAAAAGAACAGATCAGCAAGAATGTCCTTCAGTGTCCAAATATCCCTTTCTCCCTACTGAATGAACTAACTTAAAAATTGCGAATATCTGTCTAATTACGACAGTTCCGTCGTTCATTTTATTCCTAAAAATTTCAGTAAGTAACGATCAGCTAGAGTTTTGTTTATCTTCCATTCACCCCTTTCGCCTTATTGATTTGACACTTTTTAATTTGTATTATTCGATAATTTACGACAGTTCCGCCCTTTCATTTCATTTTTAAATATGTCAGCAATTAACGTTCAACTAACGATCACCAGGAGTTTACTTCCGAAACAACGCACCTTACCCTCTATTGAACGGAATGAATTTACAATTAAAAATGTCACACAATTTACGAAAATTCCTTTCTTTTAGTTTATACTTAAATATGTCTTTAACTAAGGTTAATGAGAGTTTTATCGTCTTGTGAACTTTGTTTTCGTCCGTAAATATCTGACAATTTACTACAATTGTGTTCTATCTTTTTATTCTTAAATATATTGGAAACAAACGATCATCGTGAGTCTGCTCAAACATACTAACATGCCTTTCGCCCTACTCTATGCACTCACTTTCCAATTGTTAATAACTGACAATTTACGACTTCTGTGTTTTCAGTACATTCTTAAATACGTTAGCAACAAACGGTCGCCAAGCCCCAACTTCATATTCCTAACGTTCTTTCTCATTACTGAATTGACTTACTTATCTATTGTAAATATGTGACAAATTACGGCATTTCCCTTATTTCATTTCATTCTCAAATATGTTGAAAACTAACAATCAGCAACAGGTTCTAAAGACTCCTTTCGCCCTACAAAATAGATTCGCTTTTCACTTCTAAATATGTGATAATTTACTACAATTGTCTTCTTTCAATCTATTCTTAAATAGGTCGTCATCTAACGAACAGGATGAGTCTGCTATATCTTTCAAACACTCCTTTCGTCCTTGTGAATGGAATCACTTTCGTCCTTGTAAATGACAGTTAAATGCAATTCCGCTTTTCACTTTATACTTAAAATATCAGTAATGCTCTGCTGAATTAAGAAACTTTTCAATTGTAAATATCAAAAAATTTATGACAATTCAGTTATTACATTTCAATCTTATGTCAGAAAATATCGACCAGCAAGAGTTTGAGTTATTTTCCAAAAGCTCTATTCGTGTAAGCGAATGGACTAATTTAACACTTGTAAAAATGAGACTATTAAAGACAATTCTGTTATATAATTTAATTACTAAAGATGTCTTCAACCAATGACCATCACGGGTCTGCTTGTGCTTCCGAACTCACTGAACTCACTTTCCAATTGTAGATATCATACAATTTAGTACAACTCCGTTCTTTCATATATTCGTAAATATGTCTGAAACTAAAGATCAGCAGTTGCCTACTTGAACTTCCAAAAACTAGATTGGCCATATATATTTTAATCGCACTTTAACTGCAAATATCTGACAAATTACTAGAATTCTGAAACATTTGTAAGGACGAGGGTTCGCCCTTACTGTGTTTATTTTGTGAATAAATAATTAGTGTACAAGTGTAAATAGTGTTGTTATTGATTAAGGTAAGTCTGGCCAGACATATATTTAATTACATATATCGTATTATGTGTTATATATATTTATAATTTCATATTGGATATTGCTTATTTGTATGTGTATATCTGCTCAAGCTATGTATTCCTGCTTGGATTTTTCTTTTCAGCTATATTTAACGAACTCTACGTTCAAGTTTTTTTTATATAGATTTCTTATAGTGATTGATGGAATTTTCCAGAGGCTAGCGACGGTTGCTCGTTTTTTTTAAACTTTTTTGCGGATTTTTAAGCGAAAATAAAGTTAAACAAACTAAAAGGGGAAGGGTCATCGACCATATAAAAGGAAGCCTCTCGCCGCATAGGATATACTGCTGGGTGACTATGGCTGTTAGAGCCACTCTTCGTTATTAAGGTCCTGCCTCAATTTTTTTTCTTTCCTATCTTGTAGGGAACGGTCTGAATGATGACCGATGACAGAGAATAAATGATTTCTCTGGAGCCTAAGTGATGGCATTAGAATTTTCTGATATTAAATGAAATAATAGGGACTGGCCTAAGTGATGGTCAGAGCAAGGAATAAGCGATTTCCTTCGGTCTGAATGATGACCAAGTTGAGGACAATTAGCTAGTCAGGGTTATAAGCTTAAATGATAGCTTATTGGGATAAATGATTCCCGTTATCTTCTAGTGAGAAGTAGGTTATATATATATATTTTTTTTAACCTCAGAGGCAGAAAACTCTTTAAGGTTTTTTTATTAGATTTTTTTTTTAACTAGGCCAGAGAAAAACCTAAGTGATGGTCTTCTCTTTAGAGAATCAGTCATTGGGCTAAGTGATGTCCATTGACAACAATATCTCTTATATTTTGGAAGGAAAGTTGTAGTCAGGCTTTCCTGATAGAGGTAGGCGTCAGATGAAACTGTGAGGGAATGACGGATCGGTGGAGTCTGACTAAGAAATTTGTAGGAGTCTGTAGGTCTAAGTGATGATCTTCCTACTTAAGGGATAGGGCTCTGAAGTGAAGGAGTCCCGTATTTTTTTTATTTGCCTTAAAAGAATTTTCATCGAATCACTTTTTGACTTACTTATTATCTAAATAAATATTTATCTACCCTGATATGACTAGCAGTTTTCATTGAGAATATAATTACCCATAAATTTGATGGAAGTTAGTAATTTGATTGTGGTTTACATTGTGAATTGATACCCTTAGAGAGCCGTAACAGATCAGGAGGAGGAAACCACAACAAATTTGGGGGCTCGTAGCCGGAATTTTTCATGATTCTTAAGAAGCGCATAGTTAGATAGTTAATAGTAAAGTTTATGTTATTAAGATCAGGGAAGGTAAAGAAAGGAGTCATGGCGAATACAATAAGTCTAGAAGAGCTTAGAAACGCTCTAGGGTTAGAGGAAAGTGAAGATACGAATCTGTCAGTTATACTAGAAGAAATTAGGAAACTGAAAAGTGCAAACAAGGATGAGGCTAGAAGCGAAACACCTTGTAATTGCAAGAAGTCAGACGATATGATTGATATTAAATTATCGACACCAACTTTTTCGGGAGCCAAAAACGAATGTCCATTTGAGTTTTTAGATTCAATAGAAGATTTCGCGAAGCAGAAAAAGATCGCCGAAAAGGATATATTAGAGCTAGTACTTCCGAAAATATTACTTGACGAAACAGGAAGATGGTTCAAGTTCCGCAGACCATTCGAAAGCTATGCAGCATTCAAACATAGTTTCTTACAAGAGCACTTTAGTTTTGATTATAACTCAGAAATAGAGAGCATGATTGCGGCTAAGATACAAAATCCAGAAGAATCGTTGGCCAAATTTATAAGAGATATGGCAACCCTGTTTTCGAGACTTAGGAATCCTCCGACGGAAAAAGAGCAGATTTCGAAAATTATAGGGAAATCACATCCGAAGTTTAGACAATTTTTGCATGGAAAGGAATTTGGTTCTCTGAAGCAACTTGAGCAAGAATCGTTAAAGATTCAGTCATATCTGTTAGGCGAATATAATTACGTGCAGCAATCGAGAACTGGAATTTCCAATTATTCTCACTCGGTAGCAGCTATAAATACGAGAGAGAAAAATGAAACAACAGTTACCGCAGATATAGCAATTTCTGCTTTAGATCCGGCTAAGTTCAATAGGGTTTCTAAAGAGGAAGCTCGACGAAAAAGTAATCAAAATTTAGAAAGGAAAAGGATCCAATGTTTCTCTTGCAAAAAATTCGACCACAAGAGCTACGATTGCGAGGAAAGGAAAAAAAAGAACGAGCGAGAGAAAATGACAGTTTCAGCGTCAGTCCTAGATAAGAACCATATTAATAAGAAAACAGTTGAGCCTTATTTGTATGGATTTTTTTATAGAGAGAAGGAATTTATGTATTTAGACAGCGGCTCGTGTATAAGTTTATGTAATACGAGAACGGCGAACAGATGGAGAAAAAAGGGTGCCTTCTATGAAAAGCGAGAATTTGAGATTTCTCTAGCAAGTGGACATACGAAGAGCGTTGCAGTAATTACGCCAACTTTTTGTATTAAAACACGTAAAGTTAGACATACGTTCTACGTCCTCCGTAATACTAATATTCCCTTAATTTGTGGGTCAGACCTAATGCAGAAACTTGGTATATCATTACATCTTAAAGAAGGTGGATGGAAATTCGAGAAAGAAAATTTTATCACTTCGTTCGTTCATCCTAACGGGACCGAGAAAAGCAACAGAACAGTGTATGGTTCTAAACAGAAGGTCAAAGGAGAAAGGCACAATGGCCCTAGGGTACGTACTCAAGTTGACAACCTCAAAGAAGGAGGGGTGAATTTTTTGGCTAGCACAAATAGAGGAGAGAAACGAAGGACAAGAAAGAATTCTTGTAACAATGTAGACACAGTTACAAAAAACGGGGACAATTCTCGTCTTCGACCAGGAAGACGATGAAAAAGAAGTCATTAAGAGAACCCCTTGTTAAATGCAGTGTTTTGGGGATGGAGGATATAATGTATTTAGATATAGGCAGTACTATTTCATGTATTAACCTAGAGACAGCCGAGAAATGGAGACGCGCGGGCGCCAAAATAAAGAAAGGTTCTTTAGAAATACTTTTAGCTTCTGGTTCTGCCAGAACGAACGGTTCAATAACCGTAAATGTTCAATTCTATGGTCACACAGTTCGTCAGACCTTCCATTTGATCCCCAACCTGATAAAATCTATTTTGGTTGGAAGAGATTTTATTTTGAAGGCTGGGATCTCGATTCATTTAAAATCAGGAGGATGGAGTATAGATAACAATGAGACACTTGTATGCCTATTTGATACTAGGGGAGAAAATAATAGAATGAATGAAAATGAATTGAACTTGGTTAATGGCGAGAAAGTAGATAACATTGAGAGTATGATTCAAAATGTTAACTTAGAACCCCCTCTGATGGACCAATTTAGGGAAATTATATATAAATATAAAGAAGTTTTTTTCGGAAAAGCCCGGGTTAACAAACGTAATTGAACATACAATAAAGCTCAAAGACAAAACACCTTTTACTTCGCGATTAAGACCTTTATCGGAGGAAAAAAGAAAAATTATGTCGAAATTGTTGGATGATATGGAAGCTGAAGGTCTCATTGAGAAAACTACGTCGGATTATATAAGCTGTCCTATTTTACATAAATAACGTAATGGTAATTACAAGCTGGTCCATGATAGTCGCCGCCTCAATATGGCCACGGAGAAGGAACCGACGAATATTCCAGGGATTTTTGAAGCATTAAGTTACCTAGGGAATAAGAAATTCTATCTTAAGCTTGACCTCACTTATGCGTATGCAAATATAAAAATAGCAGAAGAATGTCAGAAATATACAGCCTTCATTACTCATAAGGGAGTGTATATGTACAAACGAGGATTTTACGGTTTGTTCGGTTTACCGCTTAGTCTAAACCGATTAATGCAGTTGGTACTAGGAGAGCTTTATTACACAAAAGTAATTACTTACTATGACGATCTCGTAATATCGACAGAAACCCGAGAAGAAATGTTAGAACTTTTAGAAGAAGTCTTGAGAAGATTTAGAAAAGCTAATTTAACCGTCAGTCCTTCCAAAGCATTATTCTTCGCTGAAGAAATGGAATTTTTGGGATTTCAGATAAAGGGCGGAATGGTGTCATGCACAGAGGAAAAGAGAAAAATGGCTCAGCAAATTCTGAGACCGAGAACTAGAAAACAATTACAGTCTTTACTTGGATATTTCTCTTATTTTAGACAAAATATTCCAAACATGGCGAAAATCACGGCACCTTTGAGTGATCTTCTTAAAAAGACAGAGAAATTTAAATGGGAAGAAAGACATGAGAATGCTCTGCAGAAATTAAAGGAGTCTTTAATTGCAGACAAGAAACTTTTACTTCCGAGACAAGGGAAGGATTTTTTCCTGTTTGTTGACACTTCAAATGTCAGCGCCGGATATGTTTTATCTCAAAAGAATGAGCAGGGTAAATTATGTGTAGTTGCATATGGTTCCAAGAAACTGACTGACGGACAACGTCAATATAGCACAACCATGAAGGAATTATTGGGAATAGTATTAGCTACTGAAAGATTCGAAGTTTATTTAATTCATGCACCTGTTGTATACGTCTACACAGATCATGAAGCACTACTAACAATGATAAAATCTACTAAGCTTTCTGCGATGCTGACAAGATGGACGGCTAGATTGGCGCGATTTCCGATTGTATTGAAGTATAGAAAGGGAACTAAACATTATGTAGACTATCTTTCTAGAATAGATAGTGGACATACGGAACCAATAGAATTAGAAGGCTCAGAACTTGCCAACGAACATTTTCCTTTGGAATCTGAAAATGATACAGGATTTCTTAAAATTCAAGAGAAAGATGGCTCTCTAGTGAATTATGACGATTTTAGAAAGGAGGAAAGTCTACTAATTGATTTTGAATACACTAAAAGAATGAAGGAATTCAAGAAGTTACAGAAACAAAGGAAGAAGAAACCAGATAGAACCTATAGTGGAAAATTAGAGATTAAAGACGATGAAAAACTTAATTTGTTAAAAGAGTTACCATTCTGTTTAGTAGTAGAAGAAGATGGGAAGGAGAAAGAGGGAGGAGAAGATGAGAGAAAAGAGATTTACTCAGATAAGACCCTAGTTGAATTGAAGGCAGTTAAGAAACTACAAGAGGAAGATACTTCTTTATCTCCCGTGATTAAATTCTTAAGAAACGATGCATCTGATTTTAGTAAAAGCAGACTTAAGAAGCTAAAATCGAGCGCGAGAAAATCGTTTATTTCAAGAAATGGACTATTAATCTGCCGTGTCACAACAAAACGCTGTAACTTGAGTTACATTGTTTTGTCGCTATAAGCATTTTTGAATTTCCCGCCACCGATATTTGTGTTCACCAGGCCCAGTATTGAGCTGGGTCAAACACTTTTGAAAATACAGCAAAGAAAATTTCGATGTAAGTAGGAAATTAGCCTGTCTGTAGCGACAAAACGATGCAAATCGAGTTACATTGTTTTGTCGCTACTGAACGACTGCGTAACTGAAATTACATTGTTCTGTCAATGTCATTGTAAGTAGTAAATGTGCATTTTGTAGCGACAAAACGATGTAACGCGAATTACATTCTTCGGTTGAAAAATGAATGTAGGATGCTCTGTTTTTACGCGTGTCTGAGAGTGACGTCACCGTTGTATAAACCAATCAATGGTTCAATCTGAATCAAAGTGGCGTGACCAACGCCCCGAATCATGGGAACAAACCGGCCAAATAGGCTCGAGATGATGAACCCGCTGGTATCACATTACAATTTAGAGCATGCTCCAAACAGGAGATATCTCCCCTGCGGCTACACTGCGTCGGAAACGTACGAAGAGTACCTCGAAGATTGCAAGGAAAAAGAAAGAAGGAAATTTAGCTGGCCAGTTTTCCACGAGGTGATGAAAGCTCTCCATATCTCCACTTCAAGACCCACCCAGGATGCCTGTTCCAGATGCGAGGAACATCGTTTGGCCGTTCACAACGACAACGACGGGCCACAGCAGGAGCACTCCTGCGAAGCCTGTGGGTGCGCGTTGTGCAAACAACAGATCTCCCACCTGAAGAACCGTGATCTGGCCCGGGGGCACATGCACGACTTTCAAAGCAATGAAGAAACTCGTGTGTCAGTCTATACTGTCGATATGCAGAAAGTGCTCTCGATGCCAAAACTGTCTACCAAAGACAGCTTCTTCTTGCGAAAACTTGTACTGTTCAATGAGACGTTTGCTCAGGTTGGCCAAGGCGCGGAGGCAGTTTGCGTGCTGTGGCACGAAGCGGAAGGCGGGCGAAGGGCAAGCAACATTGCGTCTGCCTACGTGGCTTTCATCCAAGGTCATGCCAGGGATTTGGAAAACATCTATCTGTTTGCAGACAACTGCGGCGACCAAAATAAGAACCGAATCCTCTTCGGGGCGCTGTTACGAGTCGTGAACGATTGCACTGTATCCTGTTCCAGGATCCGACTGGAATATCTGGAGCCAGGTCACACCTACATGAGTGCCGACAGCGTGCATGCGTGCATCAGCAACAAAATTCGACTAAAAGACCTGTACGACATGGATGACTTTGTGTCGGCGATACAGGCCAGTCGAAAGAACCTCAAGACGGTAACGCTGTCCCACAAAGAGATGATATTGTTCCGGGATGAAACGAAAGCCAAACTCCCGAAAGGATGGTCCTTCAGCAACATGAAGATTGTGGAATTTCGGAGAGGTAGTTTGGCAATCTACGAGAAAAAGGACTACGATGCAGAAGATTTTCGCGAGATTTCAATTCTTAAGCAAGCCACGAAGAGAGTCCTTGCTAAGGAGTTGCGGAAACAGAGCCCAGATCTGCTGTCAGCACTGCCGAGGCAGGAATCCCCAAGAGGCATCAGTGCGGAGAAGAAGGAGGATCTCCTCAAGCTCTGTCAGTATGCCTCAAACCAGACGAGGGTTTTTTCAGAAGCTTCCTGTCACGAGCGGAGTTTTCGATCTCGACAGGGTCGTTGACGTCGATTTTTGAAGTGACATTTGACGTTGATACATCAAAGAACTGTCTAGTGTGTAAATTCTGGTAAATAAGTTTTTCAAAGCACAGACTAATTTGTGACAGATAATTTGGTCATTTGTATGTCATTTTCCCTTTTTTTCGCTATTATGTGAAGGAATAGTATGTGATCGATAAGTACGTTTTTCAAAGAACAGCTTCGGTTTTCGTTTTATATTCTTCTTAAGGTTCTTCACCACATCGAAATTTAACTGCCGCTAATTTCAGAGTTTTTTGTAATATCTTCAAAACAAATAACAGTACAAAAAGGGTATCCGCAGTTTGCTAGACAATCTCATTTTGCGTGACTCACTCCTCTCTGCTTCCGTTTTGTAGCTATTCATAGATTTGTCATTTATTTGCGATTTTTTGACTAGCTGCACAGCGAAAGCAGACAGGTGAGCCGCGGCAACGATATGACATGTAAAATAATATTGTTTAGTAAGCTGCGGATCCATTATCCATACTGCTATTTGTTTTGAAGACATTACAAAAAAAAGGTGAAATTAGCGGCAGTTAAATTTCGATGTAGCGAAGAACCTTAAATGTTTTATTTAATAATGTTAAAGGAATGTAACGAAAATATGTTCATACCGAGCGAAATATTAAAAAGGGGTACAAAACTAAATCAACATGCATGGTCGTTCAAATTACGTACTAGCAAATATAGCATACTCAATCCTTCAGCAATTTTATTTTGTGTGTCTATTTATGGGCTTTCTTTGGTTATTAGCAGTTTTCCCCACAATTTTGCAATAAACATTCAGTTACCATTTAATAGTGAATTTTGTGTATGCCATGAGCTGCCAATACGAACGAAGGAAAACATATGTGATATTCATGGGTATCTTAAGTTGTGTATAGAAAGCCGATTTGGTTATACTTTGTGAATGGAACATGACCAACACATTGAACACAAAATATGTTGTATATATCATAGGCAAATTCGATTAGGCCTATTACAATAAACGAAACAAAGAATCTGTGTGAGCTCGCTATTATTTAACATAGGAATTGCCTCTATACCGTACGACTTTCCCGGCGTGGAAAAGTGGGATTCTTAACAAGTCCCTATGCCTAAATTACAATTACGTACTCCTAACGCCTGGGTATTTCAGTTATTTCATTTATTAAATAGGTACTATTTGCTATTAAAATGAATTCAATTTCAAATAATGCTGCTAAATCGTGTACGCTGTGGCCACAAAATGATGTAACTGTAGATACATAGTAGATGCTGTAGCCACAGATTGATGTAAGTCTAAATACAAGCTCAGCGCTATAGCGACAAAACGATGTAACTAGGCAATAATAGTCAACCAATCAATTTTCACCAAATGTAATCACACAACATGCATTTACGTAACATTACATGCAACCACGTGTTTCCAAGGTCAAGATACACCGGTCCTACACGATACAAATCAAATTTTCGGATGAAAACTTTACGGCTCTTTTTCTCAAAACTGCTCCGCCAAAGTTACAGCGTTTTGTCACTACACGGCAGTAATGAAAACCGTAAAAATTCAGGGAATTGAAAGAGATGTAATCTGGCTACCTAATACGTTAAGAGCAGCTGCGTGTGACGTGATGCACAATAAAAAATACTCTGCACACCCAAGCTTTAAAGACACACTACTAAGAATCCGAAAAAAGTATTATTGGACATCCATGTATAAGGACGTAAAACAGTTCACGCAAGCCTGTGTAGCTTGTTCTATCTTTAAAGACTCAGGAAAGGCAAAGTACGGCTTCATGTCTAGTTCCTTAGTGGAAGCCGCCGGTCAGTGTGCCTACGTTGATTCTCTGGGACCACTGAGTAGATCGAGCACAAGTGGTCATGTATATTGTTTAGTCATAGTAGACGCATTTACTCGATTAGTGAAATTCTATCCGCTTAGGAAGGTTACTTCTAAGACAGTGGCAAATTGCCTCCTAAGTTTTTTCTGTGACAATGGATTTTTTCAAAAAGTGGTGAGCGACAATCATGCAGCTTTTAACAGCAAATTATGGAAGGAAACACTAGAGATTTTAAATTCTAAGGCGATATATATATCAGCATATAGAGCCTGTGCAAATAAAAGTGAAGTATGGG
Source organism: Thermobia domestica (assembly GCF_964235325.1). Taxonomy (NCBI): domain Eukaryota; kingdom Metazoa; phylum Arthropoda; class Insecta; order Zygentoma; family Lepismatidae; genus Thermobia; species Thermobia domestica. Next base: position 173,518,312 of record NC_137460.1, read on the forward strand.
TTAAACAATGTAAAACTAGTATTTCGATGTACTGTGAGAAACATAGCGACTGGTCTAAGGATATCAAACTATTGGAGTTTGCCATAAATTCTAGAACTTGTTCGTCCACTGGTTTTTCTCCGTTTCAGTTGACATACGGGAGGGAGGTAGGATTTCCCTACGATAATACTGAAACAGCCGAGATGTCCCATGAACTTATTGAACACAATTACACCAAGTTTGTTACGGACCTTAAAAAGAGAATGAAGACAGCTCAAGATTGCGCAAATATAACGCAAAGGAAGAGGCACGAGGCTTCGAAGAAGATTTATGATAAGGGAAGAAGACAACATTCCTTTAAAGTTGGGCAGAAAGTTTGGGTAAGGGCGGTGCGATTGTCCTGTGCACCGAAGAACATTTCTGGCAGTTTATTACCAAAGTACCTGGGTCCGTATCTTCTTTTTAAACAGTTAGCGACGAATACTTTTTTGGCAAGAAACACGTTTACTAACAAAGTCGTAAAAGTTAACACCGATCAGATGAAAATGTTTAAAAGCCCACCAGAATTTGCGAAACATCTTCCCGAACAGAAAGAGGATTTCGTAAACAGAACTCCCGAGATGGTGGGGAGGGGGAAAGAAGCCCCTAGAATAAAACTCCCATTCACAGAGAAAAGGCAATAGGGGAAGGGGAAGTTTAGAGAATTCTTAGCGTAATAGAGAACTTGAGTTTTATTTAGTCACTCTGAGGTGAAACAGCGCAATTTCTCCGACATGGCAGGATTATTTAAAAAACCATATCCTAAGAGAAGATCAGTACATACTTCATGCAGACCTCGTTCAGACAATCCGTTTGAACTAGAGCTATTATTTCGAGTTGACCGCAAGAAAACGGAGGATAATAGCGAAAGAAAAGAACAAGTACCATCCCATCCAAATATTGATCCGAGAGTTTGTACATTGGAGGAACTTAGAGCTCTCAAAAGAGCTAAATTCAGTGTCCGGAAGGAAGAAGACCCTAAGCCTGGACCATCAAATTCGTTTGGTTACAACGAACATGATCAAGATGATGATGTACTGTCCATCTGTGTGGACGACGACGAGATCCAAGGGATTCCAGTAACTCCGGGGAAATTCCTCGAGGTTAGTGAAAATAAAGGGAAGGACACAGTTATTAGAAAATTAACCTTCTAAAGACTCATGGTGCAGTTTTTTGAACAACTATGAACTCTAGAGGAAAGAGCAGTGTTTTCAATTAGTGAAGTGGAATTTATGATTAATTCGTGACATTAGACTAGGCAGAAGTAAAGCCATCATACGTATTTTTTTTCTGTGATTAATTGCGAATTGTGTTTGTTTGTGAATATTGAGTGTATTTTTTTTAATAAAAAAAAGAGAGAATAAAAAGATTCCAGAATGAACAGTAAGAGACGTTGAACTGACGAGGAATTTGATTTTTTTTTCTTTTTCTTTTTTTTTAGTTCGTCAAGTGCTATGTAAGGACGAGGGTTCGCCCTTACTGTGTTTATTTTGTGAATAAATAATTAGTGTACAAGTGTAAATAGTGTTGTTATTGATTAAGGTAAGTCTGGCCAGACATATATTTAATTACATATATCGTATTATGTGTTATATATATTTATAATTTCATATTGGATATTGCTTATTTGTATGTGTATATCTGCTCAAGCTATGTATTCCTGCTTGGATTTTTCTTTTCAGCTATATTTAACGAACTCTACGTTCAAGTTTTTTTTATATAGATTTCTTATAGTGATTGATGGAATTTTCCAGAGGCTAGCGACGGTTGCTCGTTTTTTTTAAACTTTTTTGCGGATTTTTAAGCGAAAATAAAGTTAAACAAACTAAAAGGGGAAGGGTCATCGACCATATAAAAGGAAGCCTCTCGCCGCATAGGATATACTGCTGGGTGACTATGGCTGTTAGAGCCACTCTTCGTTATTAAGGTCCTGCCTCAATTTTTTTTCTTTCCTATCTTGTAGGGAACGGTCTGAATGATGACCGATGACAGAGAATAAATGATTTCTCTGGAGCCTAAGTGATGGCATTAAAATTTTTCTGATATTAAATGAAATAATAGGGACTGGCCTAAGTGATGGTCAGAGCAAGGAATAAGCGATTTCCTTCGGTCTGAATGATGACCAAGTTGAGGACAATTAGCTAGTCAGGGTTATAAGCTTAAATGATAGCTTATTGGGATAAGTGATTCCCGTTATCTTCTAGTGAGAAGTAGGTTATATATATATATTTTTTTAACCTCAGAGGCAGAAAACTCTTTAAGGTTTTTTTATTAGATTTTTTTTTAACTAGGCCAGAGAAAAACCTAAGTGATGGTCTTCTCTTTAGAGAATCAGTCATTGGGCTAAGTGATGTCCATTGACAACAATATCTCTTATATTTTGGAAGGAAAGTTGTAGTCAGGCTTTCCTGATAGAGGTAGGCGTCAGATGAAACTGTGAGGGAATGACGGATCGGTGGAGTCTGACTAAGAAATTTGTAGGAGTCTGTAGGTCTAAGTGATGATCTTCCTACTTAAGGGATAGGGCTCTGAAGTGAAGGAGTCCCGTATTTTTTTTATTTGCCTTAAAAGAATTTTCATCGAATCACTTTTTGACTTACTTATTATCTAAATAAATATTTATCTACCCTGATATGACTAGCAGTTTTCATTGAGAATATAATTACCCATAAATTTGATGGAAGTTAGTAATTTGATTGTGGTTTACATTGTGAATTGATACCCTTAGAGAGCCGTAACAGATCAGGAGGAGGAAACCACAACACATTATACTTAAATATATCAGTAACTGACGATCAACAAGAGCGTGTTGTTTCCTACAGATACTCCAGCTACTGAACTGAAACACCTGGTAATTGCTAATACCTGACAATTTACGAGAAATCTTTCATTTATTTGATTTCCCCGTTCCTTCATTTGATTCTTAAATATGTAATTCACTAACGATGAGCGAGAGTTTTTACATCTTGCAACACTCCTTTCGAGCACTTAAATAGTCTCGCCTTTCAGATATAAATTTCTGTCAACATACGAGAAATCCGTTCAATCATTCAACCTTAAATATATCAGTAACTAAAAAAACAAAAGAGGGAGATTATTTATCGAAGTAGAAGATGATTTATAAACTAATCGAAAGCCCTAGTGCACTTATAAGAATCTCTAATAAAAATTTTCCGAATGCATATACTCTACGAGTTATTTTCATATACACAGTCGCAAACAGTTAGACAGATGAAGAAACCGCTTAACACATTTGTTATCGTTTCAAAAGTACAACGCATATAAGTTATAAGTTTTTTCCCCGGGTAACCCACAGAGTCCCAGGCGGGGTCCATCTGAAAAATTACAATTGGTAAGGTGATCAAGTTATATATCGTACATAACAGAGGATTGAAAACTGTTGGGAAATAAAAGAAGGATCAAGACTCGACTCTGAAATTACTATGTGGGAAATACTGGCGGGGCACCCGAAAAAACAAACAGTGAGACAGATGTCAAAAGAAAAAAGAACATGTGTGATCAGTACAATGATTGAAAGTGAAAATAATTGTCCCATAGTCCTCCGCAGGACGCCATACGGGGTTCGCCTCAAAATTTCCAAATGAAAAGGGAGACAAGTAGAATATCGTTTAATAGTTGTTATTACATGAAAGCAGATGGAACAAGTCTGGACACTATTGATAACGCTGTACATACATCTTACTTATTAGTTCTCCTGTCTGCAGTCGGCTTTATTTTATTTTAATTATTTTACTGAACTTAAGAAAAAGGAAATGCCCATAGTCTGAGATCCTACTCTTTGCGACCAGTAATATCTAATTAAATAGAGAAATAAAATGAAATTACAAGACTTCTTTAAGTATGGAACCGAATAGTTTATATACAATGTACAATAACGGAACTTATTCTCGTTGTCTGAATTATCAAGTATAAAATGATTGTAAGAAACAATTTTTGTACCAGAAACAGGGAACGCGGGCAAGTGTCTCACACCGACAAGAAGTGCCGATAGCAAAATAGAAAGCCAATGCGCTCAGAGAATGAAATTGATGATTAAGATTTTGACCAGAAGCCACTTAGCACAGGGAAATTTTAGAAACTCGACAATTGTTCTGTGTTGTTTAATTTCTCAACAGTTTTTCAACGAAATGGTACTTGACTCCCTTTGTCAATAGAATATTTTGAGGAAGACCCTATATGAGACCCAGCTGTTTCTCTGGAACAAATATTTATACTTTGAATCATTCTGCTTTTGAAATGATGACACACGTACTTTTCTGTTTTGATATCCGTATCACCGTTTCAGGTGTTTAGGGATGGATACAGACTTTGCATTGACTTTTTCGCTGACATTCTGACCGGCCGCCATTTTATGGATTCGAGACCTGTTCCGTCTTCTTTCCTTTAACAGCAGTTTTCCAACGAAATGCTTCTTGATTCATTTACCACTTATAATTTTTCAGTTTGGCCTTGTCTGGGATGCTGTGGGTGACCCTGGAAAATAGTGATTACTTTCTTGCGTTGTACTTTTGAAACGATAACAAATATGTATACTTCTTGTTCTATCTCTCTCACTGTTTGCGATTTTTAGGCGTGCCCTGTATACGCATATATTTCGTACAATATATGCATTTGGAAACTTTGTATTGCAGTTTGGTAATAGGTCATTAGTGTTTTCCATTACTGTATAAACCATCTTCCACTTCGATATATAATCTCCCTCTCTTCCCTTGTGCGGATCAACAGGAGTCTGCTTAATCATCGAAACACTCCTTTCGTTCTACTGAATGGATTCACCTATCAATAGTAAATATCTGACTACTAAAGATGCCGTTCTATTATTTTTATTGTTAACCAAGTCCTGAACCAAGGATCACCAAGAGTCTGCTTGACCTTCCAATCACTCCCTTCGCCCTACTGAATAGACTCGCTTTTAAATTGTAACTATCTGACAACTTAAGCCAAATTCGTTGTTTCTGTTATTAACGATCAACAACAGTCTGCTTAATCTTTGAAACACTCGCTTCGCCACTTGAAAAATATAAATATCTTAAAATATACGAAAATTCCGTCCCTTCATTTTATTCTTACATATCTCAATTACTAAGAACCACGAAGACTCTGCTTTAGCTTCCAAACACTCCTTTCGACCAGCTGGTTTACTCAATTCTCAATTGTAAATATCTGACAATTTTCGATAATTCCATTATTTTGTTTTATCTAATACTGTTCAGTATCTAACGAACATCATGAGTATGATTTATATACCAAAACACACCTTTCGCTCTACTCAAACGGCCCAACTTTTCAATTGTATATATCTGACAATTTACGACAGTTCCGTTCTTTCATTTTAATCATAAATAAGCTTTGAACCAAAGATCAGCAAAAGACTGCTTTAGCTTCTAATCACTCCTTAGGCCCTACTGAATAGACTCACTGATCACTGCTCGCTACTACTCTGACACTTTACAAGAAATTTCGTTCTTCCATTTTATCAACAAATATGACAGTAACTAAACGTTAGTAACAGTATGCTTCGTCTTTAAATCTCTTTTCGGCCTACTGAATTGAGCCGCTTTTCAATTGTAAATACCTGGCATTTTACGCCAATTCCGTTATTCATTTTATTCTTAAATATATAAGTAGCCAACAATCTAATAAGGCCTGCGTCATGTTCCAGACAGTCTTTTCGTATCGGGGATTAGACTCACCAATTGTAAATATCTGACAAAATACAATTCCGTTCTTTTATTTTCTTCTTAAATATTTCAATTACTAACAACCAGCAAGACTCTAGTTCAGCTCTCAGTCATTGGTTTCGCCCTGCCCTGTGGACTCCTTTTTAAATGAAAATATGTAACAATTATCCAGATTTTCCGTCATTTTATTCTTAAGTATGCCTTTTTACTAGGGATCGGAAACAGTCTACGTGATCTTGCAAGCAAACCTTTCGCCCTATTCAATGGACTCACTTACGAATTGTATGTAACTGAAAATTTACAACAATTCCGTTCCTTCATTTTATTCCTAAATATGTCAGTAAAAAAGATAAGCAAGATTCTACTTCAGCCTGCAAACGCTCCTTTTGTCCTACTGAATGGAATCATTTATGATTTCAAAGTATCCGACAATTTATGATAATTGCATTCTTACATTTTTTTCTTAAATTTTTATTTTACTAAAAATGAGCGAAAGTCGCCTTCAACTTCCTAACACGCCTTTCGGCCTGCTAAATAGACTCACTTTTCAAATTTAAATATCTGACAATTGTCTATCATTTTAAACTGAAATATGTCAGTAACTAAGATTCAACAGGAGTTTGCGCAACCTTCCAAAAACTCATTTCTTTCTACTCAAAGGATTCACTTTTCAACTATTTGAACACGACTGTTCCCTTCTTACATTTTATAATGAAATGTTCTGAACCAATCATCAGCAAGACTCTACTGTCTTCCCATCACTTTTTCCGACTTAATGAATAGACTTGTTTTTCAATTGTAACTATGTAACAATTTAAGGTAATTCCCTTCTTTCATTTTATTCATAAGTATGTCAGTAACAAGCGATTAGCAACAGTCTGCTTGGTCTTTCAAACGGTTATTTTGCCCAACTGAATGCAATCAATTTTCATTTCAATATATCTGAAGATTTACAACAATATTCTTTATTTTTATTCCTAAATATGTCAGTGATTAATGTTTAGCAAGAGTCTTTTTCTCTTTTGAAATACCCACTTAGCCACTTTCCAAATGTAAATAATTTAAATAACGACATATCCGTTCTTTCATTAATTCTTAAATATGTCAATTGATAACGACCAGCAAGACAAGCTTCCAAACACTTCTTTCGACCCGCTGTGTATTCTCACTTTTTTATTGCAAATATCTGACAATTTGAACAATTCCATTAATTGAATTTGTGTAATACAGTTCTGTAATTAAAGAACATGAATAGACTGTTTCATATATGAAAACACATATTTCACCCTACTGAATAGACTAACTTTTCCATTGTAAATGACCGACGATTTACATCAATTCCCTTCATTCACTTTATTCTCAAAGGCTACTAACTAACGATAATCTGAGTCTATTTCATCTCCCGAAATCTTCTTCAGCCCTACAGAAAAGAACAACCTTTCAAATGTAAATATCTAAGAGTTTACTACAATTGCGTTATTTCATATTATTCTAAGATATGGCGACAAATAACGACGAGCAAAACTTCGCTTTATCGTCTAAAGAAACCTTTCACATCATTGAATGGACTCACATTTCAATGTTAATTATCTGACAGTTTAAGACAATTCCATTCTTTCGTTTCGTTCTTAAATAGGATTTCAACCAACAATCAACAAGAGACTACTTTAGAATGTCAAACACTCGTTTCGCCATAATAAATACACTTCCGACAATTTACGACAATTGCATTATTTCATTTTATTCATAAAAATGTCAGAATGAACGATTAGCATGACTTTGATTACTGTTCCAACAATCCTTTATCCATACTGTATATACTTAGGTTGCAATTGCTAATCTCTGAGAATTCACGACAATTTCGTTCATTTATTTCATTCTTAATACGTCCGCAGCTAACCATTAAGCAAGACTCTTCTTCAGTTTCTTAGACTGCTTTCACCTTACTGAATAGACTTGCTTGTCAATGGTAAATTAGTGACAATTTCCTACAATTGTATTGTTTGATTTTATTCCTAATAATGTCGGCAAGTAACGATCAGCAAGAGTATTCTACTTTTTCCAGACACTCCTCTCGTACTTGTGAATGGAATCACTTTTAAATTACAAAGAGCAGACAATTTAAGAAAATTCCCTTGTTTCACTTTTACTCAATTATGTCTGTAACTAACGATAATAATAGTCCGTTTCTTCTTCAGATCTCTTTTTTGCTTTAGTGAATAACACAATTTTACAATTGTAAACATCTAACAATTTACAATTCCGTTATTTTATTCATTCTTTTGTATAAGGGAAAATAACGATAAAGAAGAGTTAGCTCTATCTTGCAAACACAATTTTCGCCATAAAGAATCAACTATTATTAAGTATGTCTTAGAATTTATGGTATGTTTTCGACCTAGGATCACAAACAGATTGTTTTAACTTCCAACCACTCCGTTTGCCATACTGAATAGACTCGCTTATCAGTTGTAAAAATCTGACAATTTTCAACATTTGGGTTCTATCATTTTATTCTTATACATGTTGGAGACAACCGATCAAATGAGTTTGTTTATTTTTCCAAACACTCCTGCCGTTCTAGTGTATGGACACTTTTCAATTGTAAATGGGTGGCAATTTTCCACAATTTCGTTCTTTCCCTTCACTCTTATATATGTCGGCAACTAACAATAAGAAAACATGCTTCGTCTTCCAAACACATCTTTTGCCTAGCTGAATGGAATCACTTACCAATTGTAAATGCGCGACAAAATCCGACAATTTCTTTAATTCATTTCATTGTTCGATATGTTGCAAATAAGAATGACCTAGAGTATGCTTCACCTTCCAAACACTCTTTAACCGTAATTAATGTACTCACATTTCAACGTTAAATTTATTACAATTTGCAATATTCAAATTGTTTCATTTTTCTGATTTGCGGCAATTCCACTCTTTATTTCATACTTAAATATGTTAAAACTAACGATCAAGAGCCTGCTTCATCTTCCATTCACTCTTTAACCTTACTGTATGGACCAACTGTTAGCTTTTAAATATTTGATAATTTACGACAATTCCATTCTTATTTTTCTCGATAACTCTCCAGCCGCAAGAGTCTACTTTAGCTTCCAAACACTGCTTTCGCCGTACAGAATTGACTCACGATTCAACTGTAATGTATCTCACATATTACGACAATCCGTTCTTTCAATTTATTCTTAAATATGTTGGTAACTAACTACCAAGAGTCTCCTTCATCTTCCGGACACACTTTAACTTTACTGAATGGAGCCTGCTTCATATACCAAAACACGCATTTCGCCCTACTCAAATGGCCTAACTTTTCAATTGTAAACATCGGTCATTTTGCGTCTATTCATTCTCTCATTTCTCTAAAATATGTCACTAACTAACGGTCGGCAATATTCTGCTTTAATCTTACAAACACTGCTTTCACCTTAAAGAATGGTCTCACTATTCAAGTCTAAATATTTGATATTTTACCACAATTTCGTCCTTTTTTTCATTCTTTTTTGCGTGAAACTCTCAATCAGGATAAGTCTATTCAGCTTCGAAACACTTCTATCGCTCCACTAAATAGACTCACATTTCAATTGTAATTTCTCTCACGAGTTACGACAAGTCTGTAATTTCATTTTATTTTTAAATATGTTAGTAACTAATTATCAAGAACCTGCTTCATTATGTAGACACTCCTTAACATTACTCGGTAGATACACTTACCAATTGCATATATCTGACAAATTACTACAACAACCTTTTTTAATTTTATTATTAAATGTGTCAGTTAGTAACGAGGAGCAAGACTTTGATTCAGCATAACCTAATATCTTCCTACTGACTTTACTCACTATTCAATTGTATATATCTGGGATTCTACGAAAATTCCATTATTTCATTTCATTCTTCTTTATGTCGGCAAATAAAGATCAGCAAGAAATTTGTTGAATGTTTCAAACACTTTTTCGACCTAGCGAATGGACAAATTTTTACTTGTATGTATCAGACAATTTACGACAATTCCGTTCTTTGATATTATTCTTAAATATGTCTTCAACCAAGGATCACCACGAATTTGATACAGCTTCCAAACACTCCATACTGAATCGATTCACTATTCAATTCTTAATATTGACAATTTACGACCATTCCGCATTTTCAATTTATTAGTAAATATGTTAGTAAGTAAAGATCTGGAAGTTTCTGCTTCGTAGGAGAGATCTGTTGTTCTTTTTTATTCTAAAATAGTCCAGTTATTGACTCTCAAGAGCCAGAATTATATACCGAAACACATCTTTCGCCTTGCTACAACAACTAGTTTTTATTTGTAAATATCTAACAATTTTGACAATTCCGTTTTTTCATATTATTTTTACATCTGTCGGAAAATAACTTGAGCAAGAGTTAGCTTGTTCTTAGCACTTCTATCACTCTAATTAATAGACTCACTTTTCAATGGTAAATATTTGTGAATTCAAAACAATTCCATCCTTTTTAAAATCCTATTTTTGACTTCAACCAACGATCAACAAGGGATTAGTAGAGTTTCGAAACACTCTTCCTGCCATACTGAATAGACATGCTTTTCAGTTCTAAATATATTACAATTCATGACAATTGCATTCCTTCATTTTATTCTTAAACATGTCGCAAACAAATGTTCGGCACGGTTTTGCTTATTCTTCCAACACTTGTTTCGCCCTAGTGTAGGGCCTTGCGTTGCAATTGTAAATTTGTGACATATTACGACATTTCCGTTATTTCATTGTATTCTTAAAATGTCTTCAACTAAGAAACTGCAGAAGTCTGCTTCAACTTCCAAACAGTCCTTTCGATATTGCAAATAGACACACTTTTCCAATGAAAATATACCAAAATGTACGACAGTTACGCTATTTTATTTGAAACATAAATATGTCACTAACTGGCAATCAGCTAGGGTCAACCAAAACGCTGCTTGTGCCCCACTGAAAAGAATCACTATTCATTACAAAATATCAGAAAATTTATAACAGTTCCGTTTTTTTTCATTTTATTTCCCAATAGCAAAGTAACTAAGGATGACCAAGAGTTTACTTCGGCTTCCAAAACTCCTTTCGCACTATTGAATGGAATCATTTTTCAATTGGAAATGTCTGACAAATTACGACCATTCCGTTCTCTTATTTTATTCTTAAAAATACAGTAACTAACGATTAGCTAGTGTCTTCATCTTCATTGAAACACACCCTTCGTCATACTGAATGGACTCACTATGGTGTTGTAAATATATGAAAATGTATGTGAATTCCTTTTTTTCAATTGATTCATAAACATGTTGACAACTACCGGTTAGGAAGAGTCTACTTCAGCTCCTAAACACTCGTTTTAATCTACCGAATGGACACATTTAAATACTGAATATTAGACAGATCACAACGTTTCCGTTCTTTAATTTTATTCCTCAATATATAAAGAACAAACGATAAACGAGAAATTTTCTTAATCCTCCCAACACTCCTTTCGCCCTGCTAGTTAATCTTCAAATGTAAATATTAAAAAAAATGACAAATCCATTCTTTCATTTTAAACTTAAATAGGATGGTAACCAAGGATGAACAGGAGTATGTTTCATCTTTCAAACACTCCTTTTGAATTCACTAATCAATTGCAAATATCTTGAATTCACTTTTCAATTGTAAATCTTACTACGACAATTCCGTTCTCTCATTTTATTCTTAAATATATCAGTAACTAACGACCAGCAAGAGACTGCTTAAACTTCCAAACGGTACTTTCACCTAAGTAAATGCACTCACTATTTAAGTCTAAATATTTGATAATTTTCGACAACATTGTTAATTCATTCCTTTCTTTGTTATGCCGACAACTACTAATGAGCAAGAGTCTCCTTCAGTATCCAAAGACGACCCTCGCCCTACTGAATAGATATATTTCAACTGTAAATAAATAATATATTACGACAATTCCTTGATAATATTTTATTTTCAAATATGTTAGTAACAAACGATCGACAAATTGCTTCATCTTCCAGACTCTCATAACCTTACTGAATGGACTCATTTACCAACTTAGAAATTACTACAATTACGTTCTTATATTTTATTCTTAGGTATGTCAGTTACTAACGACAAGCAATACGCAGCCTCAGATGCCAAATTCAACTATCGGGCTGCTGAGTTTATTCACTTTTGAATTGTAAAATTCTGACTTCGAGAATTCCATTATTTTATATTATTGAAAAATAGTTCAGTAAGTAACAATTACCAAGAGGTATATACCCAAACAACTCTTTCGCCCTACTCAATGACTAACCTTTTAATTCTAAATATCTCATAACGTAGTCTGTTCCGCTCACTCATTTAATTCTAAAATCTAATTTACATATTTATCAATAGCTAGCAATCATCAAGAGTCTCCCTTATATACCAAAACAAACATTTCGCCCTACTCAATAGACTCGTTTTTCAATTTGATATGAAAAAAATTTTACGACAATTACGGCATTTCTCTTCGTATTTTAATGTGTATGTAACAATCTGTAATGAAAGTCTACTAAACTGTTCTTTTGGCCTTCCGTTATTTAAATTTATTCTTAAATATATCACAAATTACGATGAGCAAAGCACTGATTTAGCTTCGAAACACTCCTTTTGCCATATTAAATACAATGGCAATTTAGTTATAAATATAAGACAATTTACGACTATAAAATTCTTTCATTTCTTTCTTAATCATGTCGGAAATAAACAGCATGAGTTTGCTTACTCTTCCAAGAATTGCATCACCCTATTCTATGAACTCACGTCGCAATTTTAAATATCTGACAATTTACAAAATTCTTTTCTTTCAATTCATTGTGAATTACGTGTGCAACTAACGATCAGCGAGGGCATGCTTCACTTTCGAAACACTCCTTTCGCCTTACTGTGCGGACTCACTTAGCTATTGTAAATATCTGACAAATTACGACAATTCCGTTACTTCATTTTATTAAGTTACTAAGTATGTCAGCAAATAACAATGAGCAAGAATTTTCTACAACTTCCATACACTATTTTAACCCTACCATTCTTTGAATATTTTCCTAAATATATATTTAACCAAGTATCACCACCAGTCTGCTTCAGCTTCAAAACTTTCCTTTCGGCCAATGAATCAACTCACTTTTAATTGTTATTATCTAACAATGCACGACAATCCCATAATTACATGTTATTTATGCAACTAACGATATGGTAGATTTTGCTTTATCTTCCAAGCACTCCTCTCACCGTATTGAATGGACTCACTTTTCAGTGTTAAATATGTTTACAGATTTACAACAATTCAATTCTTTCATTTTAACCTTAAATAACATCCGAGATGTTGGTCCCCCCCCATTGATGCACTAATGATTTCTTCTAGTGCAATCATTAGTGCTTCGTTAGTGCTTCTTAGAACACCAACTCCCAACATTAGTGCTTCAATAGTTTGGACGCTATAAGCAAAACACTTTGGGGGGACAAGTTCACGTTAGCCCCCCCAGAAAGCACTAGCGACTAAACGTAGTGCAATCGTTAGTGCATCGTTAGTGCTTCCAGAAAACACTAATATTTTCGTTAGTGCTTCACAATTAGTATGGCTATGGCCAGTTATATGTCATGAAATTCCCATAAGGAATACATGGGGAATCTCTAATTGGCTGAAATTCCTGCCAAATTTAAAAGCGCTAATGACCTCTTCTAGTGCAATCGTTAGTGCTTCAGAGAACACCAACTCCCAACATTAGTGCTTCAATAGTTTGGACGCTAGAAGCAAAAGACTGTGAAGTGGGGCCAACTTCTCGTTAGCCCCCCCAGAAAGCAGTAACGATTAAACATATTGCAATCGTTAGTGCTTCCAGAAAACACTAATAGTTTTGTTAGTGCTTCACAATTAGTGTGGTTATAGCCAGTAATTTGTCAAGAAATTCCCATAAGGAATACATGGGGAATTTTTAATTGGCTCAAATTCACGCGAAATTCAAAAGCGCTAATGACCTCTTCTAGTGCAATCGTTAGTGCTTCTTTAGTGCTTTTGAGAACACCAACTCCCAACATCAATGCTTCAATAGTTTGGACGCTAGAAGCAAAAAACTGTGAAGTGGGGCCAACTTCACGTTATCCCCCCCAGATAGCACTAACGATTAAACCTATTGCAATCGTTAGTGCATCGTTAATGCTTCCAGAAAACACTATTAGTTTTGTTAGTGCTTCACAATTAGTGTGGCTATGGCCAGTTATATGTCACGAAATTCCCACAAGTAATACATGGGGAATGTTTAATTGGCTCAAATTCCCGCCAAATTCAAAAGCGCTAATGACCTCTTCTAGTGCAATCGTTAGTGCTTCGTTAGTGCTTCTTAGTATACCAAGTCGAAACATTAGTGCTGCAATAGTTTGGACGCTAGAAGCAAACTTTAGGGGTGCAAGTTCTCTTTAGCCCCCAGGAAACACTAACGATTAAACCTGCTGCAATCGTTAGTGCATCGTTAGTGCTTCCATGAAACACTAATGGTTTTGTTTTGCTTTACTATTATTGTAGTTCTGCGCACTTATATGTCACAAAGATGTCCAAACTCACGAGATCAGCGCTCACGAGTTCGAAAGTTACGCTTACTCGTCCCCAACCTCACGAAGTGAGCGTGAGATAAGGCTTGTGATGTGATCGTGAGGTTGAGTGAGCTGTAGGTGAGACTGGTGAGGTGAGCGTGAGGTCAGACTGGTGATGTGAGCGTGAGGTTGAGTGAGCGTGAGGTCAGACTGGTGTTGCGAACATGAGGTTGAGTGAGCGTGAGATCAGGCTGGTTATTTGAGCGTGAGGTCAGATTGGTGATGTGAGCGTGAGGATGTGTGAGCGTTTGGTCGAAATGAGTTCGTGACTTCAGGTCGAAATTAGTTTTTGAGCGTGAGGTTGAGTGAGGTTAGGTCAAAATGGTTACCTCTGGTTACTAAACTCCCATAAATACATGGAGAATATTTCACTGGGACAAATTCCCGACAAATTCAAAACAGCTAATGATATCTTTAATACAATCGTTAGTGCTTCGTTAGTGCTTCCTAGAGCAGTGACACTTAACACTAGTGCTGCAATAGTTTGGACACTAGAAGCAAAAATCTTTGAAGGACGAACGTGAAGTTATCCCCCCAGGAAGCACTAACAATCAAACCTAGTATTACGATTGAAAATGTTTCTTCATCTGGATCGTCCTTTTCAAACTCACCGATTAATAATTCACAAGTTCTTATTAATGAAGCTCTTACAGGTTTCCTTCCAACAATTAACTTGTTCATTGTATCCATTATTTGCAACTAATTCGAACAAACTAAAACTGGACTCTTGTGCTCTCTCAAACTACAAGTCACTGCTCCACGCTGTGGCGCCAGATATGTTACGACTGAAAACGTAGTCAATACCTTCATAAACACTATACTACTGTGAGAGCACTCTATTCCACTTCAATAAGATTCACATATGTTCTGTATGTTTTTATTTCCCAATTAACTTCGAACAACAGAACTTTACAACCAACTGTAAACTAAAACTACATCCCTTTTAGATATATTTTAGTCCTTGACAAAACTACAAGCATCTTTCCTTTGTCCTCTTCTTCTTCTTCTTGTTGCTTTCTTGCCCTGGCTTTCACCTTTGGACAGTTTATAAACTGAGGATTGTGACGGTATTGGTGCACTTTATACGGTCCACTAAGATGAACTGATCGTGTTAAATATGTTCACTGAATTGTAGTAAAAGGTATTGTTAGAGTGAAATGTTGTTCACTATTATGTATTGGAGAAGATGATAAACTACGGTGCGTATATTATGCGCTAAGATAAACGCCACATTCACTGGTGTTGTGTTGTGGTACCGGTACAGAACCATGTAAAGGATATCACGATAAGCAGGAGTTAACTTACACTGAAAGATGAGATGGTGTAGACTTCCTTGTGAATCTCCACAGTAACAGGAAGGAGTATTGCGGTATCCTTGCTGATATAAACGATAAGGCGTTTGGGCTAAGTCTAGATATAACCTAAAAAGTAAGCAGACGTGTCTCCTCGTCCAACCTTCGGGTGAAATCCACTTTTTGGTCGTAGGACTTGGAAATATATTCCAGAAGTGTTTACCTTTGCCATGTCTTGTTTGCTCTTGGTAGCGTCTCCAGTTTTCTTGTCTTTGATGCTGAAGTAAAGCGTGTAGACTCTGTGATGGAAGAGGGATGTTGATGATATGATCTTCCTGTGTTCCGATCTTTGCCAGTATGTCTGAAACAGTGTTGCCAGGTATGTCGAGATGTGCTGGACTGTAGAAAAAGGAGGCAGATTGACCTCTTTCCCTAAGAATCGAAAGTTGTTGTTTAATATTACTATGAATCCATGATACTCGATTCGATAAAGCCGTTGTATGTAAACTTTGTAAGGCACTAAGGCTATCACTACAGATGCCGAAGGAACGATATTTATTCTGTATTGCATGTCTTAAGCCTGTGCGAATAGCCCATAGTTCTGCGTGAAATATAGACATTTGATTTGGTAATCGTTGAATTACAAACTGAGCTGTGTGGGGTATGTATATGCCCACTCCTGTATATTCCAGTCTTCCTTGCGTTCGTTTGGAAGCATCTGTATAGATCAGAGTGCGGAAAGGATGATGTTGCTCCATATAATTTTCCCATCTCGGCGCCACGCTTCGCGGACATAAGAGATTCGTTCTTTTGTTAGTGGTGATTGGAAATTCCAGTTCCACTGATTGAAGAGTGGTAGTATACTGACTATTATAACATGGCAGGCGAGGATTGCGATAGATAACATGTGTCCAACGGCGGAGGTTAACATAAGCCTGATACAGCCAGGGAAGTCTGTGGCGATACGGTAAAGAACCGGTTCGATTTTGTGTATATAGCAGTTCCAATTTCGGAATAACTGTAGATGAAGAAGTTCCTAATCTGCTCATGATGTATCGGGCAGCCGTGTACTGTGTTTGTATCTGATACGGTATTGTACCTGCTGCTTCTAAGAGAGCATTTGTCGGTGCAGATTGCGGTAATGAGAATATCGTGCGGTGAGTAAGAGCTTGAAGTTGGAGAGGTATAGTACTGAGTCTCGCTGGAATCGGAGATAGGAGGTAACCGCCATAATTCAATATGGATTCTATACATTGATGAGATATTCGAAGGAGTGGTCCTATGTCCGTCCCCCACTTTTTGTTGCTAACACTTCTTATGATATTGATGTAAGGTTGAATCTTGACCTGAAGGGATGCTAATTGAGGCTTCCAAGATAGACGGGAGTCAAAGTGAATTCCTAAGTAATGAAGCTGTGGTTGATGTGTCAGTATGTGGTTGTCTATTTGCAGTCGAAAGTTTCCAACTTGTCGTTTCCTTGTGAAAATGGTATAGGTAGTTTTCTCCCAGTTGACGTGCATACCGTTATTTAAGTTCCAATGTTGGATGTATAGTAGAGCGGCTTGAAGTTTGTGTTTGGCTTCAGTTAAAGATGAGCTGCGTACATATATTAAGTGATCATCGAAATAACTCAGGATTCTGACATGTTGTCTCAAAGCTAGGTGAAATTCTAGCATGTAAAGATTGAATAGAAGCGGACTGAGACATGACCCTTGAGGTAGTCCTTGAGAGGTGATGCGCGGGTCAGAGATTTTCCCTCGATATTTTATACTAATATGTCTATTAACCAGCCAATTGTGTACATACCTGATAAATTGAGATGGTATTTTTGTATCTGAAAGATGCTGCACCAGTCTATCTAGGTTGATCCGATCATATGCTCTGTCAAAGTCCAATTTAAGAGCCACTACATATTGTCGATGTTGAAAGGCTTGCCAGATGTCGATGAGAAAGGTGGAGAGCGCATCGTGCGTAGCCTTACCTTTACGAGCTCCTATAATTGTAGGTGGAAGAATATTATGGTATTCAAGGTACCATTCCATTTTCCGTAATATAATTTTTTCCAGCACTTTACTGAGGCAGGGAAGCAGTGTAATAGGTCTATAACTGTTGGCGTGACCCACTGGTTTTTTCGGTTTAAGAATCGGTATTACTAAATGATATTTCCAATTGGGCGGTATATGTCCCGTAGACCAGACATATTGATAGCACTGCTGTAGTAGTTGATGACCTGAGGCTGGAAGATCTTGCAGGTGCTGATAGGTGATCCGGTCTGCTCCCGGGCTCGTGTGTCTTCCCGCAGATAAGGCTTCTGCAAATTCTTCAGAGTAGATGGTTGCAAGGGCAGGCGATAGTGATGTAGTAGGAAGGTTTGACATCAATGCTGTTCGTGAAGACAAGGCTGTTGGGGCCGTTAACGTGCAGTGAAATTCCTCTAACCAGGAGGGGTTGAGCTGTGGCGCTGCCTGTAGAGGGCGTGATGACAAATTGTTCCTTATGAATTTCCAGATGGAGTTTGCGCTGGTTCCTGCTTGGAGAGTGTTGCAAAACTGTTGCCAATGTGATTTACGACATCTTTGTATATATTGTTTGAGTTTAGCCTGTGCCTGTTTTGATAGAAAGTATGTTTCCGGAGTTCTATCATGTAAATATTGTTTCTGCGCCTTTTTACTATTGTTCAGTAATTTTTGGCAATAAGTATCCCACCATGGATATTTATAACGTCGAAGTCTTTCTCTTCGGGGTTCCCTGCTTCGTTCCGCCTGATGAGCGCCGGCGACGATGGAATCCGTCAAGTGTTGTAGTGAGTTGATTCCGTCTGTAGGCTGCAAAGAAGTGATTGCATAGTCTATATATACCTGATAGTGTTCCTTGTCATAGATACTGTTGACATGGGGCATCGGTGTAAAAGCGTAGCCTGGTGGAGATGGTGATCGGGCTCCGTGCAGGTGTGCCAAGTTGGTGATTATAGGATAGTGATCGCTGCCTCCCGTGTAGCCGTACACTTGCCAGGTGTGTTGAAGGTAGATGTCTACACTAAGCAAAGTTAGGTCAGGTGCAGAAGGAGGTGAATTCAAATTGGGTAGGCGAGTAGCCGTTCCATCATTTGCTATTAATAATGATTGTCCTTCCAGAGCCTCAATTAGGTGGTCCGCCGCCCTATTGTTTCTCGATGATCCCCATAGTACACTTTTAGTATTCGGGTCGCCTGCGATGATACATGGTGGCCTACATTGCGTAAAGAAGTATGTCCAGAGGTTCGTCGGAATTTCCTGGTTAGGTGGAGAATATACGTTTAGAATATGTAACTGTTTGTATCGGAAACCTTGTGCTTGGATTGGCGGTTGCAACAAAGGATGTTGAAGATCTATCAGTTGGATTTCCTCATTAGGAATCTGTTTATGGAAACCAACAGCTACTCCTCCATAACCATCTATCCTATGCTGTTTGTACAGTCGATAATCAGGAATCCTTGGGGCATAGTCTAAAGAAGTCCATGTTTCTTGTAAAAGTAGTATCGTGGGTGTAAAGATACGGCATAGATGCCAGAGAAAGGGTTCCTTTCCTCTTAGTTGTCTGCAGTTCCATTGTAAAATGTTGAAGGCGGAGTTAATGACCATACTCTAGAGTTCGGAAGTATTCGCGTAAGAGTTTATAGAGCGGAGATTCTTCTGTGGGTTGCGTTGAGGATTGAATACCATAATTGATAGCAGCATATTTTTCGATACTAGCCAATAAGTTGTGTAAAAAGGTGGTTAATGAGTCCTGAGATGGATCAGTTACGGCGGAGGTCCTTGAATGGCAAAACGTCCTGCGACGATGTATGGGTATGCTCTCTTCTGGGTGTTCTGGTAAGTCTTCCTGAGTCCTACGTTGTTTACTGTTTAATGATCCTGTAAAACACGAGTGTATCGTCTCTTCTGACGACCCCTTCTCTTCATCTTGCCGAGGCGCTCTACGTTTTTTGCTTTGGTCCTGCGTTCTTCCCACAGGCCGAGGAGGAATTCGATGTGTTGATGAGGGAGTGGGTGGAGTGAAGCGGGAGGGTGGGGGTTGGAAGGAAGTGGCTGACGTGGAGGGGCCCTTGAAAATATAGGGTAGATCCGGTGTGTGAGAGGGAGAAGAGGAATTGTTGACCGGGTTAGAGGAGGTTTTAGGAGAAAATGGTTTGGTCGAGGGAATAAGTTTTTGGGCTTCGTTATATGTAATTTTCTCTGTCGCCATAAGTTGGTTGATGCGTTGATGGCGTTTTCGTTCTGGGCACTGTGGATCAGTGGCCATATGTCGCATATCACAATTAATACATTTGGGATCTTGCGTACATGCATTGGGGTCATGAGGAGCTCCGCAACGGTAACAAAGTTTTTGTTTTGATCTGCACGCCCTCTGAAGGTGGCCAAGACGGTAACATCCCTCTCTGCATTGTTTGACTGCCGGTACATATGTGTGTACGGTATGTCCTGAATGATACAGTGAACAAAAATCCGGAAGACGTTGGGAGTCAAAAGTTATTACTACGGAGTGAGTAGCGCGGATGTCCGAATCCACTCGCTTTTTGATGCGTCTGACGTGTATCACTTGTGCTCTACACTCTAGATTGGCTTGTATTTCTTCTTCTGAAAACTCCGGATATACACCGTGAATAATGCCCACAGAGCGGGTTGTGTAATACGGAACGAAGGCCGACCATCCATGGGTTTTGAGGAGGTCATGCTGAAGGAACTCATTCGCCTGTTGGCCAGTATGAAATTCTATCTTAATAAGGTTTTTCCCAGTGGGTTGAAACGATTTAACTCCCGTCACTTTCGTTTGGAAGAGTATTTTACCGAGAACTTGCGGGTGTTTACGCACCGTAGTTGCATTATGGTCTGAAGTAGAGGCTGGTACAACATGAACCACATATGGTGGAGCATGATGAGGTAAATATAAATTAATCGCCGGGGTGGAATTAACTGTGACTTCGGTAGCTATTGGAATAGTCTCGTCCATGTGCACCTCGTTACCGCTAGGACTAATTGGTACAGTCACTATCGAGGGGGGAGGGGAAGCACCTCCCGATACCTCCGCCATGAGGCGGGGTAATTGTTCACTAATATCACGAGATTATTTGGAGACAAACACTTCACTACAAATATTACACACACAAAACTTGAGTTGGGGTACACTAAGAGAATCGAACTATCACTTGTACACTGGTAAGGTAGAGCGACACTATCTTCGAACTTGTCACTTCCGTTCTCTTCCTTTGTCCTCCTGTCTCAAGAAAAAAACAAAAACTCAACACCCGAAACCACCGTCCTTTCTTCTTTCTTTCCGTCTTCTCAGATGATTCTACATCACTTCCACCTTTTGATGACCATTAAAACAAATTATTCTAAGTATCTTGACGGAACAATCACTTTTCGACCACACCTCGTAGATAAATCACCAACTCGGCTGCTCTTCACCACAGGAGATTGTGACTCCACTGATTCCGCCACAGCATGTTCTGACTCCATTCGTTCCACCACAGGATGTTCTGCGTCGTTAACCAAATACCCAGGCATCGATTCCTCTAGAGGATACAGTCTCTGCACCGGACGAACAAGGATCCCGTTTTCTGTTTTCAGTTTCACCACTCTAACATGATCATCTTGACCCGGGAAGAAATCAACTACTCTCCCTAATGGCCAGTTAATCCTACGTTTTTCTTCAGTTTCAACCAAGACGACGTCACCCAACTTTATGTCCTTAGCATGCCCTTTCTCTCGTTGTCGCTGCACTAATAGTCCCAAATATTCAGTCCTGAATCTGTCTCTAAATCTCTTCTTCAGGTCTTGTAGTTTTCTGTGGGACGTAAAACTCAAAATTTCATTTTTTTCTTGTAGTTTTCTGTACTTCTTTGTTAATTGAAAACTTCCAATGTCATCCAAATCTGTCACACCTGTTTCCCGATTATCTTGAAGAAACATGGCAGGTGTTAACGGCTGTAAATCATCATCATCTTCAGATAAGTAGGTCAAAGGTCGAGAATTCAAAACTGCTTCACAGTCACATAGTAAGGTCATCAGTTCCTGATAGTTCAACGATGCCCTCCCCAGCGTTTTCTTTAACAAGGATTTCAATGTTCGTATAATACGCTCCCACCAGCCGCCCCACCAGGCCGCACTAGGTGGTATAAATTTCCACTGAATTCTCTTGATTGAGGACTCAACAGCTATTTCCTCCCACTTGATAGTGTGGAATAGATTACTAGTCCCCACAAAATTGGTCCTGTTATCACTGTAGATGATTTTAGGTCTTCCTCTTCTCGCTACGAATCTTCGTAAGGCCAACAAAAATTCACAAGTTGACAGGGCCAGAACCAATTCAAGATGAACAGCCCTATATACTGCACATGTAAACAACACTATCCAAGCCTTCGTGCCATCCTGCAGAATTAATGGTCTAGTTAAGTCCACTCCAGTGATTTCAAAAACTAAGGCATCTCTTACTCGATCTTTAGGTAAAGCAATTGGATTTACGGACATTTTCTTCGCATCATGTCTTCTACACTTAACACACTTGCGGATAAGAAAAAGCACCGTCTTTCTTGAGCGTAGAATCCAAAATCTTTCCCTCAGTTTGTTCAAAAGAATCCGTGTTCCAGCGTGTAACATTTCCAAGTGTTCTTGCATTATCAACATATGCACCAACTTTTCAACCGAGGATCACCAGTAGTCTGCTACAACTTCTCAACACTCTTTTCGTCTTACTTAATTGACTTTTCAATTGTAAATATCTGACAATTTACGGCAATTCCATTCTGGTATTTTAATCTTAAACATGTCTTCAAGTAAGGATCGGCAGCAGTTTGATCTTAAGATTAGCAAGAGTCTGCTTGAGCTTCAAATCACTACTTTCGCCCTACTAAATAGACCTGTTTTCAATTCTAAGTATCTGACAATTTACGACAATTTCCTTCTTCCATTTTATCCATAAATATGTCAGTAACTAAACATTAACAAGCCTGTGCTTCGTCTTTTAAAACACTATTCGCCCTACTGAATACAGTCACTTTTCAATTGAAAATCTCTGACATTTGACGACTATTATGTTATTTCATTTTATTCTGAATTATCTAAGTATAGGCTGCGTCATCTTCAGACACTTTTTTCGTCCTACTGAGTGGACTCACTTAACAATTGTAAATATCTGACAAATTAGGACTATTCACCTCTTTGTTTTCCTTCTTAAGTATGGTATTTACTAAAGACCTGCAAGACCATGGTCAGCTACAGGACACTCGTTTCGCCCTGCTGATTGGTCTCACATTTCAATTGTACATATCTGAAGACATCACTCTGCATAAATATCCAAACACTCCTTTCGTCTACAGATTGGATTTACTCACCAATTGTAGACATCTGACCACTTACGAGAATTCCGTTCTTACATATACTCCTATATTTGCTAGTAACTAAAGATAACCTAGAGTCTAATTTCTTTAACTTACAAAAACTCCTTTGGCGTATATATTGGATCCCTCTTCAAATGTAAATATCTGACAGAGTACGACAATTCTGTTATTTATTTTTTTCTTAAATATATCAGTAACTAACAATCAACAAGAACGTGTTTCATCCTCCAAACTCCCCTTTGGCTTTCCGAAATGGACACACAGAACAATTGTAAACATCTGACAATTTACTGAAATTCAGTTTTTCTTTATATACCTAGATATGTAATTACTTAATGTACATCGAGAGTTTGCTTCATGTTCCAAACACTTCATTCGCCCTGCTAAATAGACACACTTTTCAAATGTAAATAACTGATAACGTACAACAATTCCCTTCTATTATTTCATTCTTAAATATGTCTTCAACTAACTATCAGCGAATGTGTGCTTCAACTTCCAAAAACTCCTTTCGCAGTGGTAAATAGACACTTTTAAACTCCAATGTCTGACAATGGCCGACAAATCCGTTCTTTCATTTTTAACTTAAATATGTCAAGAACTAACGATCAGCAAGGGACTGCATCATCTTTGAAATACTCCTTTCGTCATTCTCGATGTAAAAGATACAATGTACGACAATTCCATTCTTTTATTTTATTCTAAAATATTACAGTTAATGACAATTAGCATGTCTGCTTCATCACTAAAACACTCCTTTCGTTTTACTCAATGGCCTTACTTTTCAAATTAAAATATCTGACAATTTACGACAATTCCTTTTTGTATTTCATTTTTAATATATATAAAAACTACAGATCAGCAAGAATGTCCTTCAGTTTCCAAACATCCCTTACTCCCTACTGAATGAACTAACTTAAAAATTGCGAATATCTGACTTATTACGAGAGTTCCGTTGTCTGTTTTATTCCTAAATATGTCAGTAAGTAACGATCAGCTAGAGTTTGCTTTATCTTCCACTCACCCCTTTCGCCTTAGAGAATTGACATACTTTTTAATTCCAATTATTTGATAATTTACGACAGTCCCGCTCTTTGTTGTCATTTTTAAATGTCTGCAATTAACGTTTAACTAACGATCAGCAGCAGTTTACTTCACAAACAACACTCCTTTCGAGCTATTGTATGGAATCATTTTACAATTAAAAATGTCTCATAATTTACGAAAATTCCGTTCTTTCAGTTTATACTTAAATACGTCATTAACTAGGGATATTGAGAGTTTTATCATCTTGTGAACTATTCTTTTCGTCCGAAAAAATCTGACAGTTTACTACAATTGTGTACTATCATTTTATTCTTAAACATGTTGGAAACAAACGATTATCGTGAGTCTGCCAAACATACTAACATGCCTTTCGCCCTACTATATGCACTCACTTTCCAATTGTTAATAACTGACAATTTACGACTTCTGTGCTTTCAGTTCATTCTTATATACGTCAGCAACAAACGGTCACCAAGACCCAGCTTCATATTCCTAACATTCTTACGCATTACTGAATTGACTTACTTATCTATTGTAAATATCTGACAAATTACGACATTTCCCTTATTTCATTCATTCTCAAATATGTTGGCAACCAAGAATCAGCAACCGTGTATTTCAGGTTCTAAAGACTCTTTCCGCCCTACGCAATATATTCGCTTTTTACTTCTAAATATGTGATATTTTACTACAATTGTGTTCTTTCATTATATTCTTAAATAAGTAGGCATCTAACGATCAGGATGAGTCTGCTATATCTTCCAGACACTCATTACGTCCTTGTGAATAGAATCACTTTTAAACTGAAAATGTAATACAATTCTTTTTTTCACTTTATACTTAAAAATATCCCAGTATCTGACGATATGAAAATAAGTTTCATTTTCCGGACCGTTTTTGTCCTGCAGAATTAAACAACTTTTCAATTGTAAATATCAAATAATTTATGACAATTCAGTTATTACATTTCAATTTTATATTTGTCAGTCAATATCGACCAGCGAGAGTTTGAGTTATTTTCCGAAAACTCTATTCGTCCAAGCGAATGGACTAATTCAAGATTTGTAAATATGAGACTATTAAAGACAATTCCGTTATATGATTCTATTACTAAAGATGTCTTCAACCAAGGACCACCACGAGTCTGCTTGTGCTTCCGAACACTCCTTTCGGCCTACTGAATGAACTCACCAATTGTAGATATCTTACAATTTACTACAATTCCGTTCTTTCATATATTTCTAATTTGTCAGTAACTAAAGATTAGCAATTGCCTACTTCAGCTTCCTAAAACTCCATTGGACATCGCACTTCGATTGCAAATATCTTACAAATTACTATAATTCGGTCACTTTATACTTAAATATGTCAGTAACAGACGATCAACAAGAGCGTGCTGCATTATCACTTTACTGAACTGAAACACCT
Organism: Thermobia domestica; assembly: GCF_964235325.1. Lineage (NCBI taxonomy): Eukaryota > Metazoa > Arthropoda > Insecta > Zygentoma > Lepismatidae > Thermobia > Thermobia domestica. The sequence continues at coordinate 173,543,816 of NC_137460.1, forward strand.
GGTAATTGCTAATATCTGACAATTAACGACAATTTCGTTCTTTCATTTGATTCTTAAATATGTAATTAACTAAGGATGAGCGAGAGTTTCTACATCTTCCGAACACTCCTTTCGGGCAGTTAAATAGTCTCGCCTTTCAGACATAAATTTCTGACAACGTACGAAAAATCCGTTCAATCATTTTAAACTTAAATATGTCAGTAACCTTAAGCAAGAGAGGAAGATTATTTATCAAAGTAGAATATGATTTATACACTATCGAAAGCGCTAGTACACTTATTACGAAACTCAATAAAAGTTTTCCGAATGCATATACTGTACAATTTATTTTCATATACAGAGATTAAAACAGTTAGACAGATGTAAAAACGCTAAACACATTTGTTATCGTTTCGAAAGTACAACGTATCAAATTATAAGTATTTTCCCCGGGTAACCTACAGAGTCCCAGGCGGGTTTCAACTCAAAAATTGCAATTGGTAAGGTGATCAAGTTACATATCGGGCATAACAGGGGATTAAAAACTGTTCGGAAGTAAAAGAAGACGGATCAAGTCTCGACTCTCTAACATTACTATGTGGGATATAGCGGCGGGTAAAAATTTAAGCAAAACCATCATTGTAAAATCTATGCCCAACCCAAGAAACCATACAGTGAGATGATGTCAAAACAAAAATGCACATGTGGGATCATTTCAATAATACAATAATTGAAAGTGTAAATATTTGTCCCATGGCACAGCGCAGGACGCCAGATGGGGCTCAACCTTAAAATTTCCAAATGGCAAGAGGAGGAAAGTAGAAAATGGTTAAAAAGCTGTTTTACATGAATGCAGATCGAAGTTTGGACACTCTAGGATAACGCTGTGCAAACATCTTACTTTTTAGTTCTTCTGTCTGTAGTCGGCTTTTTTCATTTTATTTATTTTACGTAACTTAAAGAAAGGAAAAGCCCCTACTCTGAGATCGTGCTCTTCGGGCCCAGTAATGTGTACATGAATAGAGAAATAAAAAAATCAAATTAATAAATAGAGAGTCAAAATGTAACTACGCGACTTCTTTAAGTATGGAACTGAATAGTTTACATATAATGTACAATAATAGAACTTATTCTCTTTGTCTGGATTATCAAGCATAAAATGATTCTAAGAAACAATTTTTGTACTTGGAACAGGAAAGACGGGCAAATGTCACACAGTGACAAGAAGTGCCGATGGCAAAATGGAAAGCCAGTGCGCTCAGAGAATGAAATTGAAGATGCACATTTTGACCAGAAGTCATTTAGCATAGGGTAATTTCAGAAACTCGATGATGTTTCTGTGTTGTTTCATTTTTCATCAGCTTCTACACGAAATGGTACTTGACTCCGTTTGTCAATTAAAAAATTTAGAGGAAAACCTTGTGTTTACCCCTCTGAGACCTTGCGGTTACCCTGGGACAAATATTTTTACTTTGAATCATTGTGCTTTTGAAATTATGACACACGTACCTTTCTGTTTTGAAACTCGGCTTACCGTTTCAATTGTTTTGGGATGGATACAGACTTTACAATGATGTTTTGCTTATGTTTTGACCGACCTCCATTTTGCACAAGGTATTTTAGGGAGTCGATACTTGTTCCGTCTTCTCTCCTTTACAACAGCTTTCAGGCGATATGCTTCTTGATTCATTTACCACTTCCAGTTCTTCAGTTAGGCCCTGTCTGGGACTCTGTGGGTGACCGTGGAACAACACTAATTACTTTGTTGCGTTGTACTGTTGAAACGACGACAAATATGTATAGCTTTTGTTGTATCTGTCTCACTGTTAGCGATTTCTAGACGTGCCCTGTATGTGCATATAATTCGTACAACATATGCATTCGGAAACTTTGTATTAGTTTCGTAATAGGTGTCATTAGTGTTTTCCATTACTGTATAAACCATCTTCCACTTGGATATATAACCTCCCTCTCTTCCCAACAACAGGAGTCTGCTTAATCTTCGAAACACTCCTTTCGTTCTACTGAATGGATTCACCTATCAATAGTAAATATCTGACCACTAAAAATTCCGTTCTATTTTTTTATTGTTAAACAAGTCCTGAACCAACGATCACCAAGAGTCTGCTTGACCTTCCAATCACTGCTTTAGTTCTACTGAATAGACTCGCTTTTCAATTGTAGCTATCTGACAATTTAGGCCAAATCCGTTCTTTCATTTGTTCATTAATATGTCAGTAACTAAAGATCAGCAATGGTCTTCAGCTTCCAATCACTCGCTTTCCCTACTGAATGGAATCATATTTCATTTCAAAATATCTGACGCTTTAGAATTCCGTAATTTCATATTCATTTCTAAAATATGTCAGTAAATAAAAGTCAGCAATAGTCTGTTTAATCTTTCAAACACTCGCTTCTTCACTTGAAAAAGGGAAATATCATAAATGTACGACAATTGCGTTCCTTTATTTTATTCTTAAATATCTTAATTACTAAGGACCACCAGGACTCTGCTTTAGCTTGCAAACACTCCTTTCGACCCGCTGTGTTACTCAATTCTCATTTGTAAATATCTGACAATTTTCGATAATTCCATTATTTTGTTTTATCTAATACTGTTCCGTAACTAACGAACATCATGCCAAAACACTCCTTTCGCCCTACTCGAATAGCCCAACTTTCCATTGTAAGTATCTGACAATTTACGAAAATTCCGTTCTTTCATTTTAATCTTTAATAAGCTTTGAACCAAATATCAGCAAAAGATTGCTTCAGATTCTAATCACACCTTTGGCACTACTGAATAGACTCCCTGCTCACTACTTGCTACTCGCTACTCGCTACTACTCTCATAATTTACAGGAATTTCCTTCTTCCAGTTTATCCACAAATATGACAGTATCTTAACATCAGTAAGAGTCTGCTTTGTCTTCTAAAACTCTTTTTCCCTACTGAATGGAGTCGCTTTTCAATTTAAATATCTCAAATTTTAACACAATTCTGCTATTACATTTTATTCTTAAATACGCTTTGAACCAAAGGTCAGCTAGAGTTTACTTGAGCTTACATTCAATCCTTTCGCCCTACAAAAATAGACTCGCTATTTAACTGTAATTATCAGACAATTTACGGCAGAAATTCGGCTTCCAAAAACTTTCGGCCTATTGAATGGAATCAGTTTACAATTGAAATGTCTGCCAATTCACGAGAATTCCGTCCTTTCGTTTTCCTGTTAAAGATATAAGTAAGTAACAATTACTAAGAGTCTATATCATCATTGAGACATTTTTGCCGTACAGAATTGCCTTACTTTTGACAACTATATATCTTACAATTTACAGTAATTCCGATCTTTTATTTCGTTCTTAAATATGTCGACAACTACCGATTTGCAACAGTCCACTTTATCTTCCGAACACTTTTTTCCGACATACTAACTGGCCTCAGTATTCAATTGTAAATATTTTAGAATTTACGATAAATCCTTTGTGTCAATTTATCTTAAAAAGGTCAGTTACAAATCATCTACCAGGGCCTACATCATCTTCGAAACACCCTTTTCCCCTACTGAATATACTCACATTTCATGTCTCATATATTACGACATTACCCTTTGTTATTTTATACTTAAATAAGTTGGTAACTTAATACGAAGAGCCTCGTACATAATCCAGACACTTTTTAACCTCACTTAATAGACTGACTTACCATTGTTAATATGTGGCAAAATACTACAGACTCTTCTCATGCCTCCATACCCTCCTGTCGGCCTGATGAGTTTACTCACTGTTTAATTGTAAATACGTAATTGGCAATCTACGAAAATTCCATTATTTCATTTCATTCATTTTCATATCGGCAAATAACTTCATTTTCCAACACTCTTCTCATACCACCGAATTGACAACTTTTTCACTTGTATATATCAGACAAATAACAATTCCGTTCTTTGATTATATTATAAAATATGTTTTGAACCAACATTCACCACGTGTGTGCTACAGTTTCCAAAGACTAATTTCGGCCCATTGAATCGACTCACTTTTCAATTGTTAATTTGAGACAATTTACGACATTTCTGTTCTTTCATTTTATTCATAAATTTGCCATTAACTGAAGATCAAGAAGAGTCTGCTTCGTCTTCTAATACTCTTTTCGTCCTACTGAATGGAGTAATTTCTCAATTGTAAATATATAACATTTCCGTGTAACGTGGATTTCTGTCACCACGGGATGTCGCGTCCTTGGGTTGCGGATCGAGAAGAAGGCTTCTAGATAGAAAGGTTAGCTGTGAATATACTGAATAAGTAGTCGCGCACAGACGACCAGGAGTGGTCCTCGAGTTTGGGGGTTTGTGTAGGGCTAAGAACCTGATCCAGTAAAGAGGCGTTCAGAAGTATTCAAACAAGCCTCTGACAATAACTGATAACTTGGCACGACCTCAGCAAAAGGAAATGTACATGAGATTTTGAACATGGAATATTAGGAGCCTTTATAGGGCAGGCGCGTTAAAATCCGTAACGAGTGAGTTAGAGAAATACAGGATGGACTTAGTAACAGTTCAGGAAGTTAGGGGGAAGGAAATGGATCTGTGATTTCCGGAAATTTTTCATTCTTTTACGGTGAAGGAAATAAAAATCACCAGTTAAGAACAGGTTTTATTCATTCATAGACGTATATTACCAGCAATTAAACTGGTTGAATTTGTTACTGACAGACTTTCTATTATCATACCTAAGGGGCGCTGGTGTGATATTATTGTTTTAAATGCACATGTCCCAAGTGAAGATAAGGATGACGATATAAAAGACAGTTTTACGGAGAAGCGGAACGGATATTTGACCAACTCCCGTGATAGCACATGAAAATTGTATTAGGGGATTTAAATGCGAAGGTAGGACGAGAGGATGTTTTCAAACCGATTATTGGGAAGGATAGTCTGCATAAGGAAAGTATTGACAACGGTGTTAGACTCGTGACCTTTGGAACATTCAAAAACCTAATCGTGAAGAGTACAAAATACCCACATCGCGACATTCATAAATACAGTTGAACATCAGCAGACAGGAAAACACATAATCAAATTGATCACGTTTTAATAGATAAAAGAAGGCAATCTAGTATAATTGATGTCCAGTCATTTGGAGGGGCTGATTGTGAAACTGACCACTTCCTGATAGCAGTGATAATACGAGAGTGGTTATCGTTAAATAAAAATAATATTCATTGTCCGTAAACGGAGGGTTTCATTTTAAAGAAATTAGAAGAGAGGCAGGTAAGAGAGAAATACCAGATTGAAGTTTCGAATAGATTCTCGGAAGATTCGTAGTGCGCTAGTGTCGAGGATACCTGGATTCAAATTGGAAATTATAGCAAAAGAAAAATTCGGACACGCGGAAACACGTAGGAACGCATAAAAGCATGGTTCGACCAGGAATGCGTAAAAGTAGCAGAGAAAAAAACAGGCAACATTACGCTAGCAAAAAAATCCGAATGAAATAACTAGACAAAATTTCGAAGATATGAGGCCGGAAACTTTTAGAATAAACAAACGCAATATTCTGAAACATAAAATTAAAAAGCTTGAAGACAATAGTGAAAATAAAAACATCCGCGACATATATAAAGGGATCAACGAATTTAAGAAAGGCTATGAACCTCGTGTTTATATATTAAGGAAATCTGACGGGACAGTTCTCACTGACACGGATATCATCTTAAATAGATGATAACATTTCTTAGACGGAATATCTTACCAAAACCTAGTGTTCGTGGAGATAACAAAACCGATGAAGGATAACTGATAACATCCGGCTGACGGATAATATCCGGATAAGATATAAGATCCGCATAACGGCTGATATCCGGATGACGGATACGGATATCTGGTTGTCGGATAATATTCGGATAATGGATTTATCCGGATAATTTTAAAATTAAGATAACTGATATCTGGACAATAGAACATTCGGATAACAGATTACATCCGGATGACGAATAAATGATAATATCCGGATAAATATATGGCTTTAAAAGACATAATAGGAGAGGGACGTATCAGTCCTTTCTGCTCATGCAGTTATTAAAAGACGTTCATCGGGCACTAGTCTTTATCATAGAAAGATATAGCCACTTAAAATGTTTCCTAGTAACATCCAATTTTCTTGTTCTTGCAGTGGGGTGCGGTGGCTAAATGGTAGGCCGCTTACTCTGGTGCCTGAGGACCTTATTATTTCAATCCTCGGCAGGGAAGTTGGCGGTGGACAAGATCGTATCCATAGGTTCTCTCAAGGTACTCCCGCTACTTGCCACTTTTCATTCCATCAATTCTTCTATTATCATTGACTTGCTGTAATCATTGGGCACGGTGGTTCAGTGGCAGAGCGCTTCCTCTGGTGCCTGGGGTCCTTATTGTTTCCGTTCTGGCCAAGAAAGTTTTTGGTGGACTAGATCGTATTAATCGGTTTTCTTAGGGTATTCCCGATTCTTCACACTTTTCATTCCACCAACTCCTCTATTATCATTGACTTGCTTTAATCATTGGACGCGGTGGCTCATTGGTAGAGCGCTTCCTCTCGTGCATGGGGTCCTTATTCTTTCGTTACCCAACCAAGTAAGTTGTGTGGTGGACAGGATCGTAAACGTGGGTTTTCTCAGGTACCCCCGCTTGTTCCCACATTTTATTCCATCAATTCATCTATTATCATTGACTTGCTTTAATCATTGCGCGCAGCGGCTTAGTGGTAGAGCGCTTCCTCTGGTGTCCTAATTAAGTTTGTGGTTGAAGATCGTATCCCTGGGTTTACTCAGGGTACTCCCGTTTCTTCCCAATTTTCATTCCACTAATTCCTCTATTATCAGTGATCTACCTTAATCATTGGGCGCGGTGGCTTAGTGGTAGAACGCCTCGTCTGGTGTCAAAAATTAGTTTGTATCGGACAAGATCGTATCCGTGGTTTTTGTCAAGTTACCCCCGATTCTTCCCACTTTTCATTCCACCAATTCCTCTATTACCATTGACTTGGTTTAAACGTTGGGCGCGGTGGCTTAGTGGTAAAGCGCTTCCTCTGGTGTCCTAATTAAGTTTCTGGTTGAAGATCATATCCCTGGTTTTACTCAGGGTACTCCCGTTTTTCCCCATTTTCATTCCACCAATTCCTCTATTATCAGTGATGTACCTTAATGATTGGGCGCGATGGCTCAGTGGTAGACCGATTCCCTGTTGGGCCAAGTAAGTTTGTGGTGTACAAGATCGTAACGTGGGTTTCCTCAAGGCACTCCCGCTTCTTCGCACCTTTCATTCCACGAAATCTTCTATTATCATTAACTTGGTTTAATCATCTGGCGCGGTGGCTCAGTGGTAGAGCGCTTTCTCTGGTAAGTCAATTTAGTTTGGTGTGGACAAGATCGTATCTGTGGGTTTTCTCCGGATACTTCCGCTTCTTCCTTCTTTTCACTTCACCAGTTCCTCTTTTATCATTGACTTCATTCAATCATTTGGCACGGTGGCTCAGTGGTAGAACGCTTTCTCTGGTGCGTGGGGCCCTACTGTTTCGATACTCTGACTGATAAATTTGTGGTGGACATTATCGTATCTTTGGGTTTTGTCAAAGTATTCCCGCTTCCTCCCAGTTTTCATTTCACCAATTCCTCTATTATCATTAACTTGGTTTAATCATAGCGCGCGGTGGCTCAGTGGTAGAGCGCTTCCTCCGATGAACCAAGCAAGTTTGTGATGGACAAGCCCGTATCCGTGGGTTTTCTGGGTGTACAGCGGCTTATTCGTAGTTCTCATTCCACCAATTCCTCTATTATTATTGACTTACATTAATCATTGGTAGCGGTGACTCACTGGTAGAGCGCTTCCTCTGGTAAGTCAATTAAGTTTGTAGTGGACAAGATCGTTTCCATGGTTATTTTCAGGATACTTCCGTTTCCTGCCATATTTCATTTCACCAATTCTTCTATTATTATGGAGTTGCTTGTATCATTGGACGCAGTGGCTCAGCGGTAGAACGCTTCCTCTGGTAGGCCAAGTACGTTTGTGGTTTACAAGATTGTATCCGTGGGTTTCCTCAGGGTACTCTCGCTTCGTCCCACATTTCATTCCACCAATTCCTCCATTATCATTGACATACTTTAATCATTGGACGCGGTGGCTCAGTGGTGTAGCGCTTCGTACGGTGTGCCAAGTAACATTGTAATGAACAAGATCGTATCCGTAGGTTTTGAGAGGGTACTCCCGCTTCCTCGCACATTTCATTAAACCAATTCCATTATTATTATTTACTTGGTTCAATCATTGGGCGAAGTGGCTCAGTGGTAGAGCGCTTCTTCTGGTGGACCAAGTAAGTTTCTGGTGGGCAAGAACGTATCCGTAGGTTTCCTCAAAGTACTCCTGCTTCTTCGCACTTTGATTCGAGCAAACTCCTCTAATATCATTGAGTAGGTTTAATTTTTGGTCGCGGTGGCTCAGTGGTAGACCGATTGCACTGTTGGGCCAAGCAAGTTTGTAGTGTACAAGATCGTAACGTGGATTTTCTCAAGGCATTCCCGCTTCTTCCCACTTTTCATTCCACCAATTCCTCTATTATCATTAACTTGGTTTAATTTTTGGGCACGGTGGCTAAGTGGTAGAACGCTTCCTCTGGTGCGTGGGGTCTATACTATTTCGATCCCCTGATTGATAAATTTGTGGTAGAGTATCGTATACGTTGGTTTTGTAAGAGTATTCCAGCTTCCTCCCACATTTCGTTCCACCAATTCTTCTATTATCATTGACTAGCTTTAATCATTGGGCGCAGTGCCTCACTAGTTGCGCGCTTCCTCGGGTGGGCCAATTAAGTTTGTAGTGGACAAGATCGTATCAGTGGGTTTCTCAGTTTACCCCCGCTTCTTCCCACTTTTCGTTCCATCAATTCCTCTAGTATCATTGACTTGCTTCGATCATTGGTCGCAGTGGCTCAGTTATACAGCGCTTCCTCTGGTGAGCTGTATAAGTTTGTAGTGGACAAGATCGTATTCGTGGGTTTACTCAGGGTAATCCCGCTTCTTCCCACTTTTCATACCACCAATTCCTCCATTATAATTTACTTATTTTAATCATTGGACGCGGTGGCTCAGTGGTAGAGCGCTTCCTCTTGTGTGGCAATTAAGTTTGTAATGGACAAGATCGTATCCGCGGGTTTTGTCAGGTTACTCCCGCTTCCTCCCACATTTCATTACCATGATTCTTCTATTATCATTGACTTCCTTCAATCATTGGGCGCAGTTTATCAGTGGTAGAGCGCTTCCTATGGTGGGCCAAGTAAGTTTTTGATGGACAAGATCGTATCTGTGGGTTTTCTCATGGTACTCCCGCTTTTTCACACTTTTCATTCCACCAATTCCTCTATTATCATTGACTTGCTTCAATCGTTGGGCACGGTTGCTCAGTGGTAGTAAGCTTTATCTGGTGCGTGGGGTCCTTACTGTTTCGATCCCCGGGCTAGTAAGTTTGATGTGGACAAAATATTATCCGTTGGTTTTATCTGAGCACTCCGGCTTCCTCCCACATTTGATGCCACCAATTCTTCTATTATCATTGACTTGGTTGAATCATTGGGCACGGTTGCTGAGTAGTAGTGCGCTTTCTCTTGTGTGTGGGGTCTTTTTGTTTCGATCCCCGGCCACGTACGTTTGTGGTGGACAAGATCGTATTCGTGGGTTTTCTCCGGGTACTCTTTATAATAATATTAATAATAATAATAATAATAGTAATAATAATAATAATAATAATAATAATAATAATAATAATAAAGTATCTAAATAATAAAGATATTTTTCAACCTTGTTTAAAATTTCTGTGGGGTTCTCTTAATCTCTATATGTTTTTTCTAGTGTATAATGCAAAAAGGCTTCAAACAGCAATCTGGCAAAAGTATTTGTGTGAAAGACATAAAGACCTAAAACAGTGACCTTGTGTCTATTTGTCTTTCAGGCACAAGGCACAGACAAAAGTAGAGAGCAACGTGATACTTCGCTTAAGGGCAGCTTCTTTGCTAAACTGAAGGCTAGCACTCTGTCAATATATTGCATAGCTATCAACAAGTCACACTCACAGGTTCTTTCCAAACTTTTTGTATAACAGGTTAATCAAACTACGTTGTTGTAGGTAAGTGATGAGTCTCTGAAAGTCCGATAAGTGTTGGAGCTCAGACCCGTAGCTAGAAATTTCGTTGCCCGGGGCGAAAGTGGAATTCTGCGTCCCCCGACTTTTCCTTTCTGTGCTTTTATTTTTAACATACGTATAAGAGAAACACCTTTTTGTTGTTATGCTACGCTGATTTTGTTTACTAAGCGGTTTGGACAGACCATTGCAACAGCCAAAAGCGATCGTTATGTATTCCTTAACAAATAAGAGCCGCTCTCAAGAGGCTTATTTTAGACCTGCTGCTAAACTTGACAAAACAACCTTGTATACAAATCAATTTCGGGAATAATTATGAAAAAAGCATGGAGTCGATTCTCCTACGTCAGGGGGACCATGTTGCACATGGAGTTGGTGGACGCGAGTGGTAGCGGTGGAAAGGTCCGGGTTCTCTGAGTGAAGTAGTAATGTCAGAAATCAGGCCCAGGCTACGAAGCTCAAGGAATGGGGTTCTGACGTCACGGGTTCGGGTGCCTTCTATTCACCTATTAAACACCAAGTTGTTGGACGGCGTTGGCGAAATTTCAAAGGTTTTGATCCGTTGAACACAATTGTGATGTCAGAAATCTATCCCTAGCCTTGAACCTCAAGAAACTGTGTCCCGAAGTTTTAGACGCGGGTCTTATCTACTCATCTTTCAAACATGCGGTTGTTGGTCGCGGATGGTAACATTGGAAAGTTCCTAGTCGTTTGAGAACAGCGTAATGTCCGAAATCAGTTCCTGGCCTCAAAGCGCCAGAAATGAGTTTCCAAATTGGCTCAATCTCAATACCTGGTTGCGGAAGACAGAACAACATTTATAGCTGTATAGATTACGGTTTTATCTAGCGTAATAAAATACTGAGATTAAACCACAGCAAAGGTTTACATCACGTCCCAAATACTTGGAACCGAACTCTAATTTCTGACATCACAGTAATGCTCAAAGCACCAAGTCCTCTCCAATGATTAAAGCAAGTCAATTATGATAGAAGAATTGGTTGAATGAAATGTGGGAGGAAGCAGAAGTACCCTGAGAAAACCCACGGATACGACCTTGTCCACCATAAACTTACTAAACCGGGAATCAAAACAATAAAGTCTCCATGCTCCTGAGAAAAGGCTCTACCGCTGAGCTACCGCACCCACTGACTAAAGCGTCAATGATAATAGAGAAATTGGGGAATGAAAATTGGGAAGAAGCGGAAGCACCCTGAGAAAACCCACGGATAAGATGTTGTCCACCACAAACTTACTTGACCGGGGATCGAAACAGTAAGGACCCCACGCACCAGATGAAGCGTACTACCACTGAGCCACCGATCCCAATGATTTAGACAACTAAATGATAATAGAGGAATTGGTGGAACGAAAATTGGGAAGATGCAGGAGTTCCTGGGAAAACCCACGTTTACGATCTTGTCCACCACAAAGCTACTTGGTCCACAAGATGAAGTGCTTTACAACTGAGCCACCGCGCCAAATGATTAAGGTATGTCAATGATAATAGACGAATTGGTGGAATGAAGTGTCGGAAGAAGTGGGAGTACCCTGAAAAAACCCACTTATACGATCTTGCCCACCACAAATTTACTTGACCCACCAGCGGAAACGCTCTACCACTGACCCACTGCGCCTAATGATTGAACAGAACCAATGATAATTGAATATTTATTAGAATGAAACGTGCGAGGATCCGGGACTACCCGTTAAAACCAACGGATACGATCTTGTCCACCACACACTTGCTTGGCCCACAGAGGAAGCGCTTTACCATTGAGCTACTACGCCCAATTATTAAACCAACTCAATGATAATAGAGGAGTTGCTGGAATGAAAAGTGGGAAGAAGCGGGAGTACTTTGACAAAACCCACGGATACGATCTGGTCCCCCACAAACTTACTTGGCCCACCAGAGGAAGCGCTCTGCCACTGAGCCACTGCGAACAATGATTTAAGAGAAACAATGATAATGGAAGAATTGGTGGAATGAAATGCGGAAGGAAGCTGGAGTACCCTAACAAACCTCACGGATACTATCTTGTAAATCACAAACTTACTTGTGAAACCAGAAAAAGCGCTCTACCACTGAGCCACTGCGAACAATGATTTAAGAGAAAAAATGATAATAGAAGAATTGGTGAGATGAAATATGGAAGGAAGCAGGAGTATCCTTACAAAACCCACGGATACGATCTTGTCCACCACAAATTTTCAGGCAGGGCATCGAAACATTAAGGACCCCACGCACCAGATGAAGCGTTCTTCCTAGGGGGTCATTAAGGTGGGGCCAGGGAGGGGCAATTGTCACCCTGAGTTTCGGATGTATATAGATTTTATCAATAGAAGTAAATCAGTGAAAAAGGCGAAATTTTACTTATATAAAAGGTTCTTGCCCCCCAAAGAAAATCTCAAATGGCGCTGCTGCCTCTACCACTAAGCCAATGTGCCCAAATATTGCAGTAAGTCAATGATATTAGAGGAATTGATGAAATAAAAAAAGGGAAGAAGAGGGAGTACCCTGATAAAATCCACGGAAACGATCTTTTCCACCACAAACTTACTTGACCCACCAGAGGAAGCGCTCTACTATAGAGCCACCGTGCCCAGTGAGTAAGGTAGGTCAATGATAATAAAAAAGTTGGTGGAATGAAGTGTGGAAGGAAGCGAGAGTACCCTGACAAAACCCACGGATACAGTCTTGTAAACCACAAACTTACCTGCCTCACCAGAGGAAGTGCTCTACCACTGAGCCACTGCGCCCAACGATTCAAGCAGGTCAATAATAATAGGGGTATTGGTGGGATGAAAAGTGCGAAAAGGCGGGAGCACCCTGACAAAACCCACGGATACGATCTTTTGGACCACCGCAAACTTAATAAGCTTACCAGAAGAAGCGCTCTACGACCGAGCCACTGCGCCCAATGTTTGATGCAAGTCAATGATAATAGAAGAATTGGTGGAATGAAATGTGTGAGGAAGCAAGAGTGCCCTGTTAAAAAACGTGGATACGTTCATGTCCTCCACAAACTTAATTGGCCCACCTAGAGGAAGCCCTCTACCAGTCAGCCACTGCGCCCAATTATTGAAGCAAGTCAATGATAGAAGAATTGGTGGAATGAAATAAGAAAAAAGCCGCTGTACTCTGACAAAACCCACGGATACGATATTGCCCACCACTAATTTATCAGACAGGGAATCGAAACGGTAAGTACCCCACGCATAGTATACCAATACACTCTATAACTTTTCACAAACAAGCAAGCCGAACGATGAATTTCCTGTGATATTAAAGTGAAATGTTCTACAAAATTGTCATAATTCATTGGCCATATATCTATCTGTACTTTGGTGCGGACTAAAAGCTACAAGACTATCATAATTAGAAATTGGAGATTTCTTTCCTTTTATCTCCCAGACTAAGAGACTTCTGCATTTTCCTGAGATTTTCATTTTCTTAATATAAGTCCCCTATCCTGGGCTAATTCTAGCTACCGTTGTTTGAAAAGTAACGTTTGTGGACTCTCAACTCTCGACAGTTTGTGAGAAGATATTTCACAGTTCATGTTGTTATTTCTTCGTTACAAAAAACTCCTAGTTGACTCTATTCATGGTAAATTACTGAACTTATAAACATTTACAATTATTGGAAAATGAATAATTATTTTTAAACATAAAAAGTCGTTACAGTTCAGTAGAATGCAGTAGGAGATGGAAGTGAAGGAAAATATTGTTTATTTGTTGAGATGTGCCAACTGGGTGTGAATAATAAGTGTTTCATATTTTCTTGTCCAGAGGTGGATCTACTATGGACTTCTGGGAGCTCGGTTATTGATAATACTCTTACTTAGAGCTACTTTTAAGAGCTTCAAACTCTGGAATGGGTTTTATTCGTATATAAAATAAGAAAGATTCCCAATCGCCATGATCGCCCCCTGGATCGGGAACCGGTCAAAAGCCCCACAGCCAAAACCCCCACACTCAAGAAATGTCAAAACGCCCACACAAACGGTCATAACCCCCACACAAATGGACAAATCTCCCAAAAGCACGAACGGTCAAAACCCCCACAGCCAAAACCCCCACACTCAAGAAATGTCAAAACGCCCACACGATCGGTCATAACCCCCACACAAATGGACAAATCTCCCAAATACACGAACGGTCATAACCCCCACAGCCAAAACCCCCACACTGGTAGACGGTCATAACCTCCAACGGTCATAACTCCCACACAAATGGACAAAACAGCCACACATAGCAACGGTCACAATCCCCACATAAATGGACAAAACCCCCACACAAATGGACAAAACTCCCACATGCAGAAATAGTCACAACTGCCGCACAAATTGACAAAACCCCCATACTCATGTATTGCCCTTGTACTTTTTAATAACATTTTTTATTCCACTTAAACTGATGTTGCAACTATTCTTCTTGGGCGTCATAAAGAGCCGCAACAAGGACGTGAAATTACGATCATTTCAGAGTGTGGGGGATTTGTCCGATTTTGTGGGAGTTTTGTCCGATTTTGTGGGAGTTTTGTCCATTTATGTGGGGATTATGACCGTTGCTATGTGTGGCTGTTTTGTCCATTTGTGTGGGGGTTATGACCGATTGTGTGGGCGTTTTGACATTTCTTGAGTGTGGGGGTTTTGGCTGTGGGGGTTATGACCGTTCGTGCGTTTGGGAGATTTGTCCATTTGTGTGGGGGTTATGACCGTTTGTGTGGGTGTTTTGACATTTCTTCAGTGTGGGGGTTTTGGCTGTGGGGGTTTTGACCTAGACCCCCTGGATCCACCCCTGCTCTTGTGTAGCAGTTTGAAAGCATTTAGTTAGTGTACGCTTCTGATGATGCCGATTAGGGATGGCCACATCTCGATAATTTTATATTCTGATATCGGAGAGAAACTTATCCGGATTTGCAATATCCGGTTGACGGATAATGGATAATATCCGACTGACGGATAAGATCCGGGTAACGGATGATATCCGGATGACGGATAACGGATAATATCTAGATGTGGATAATATCCGGATAATGGATTTATCCTGATAGTGTATAATATTAAGATAACGGATAATATCTGGATAATAGAACTTTCGGATAACTGATTACATCCGGATGACGAATAAAGGATGATATCCGGATAAAGTATATGATGTTAAAAAGATATAACAGAAGAGAAACTTATCAGACCTTTCTGCTCATGGAGATATTAAAAGACGATCATCGGGTAGTAGTCTTATCGTAGAAAGATATAGCTTCTTAAAATGTTGCCTAGTAACTAACAATTTTCCTGTTCTTCATGTGGGTCGAGGCAGCTCAATTGTAGGGCACTTACTCTGGTGCGTGGTGTCCTTAATATTTAGATCCCCGGCAAGTAAGTTTGCGGTGAACAAGATCGTCTCCGTACGTTATTTCTGGGTACTCCCGCTTCTTCCCGCTTTTCATTCCACCAATTCCTCTACTATAACTGACTTACTTTATTCATTGGGAACGGTGGCTCAGTAGTTGAGTCCTTCCTTTTGTGCGTGGGGTTCCTTATTCTTTCGATTCCTGGGCAAGAAAATTTGTGGTGGACAAGATCGTATTAATCGGTTTTTTCAGGGAACTCGCGCTTCTTCCAACTTTTTATTCCACCAATTCCTCTATTATCATTAACTTGGTTTAATCATTGGGCGCGGTGGCTAAGTGGTAAAGCGCTTCCTCTGCTGGCCTAATTAAGTTTCTGGTTGACAAGATCGTATTCCTGGGTTTACTCAGGCTACTCCCGTTTCTTCCTACCTGTCATTCAACCAATTTCTCTATTATCATTGATCTACCTTAATCATTGGGCGCGGTGGCTCAGTGGTAAAGCCCTTGGTCTGCTGTGACAAGTAAGTGTGCAACGGACAAGATCGTATCCGTGGTTTTTGTCAAGGTATTCCCGATTCTTCCCAGTTTTCATTCCATCAATTCCTCTATTATCAGTGACCTTCCTTAATCATTGGGCACAATGCCTCATTGGTAGACCGCTTCCGCTGATGGGCCAATTAAGTTTGTAGTGGACAAGGTCGTATCCATGGTTTTTCAAAAGTATTCCCGCTTCCTCCCATATTTCATTCCACCAATTCCTCCATTAATATTGACCTACCGTAAACATTGGGCGCAGTGGCTCAGTGGTAGAGCGCTTCCTCTGGTGCGTGGGGTCCTAACTGTTTCGATCCCCTACCTGATAATTTTGTGGTAGACATTATGGTATATTTGGGTTTTACCGGTTCCTCCCACATTTAATTCCACCAATTCTTCTATTATCATTGACTGGCTTCAATCATTGGGCGCAGTGGGTCACTGGTGAAGCGCTTTCTTTCATGGACCAAGTAAGTTTGTGATGGACAATATCGTATCCGTGGGTTTTCTGGGGGTACTCCCGCTTCTTCCCACTTTTCATTCCACCAATTCCTCTAATTTCATTCACTTACATTTATCATTGTTCGCGGTGGCTCACTGGCAGAGCGCTTCCTCTGGTGGGACAATTAAGTTTGTAGTGGACAAGATCGCATCCATGGTTTTTTCAGGGTACTTCCGCTTCTTCCCACTTTTCATTCCACCAATTCCTCTATTGTCATTGACTTACTTAAATCATTGGGCGCAATGGATCAGTGGTGGAGCGCTTGTTCTGGTAGATGAAGTAGGTTTGAAGTAGCTTGATCGTATCCATGGGTTTTGTCAGGGTACTCCCGCTCCCTCTCACATTTCATTCCACCAATCCCTCTATTATCACTGACTTACTCTAATCATTGGGCACGTGGTTCAGTAGCAGAGCGCTTCCTTTTGTGCGCGTAGTCCTTTTTTTCGATTCGTGGCCAAGTACGTTTGTGGTGGACAAGATCATATCCGTTGGTTTTAACAGAGTACCCCGGCTTCCCCTCACGTTTCGTTCCTCCAATTCTTCTATTATTGAATTGCTTCAGTCATTGGGCAGGGTGGCTCAGTGGTAGAGCGCTTCCTCTGGTAGGCCACAAAAAGTTTGTGGTGGACAAGATCGTATCTGTGGGTTTTGTCAGGGTACTCCCGCTTCTTCCCACTTTTCATTCCGCTAATTCCTCTATAATCATTGACTTACTGATATCATTGGGCGCGATGGCTCAGTGGTAGAGCGCTTCTTCTGGTAAACCAAGTAGGTTTGAAGTAGCAAGATATTATCCATGGGTTTTGTCAGGGTACTCTCGCTTCCTCTCACATATCATTTCACCAATCCCTCTATTATCACTGACTTACTCTAATCATTGGGCACGGTGGCTCAGTAGTAGAGGGCTTTCTCTTGTGCGTGTGTTCCTTATTGTTTCGATTCGGGGCCAAGTACGTTTGTGGTGGACAAGATCATATCCGTTGGTTTTAACAGAGTACCCCGGCTTCCTCTCATATTTCGTCCCTCTAATTCTTCTATTATTATTGACTTGCTTCAATCATTGGGCGCGATGGCTCAGTGATGGAGCGCTTCTTGTGATAGACCAAGTAGGTTTGAAGTAGCAAGATCGTATCCATGGGTTTTGTCAGGGTACTCTCACTTCCTCTCACATTTAATTTCACCAAACCGTCTATTATCACTGACTTACTCTAATCATTGGGCACGGTGGCTCAGTAGTAGAGGGCTTTCTCTTGTGCGTGTGTTCCTTACTGTTTCGATTCGGGGTCAAGTACGTTTGTGGTGGACAAGATCATATCCGTGGATTTTAACAGAGTACCCCGGCTTCCTCTCACATTTCGATCCTCCAATTCTTCTCTTATTATTGACTTGCTTCGATCATTGGGCGCGGTGGCTCAGTGGTAGCGCGCTCCTTCTGGTAGACCAAGTAGGTTTGAAGTAGGCAAGATTGTATCCGTGGGTTTTGTCAGGGTACTCCCGCTTCTTCCCACTTTTCAATCCACCAATTACTCTATTATCATTGACTTAACTAAATCATTGGACGCGACGGCTCAGTTGTAGAGCGCTTCTTCTGGTACATCAAGCAGGTTTGAAGTAGACAAAATCGTATCCGTGGGTTTTCTCAGGGTACTTCCGCTTGATCCCATATTTCGTTGTACAAATTTTTCTATTATCATTGACCTGCTTGAGTCGTTGGGCGCAGTGGCTCAGTGGTAGAGCGCTTTGTCTGGTGGGCTAAGTAAGTTTGTGGTGAACAAGGTCGTAACCGTGGGTTTTCTCAAAGTACTCCCGCTTCTTCCCACCTTTCACTCCACCAATTCCTCTTTTACCATTGACTTGATTCAATCATTGGGTGCGGTGGCTCAGTCGAGAGCGCTTCCTCTGGTGCGTGGGGTACTTACCGTTTCGATTCCCTGCCTGATAAATTTGTGGTGGGCAATATCGTATCCGTGGGTTTTGTCAGAGTACAGCGGCTTTTTTCTTATTTCATTCCACCAATTCTTCTATCATTGACTTGCTTCAATAATTGGGCGCAGTGGCTGACTGGTAGAGGGCTTCCTCTAGGTGGGCCAATTAAGTTTGTGGAGGACATGAACGTATCCACGTTTTTTAACAGGGCACTCTTGCTTCCTCACACATTTCATTCCACCAATTCTTCTATTATTATTGACTTGCATCAAACATTGGGCGCAGTGGCTCGGTCGTAGAGCGCTTCTTCTGGTAAACTTATTAAGTTTGCGCTGGACCAAAAGATCGTATCCGTGGGTTTTGTCAGGGTGCTCCCGCCTTTTCGCACTTTTCATCCCACCAATACCCCTATTATTATTGACCTGCTTGAATCGTTGGGCGCAGTGGCTCAGTGGTAGAGCACTTCCTCTGGTGAGGCAGGTAAGTTTGTGGTTTACAAGATTGTATCCGTGGGTTTTGTCAGGGTACTCTCGCTTCCTTCCACACTTCATTCCACCAACTTTTTTATTATCATTGACCTACCTTACTCACTGGGCACGGTGGCTCTATAGTAGAGCGCTTCCTCTGGTGGGTCAAGTAAGTTTGTGGTGGAAAAGATCGTTTCCGTGGATTTTATCAGGGTACTCCCTCTTCTTCCCTTTTTTCATTTCATCAATTCCTCTAATATCATTGACTTACTGCAATATTTGGCCCATTGGCTTAGTGGTAGAGGCAGCAGCGCCATTTGAGATTTTCTTTGGGGGGCAAGAACCTTTTATATAAGTAAAATTTCGCCTTTTTCACTGATTTACTTCTATTGATAAAATCTATATACATCCGAAACTCAGGGTGACAATTGCCCCTCCCTGGCCCCACCTTAATGACCCCCTAGGAACAACGCTTCATCTGGTGCGTGGGGCCCTTAATGTTTCGATGCCCTCCTTGAAAATTTGTGGTGGACAAGATCGTATCCGTGGGTTTTGTCAGGATACTCCTGCTTCCTTCCATATTTCATCTCACCAATTCTTCTATTATCATTTTTTTCTCTTAAATCATTGTTCGCAGTGACTCAGTGGTAGAGCGCTTATTCTGGTTTCACAAGTAAGTTTGTGATTTACAAGATAGTATCCGTGAGGTTTGTTAGGGTACTCCAGCTTCCTTCCGCATTTCATTCCACCAATTCTTCCATTATCATTGTTTCTCTTAAATCATTGTTCGCAGTAGCTCAGTGGCAGAGCGCTTCCTCTGGTGGGCCAAGTAAGTTTGTGGGGGACCAGATCGTATCCGTGGGTTTTGTCAAAGTTCTCCCGCTTCTTCCCACTTTTCATTCCAGCAACTCTTCTATTATCATTGAGTTGGTTTAATAATTGGGCGTAGTAGCTCAATGGTAAAGCGCTTCCTCTGTGGGCCAAGTAAGTGTGTGGTGGACAAGATCGTATCCGTTGGTTTTAACGGGTAGTCCCGGATCCTCGCACGTTTCATTTTACCAAATATTCTATTATCATTGGTTCTCTTCAATCATTAGGCGCAGTGGGTCAGTGGTAGAGCGTTTCCGCAGGTGGGTCAAGTAAGTTTGTGGTGGGCAAGATCGTATAAGTGTGTTTTTTCAGGGTACTCCCACTTCATCCGACACTTCATTCCACCAATTCTTCTATTATCATTGACATACCTTAATCATTTGGCGCGGTGGCTTAGTTGTAAAGCATTTCATCTTGTGGACCAAGTAGCTTTGTGGTGGACAAGATCGTAAACGTGGGTTTTCCCAGGTACTCCTGCATCTTCCCAATTTTCGTTCCACCAATTCCTCTATTATCATTTAGTTGCTTTAATCATTGGGATCGGTGGCTCAGTGGTAGTACGCTTCATCTGGTGCGTGAGGTCCTTACTGTTTCGATCCCCGGTCAAGTAAGTTTGTGGTGGACAACATCTTATCCGTGGGTTTTCTCAGGGTGCTTCCGCTTCTTCCCAATTTTCATTCCCCAATTTCTCTATTATCATTGACGCTTTAATCAGTGGGTGCGGTAGATCAGCGGTAGAGCCCTTTCTCAGGAGCATGGGAACTTTATTGTTTTGATTCCCGGTTTAGTAAGTTTATGGTGGACAAGGTCGTATCCGTGGGTTTTCTCAGGGTACTTCTTCTTCCTCCCACATTTCATTCAACCAATTCTTCTATCATAATTGACTTGCTCTAATCATTGGAGAGGACTTGGTGCTTTGAGCATTACTGTGATGTCAGAAATTAGAGTTCGGTTCCAAGTATTTGGGTCGTGATGTAAACCTTTGCTGTGGTTTAATCTCAGTATTTTATTACGCTAGATAAAACCGTAATCTATACAGCTATAAATGTTGTTCTGTCTTCCGCAACCAGGTATTGAGATTGAGCCAATTTGGAAACTCATTTCTGGCGCTTTGAGGCCAGGAACTGATTTCGGACATTACGCTGTTCTCAAACGACTAGGAACTTTCCAATGTTACCATCCGCGACCAACAACCGCATGTTTGAAAGATGAGTAGATAAGACCCGCGTCTAAAACTTCGGGACACAGTTTCTTGAGGTTCAAGGCTATGGATCGATTTCTGACATCACAATTGTGTTCAACGGATCAAAACCTTTAAAATTTCGCCAACGCCGTCCAACAACTTGGTGTTTAATAGGTGAATAGAAGGCACCCGAACTCGTGACGTCAGAACCCCATTCCTTAAGCTTCGTAGCCTGGGCCTGATTTCTGACATTAGTACTTCACTCAGAGAACCCGGACCTTTCCACCGCTACCACTCGCGTCCACCAACTCCATGTGCAACATGGTCCCCCTGAGGTAGGAGAATCGACTCCATGCTTTTTTCATAATTATTCCCGAAATGGATTTGTATACAAGGTTGTTTTGTCAAGTTTAGCAGCAGGTCTAAAATAAGCCTCTTGAGAGCGGCTCTTATTTGTTAAGGAATACATAACGATCGCTTTTGGCTGTTGCAATGGTCTGTCCAAACCGCTTAGTAAACAAAATCAGCGTAGCATAACAACAAAAAGGTGTTTCTCTTATACGTATGTTAAAAATAAAAGCACAGAAAGGAAAAGTCGGGGGACGCAGAATTCCACTTTCGCCCCGGGCAACGAAATTTCTAGCTACGGGTCTGAGCTCCAACACTTATCGGACTTTCAGAGACTCATCACTTACCTACAACAACGTAGTTTGATTAACCTGTTATACAAAAAGTTTGGAAAGAACCTGTGAGTGTGACTTGTTGATAGCTATGCAATATATTGACAGAGTGCTAGCCTTCAGTTTAGCAAAGAAGCTGCCCTTAAGCGAAGTATCACGTTGCTCTCTACTTTTGTCTGTGCCTTGTGCCTGAAAGACGAATAGACACAAGGTCACTGTTTTAGGTCTTTATGTCTTTCACACAAATACTTTTGCCAGATTGCTGTTTGAAGCCTTTTTGCATTATACACTAGAAAAAACATATAGAGATTAAGAGAACCCCACAGAAATTTTAAACAAGGTTGAAAAATATCTTTATTATTTAGATACTTTATTATTATTATTATTATTATTATTATTATTATTATTATTGTTATTATTATTATTAATATTATTATAAAGAGTACCCGGAGAAAACCCACGAATACGATCTTGTCCACCACAAACGTACGTGGCCGGGGATCGAAACAAAAAGACCCCACACACAAGAGAAAGCGCACTACTACTCAGCAACCGTGCCCAATGATTCAACCAAGTCAATGATAATAGAAGAATTGGTGGCATCAAATGTGGGAGGAAGCCGGAGTGCTCAGATAAAACCAACGGATAATATTTTGTCCACATCAAACTTACTAGCCCGGGGATCGAAACAGTAAGGACCCCACGCACCAGATAAAGCTTACTACCACTGAGCCACCGTGCCCAACGATTGAAGCAAGTCAATGATAATAGAGGAATTGGTGGAATGAAAAGTGTGAAGAAGCGGGAGTACCATGAGAAAACCCACAGATACGATCTTGTCCATCAAAAATTTACTTGGCCCACCATAGGAAGCGCTCTACCACTGATAAACTGCGCCCAATGATTGAAGCAAGTCAATGATAATAGAAGAATCATGGTAATGAAATGTGGGAGGAAGCGGGAGTAACCTGACAAAACCCGCGGATACGATCTTGTCCATTACAAACTTAATTGCCACACAAGAGGAAGCGCTCTACCACTGAGCCACCGCGTCCAATGATTAAAATAAGTAAATTATAATGGAGTTATTGGTGGAATGAAATGTGGGAGGAAGAGAGAGTACCCTGAGTAAACACACGGATACAATCTTGTAAACCACAAACTTACTTGGCCCACAAAAGGAAACGCTCTAGCACTTAGCCACCGCGCCCAATGATTAAACCAAGTCAATGATAATAGAAGAATTGGTGGTATGAAAAATGGGAAGAAGCGGGATTACCCTGAGTAAACCCACGAATACGATCATGTCCACTACAAACTTATACAGATCACCAGAGGAAGCGCTGTATAACTGAGCCACTGCGACCAATGATCGAAGCAAGTCAATGATACTAGAGGAATTGATGGAATGAAAAGTGGGAAGAAGCGGGGGTAAACTGAGAAACCCACTGATACGATCTTGTCCACTACAAACTTAATTGGCCCACCCGAGGAAGCGCGCAACTAGTGAGGCACTGCGCCCAATGATTAAAGCTAGTCAATGATAATAGAAGAATTGGTGGAACGAAATGTGGGAGGAAGCTGGAATACTCTTACAAAACCAACGTATACGATACTCTACCACAAATTTATCAATCAGGGGATCGAAATAGTATAGACCCCACGCACCAGAGGAAGCGTTCTACCACTTAGCCACCGTGCCCAAAAATTAAACCAAGTTAATGATAATAGAGGAATTGGTGGAATGAAAAGTGGGAAGAAGCGGGAATGCCTTGAGAAAATCCACGTTACGATCTTGTACACTACAAACTTGCTTGGCCCAACAGTGCAATCGGTCTACCACTGAGCCACCGCGACCAAAAATTAAACCTACTCAATGATATTAGAGGAGTTTGCTCGAATCAAAGTGCGAAGAAGCAGGAGTACTTTGAGGAAACCTACGGATACGTTCTTGCCCACCAGAAACTTACTTGGTCCACCAGAAGAAGCGCTCTACCACTGAGCCACTTCGCCCAATGATTGAACCAAGTAAATAATAATAATGGAATTGGTTTAATGAAATGTGCGAGGAAGCGGGAGTACCCTCTCAAAACCTACGGATACGATCTTGTTCATTACAATGTTACTTGGCACACCGTACGAAGCGCTACACCACTGAGCCACCGCGTCCAATGATTAAAGTATGTCAATGATAATGGAGGAATTGGTGGAATGAAATGTGGGACGAAGCGAGAGTACCCTGAGGAAACCCACGGATACAATCTTGTAAACCACAAACGTACTTGGCCTACCAGAGGAAGCGTTCTACCGCTGAGCCACTGCGTCCAATGATACAAGCAACTCCATAATAATAGAAGAATTGGTGAAATGAAATATGGCAGGAAACGGAAGTATCCTGAAAATAACCATGGAAACGATCTTGTCCACTACAAACTTAATTGGCTTACCAGAGGAAGCGCTCTACCAGTGAGTCACCGCTACCAATGATTAATGTAAGTCAATGATAATAGAGGAATTGGTGGAATGAGAACTACGAATAAGCCGCTGTACACCCAGAAAACCCACGGATACGGGCTTGTCCATCACAAACTTGCTTGGTTCATCGGAGGAAGCGCTCTACCACTGAGCCACCGCGCGCTATGATTAAACCAAGTTAATGATAATAGAGGAATTGGTGAAATGAAAACTGGGAGGAAGCGGGAATACTTTGACAAAACCCAAAGATACGATAATGTCCACCACAAATTTATCAGTCAGAGTATCGAAACAGTAGGGCCCCACGCACCAGAGAAAGCGTTCTACCACTGAGCCACCGTGCCAAATGATTGAATGAAGTCAATGATAAAAGAGGAACTGGTGAAGTGAAAAGAAGGAAGAAGCGGAAGTATCCGGAGAAAACCCACAGATACGATCTTGTCCACACCACACTAAATTGACTTACCAGAGAAAGCGCTCTACCACTGAGCCACCGCGCCAGATGATTAAACCAAGTTAATGATAATAGAAGATTTCGTGGAATGAAAGGTGCGAAGAAGTGGGAGTGCCTTGAGGAAACCCACGTTACGATCTTGTACACCACAAACTTACTTGGCCCAACAGGGAATCGGTCTACCACTGAGCCATCGCGCCCAATCATTAAGGTACATCACTGATAATAGAGGAATTGGTGGAATGAAAATGGGGAAAAACGGGAGTACCCTGAGTAAAACCAGGGATATGATCTTCAACCAGAAACTTAATTAGGACACCAGAGGAAGCGCTTTACCACTAAGCCACCGCGCCCAACGTTTAAACCAAGTCAATGGTAATAGAGGAATTGGTGGAATGAAAAGTGGGAAGAATCGGGGGTAACTTGACAAAAACCACGGATACGATCTTGTCCGATACAAACTAATTTTTGACACCAGACGAGGCGTTCTACCACTAAGCCACCGCGCCCAATGATTAAGGTAGATCACTGATAATAGAGGAATTAGTGGAATGAAAATTGGGAAGAAACGGGAGTACCCTGAGTAAACCCAGGGATACGATCTTCAACCACAAACTTAATTAGGACACCAGAGGAAGCGCTCTACCACTAAGCCGCTGCGCGCAATGATTAAAGCAAGTCAATGATAATAGATGAATTGATGGAATAAAATGTGGGAACAAGCGGGGGTACCTGGGAAAACCCACGTTTACGATCCTGTCCACCACACAACTTACTTGGTTGGGTAACGAAAGAATAAGGACCCCATGCACGAGAGGAAGCGCTCTACCAATGAGCCACCGCGTCCAATGATTAAAGCAAGTCAATGATAATAGAGGAATTGGTGGAATGAAAAGTGTGAAGAATCGGGAATACCCTAAGAAAACCGATTAATACGATCTAGACCACCAAAAACTTTCTTGGCCAGAACGGAAACAATAAGGACCCCACGCACAAGAGGAAGCGCTCTGCCACTGAACCACCGTGCCCAATGATTACAGCAAGTCAATGATAATAGAAGAATTGATGGAATGAAAAGTGGCAAGTAGCGGGAGTACCCTGAGAGAACCTAAGGATACGATCTTGTCCACCGCCAAATTGCCTGCCGAGGATTGAAATAATAAGGTCCTCAGGCACCAGAGTAAGCGGCCTACCATTTAGCCACCGCACCCCACTGCAAGAACAAGAAAATTGGATGTTACTAGGAAACATTTTAAGTGGCTATATCTTTCTATGATAAAGACTAGTGCCCGATGAACGTCTTTTAATAACTGCATGAGCAGAAAGTACTGATACGTCCCTCTCCTATTATGTCTTTTAAAGCCATATATTTATCCGGATATTATCATTTATTCGTCATCCGGATGTAATCTGTTATCCGAATGTTCTATTGTCCAGATATCAGTTATCTTAATTTTAAAATTATCCGGATAAATCCATTATCCGGATATTATCCGACAACCAGATATTATCCGTATCCGTCATCCGGATATCAGCCGTTATGCGGATCTTATATCTTATCCGGATATTATCCGTCAGCCGGATGTTATCAGTTATCCTTCATCGGTTTTGTTATCTCCACGAACACTAGGTTTTGGTAAGATATTCCGTCTAAGAAATGTTATCATCTATTTAAGATGATATCCGTGTCAGTGAGAACTGTCCCGTCAGATTTTCTTAATATATAAACACGAGGTTCATAGCCTTTCTTAAATTCGTTGATCCCTTTATATATGTCGCGGATGTTTTTATTTTCACTATTGTCTTCAAGCTTTTTAATTTTATGTTTCAGAATATTGCGTTTGTTTATTCTAAAAGTTTCCGGCCTCATATCTTCGAAATTTTGTCTAGTTATTTCATTCGGATTTTTTTGCTAGCGTAATGTTGCCTGTTTTTTTTCTCTGCTACTTTTACGCATTCCTGGTCGAACCATGTTTTTATGCGTTCCTACGTGTTTCCGCGTGTCCGAATTTTTCTTTTGCTATAATTTCCAATTTGAATCCAGGTATCCTCGACACTAGCGCACTACGAATCTTCCGAGAATCTATTCGAAACTTCAATCTGGTATTTCTCTCTTACCTGCCTCTCTTCTAATTTCTTTAAAATGAAACCCTCCGTTTACGGACAATGAATATTATTTTTATTTAACGATAACCACTCTCGTATTATCACTGCTACCAGGAAGTGGTCAGTTTCACAATCAGCCCCTCTAAATGACTGGACATCAATTATACTAGATTGCCTTCTTTTATCTATTAAAACGTGATCAATTTGATTATGTGTTTTCCTGTCTGCTGATGTTCAACTGTATTTATGAATGTCGCGATGTGGGTATTTTGTACTCTTCACGATTAGGTTTTTGAATGTTCCAAAGTTCACGAGTCTAACACCGTTGTCAATACTTTCCTTATGCAGACTATCCTTCCCAATAATCGGTTTGAAAACATCCTCTCGTCCTACCTTCGCATTTAAATCCCCTAATACAATTTTCATGTGCTATCACGGGAGTTGGTCAAATATCCGTTCCGCTTCTTCGTAAAAACTGTCTTTTATATCGTCATCCTTATCTTCACTTGGGACATGTGCATTTAAAACAATAATATCACACCAGCGCCCCTTAGGTATGATAATAGAAAGTCTGTCAGTAACAAATTCAACCAGTTTAATTGCTGGTAATATACGTCTATGAATGAATAAAACCTGTTCTTAACTGGTGATTTTTATTTCCTTCACCGTAAAAGAATGAAAAATTTCCGGAAATCACAGATCCATTTCCTTCCCCCTAACTTCCTGAACTGTTACTAAGTCCATCCTGTATTTCTCTAACTCACTCGTTACGGATTTTAACGCGCCTGCCCTATAAAGGCTCCTAATATTCCATGTTCAAAATCTCATGTACATTTCCTTTTGCTGAGGTCGTGCCAAGTTATCAGTTATTGTCAGAGGCTTGTGTGAATACTTCTGAACGCCTCTTTACTGGATCAGGTTCTTAGCCCTACACAAACCCCCAAACTCGAGGACCACTCCTGGTCGTCTGTGCGCGACTACTTATTCAGTATATTCACAGCTAACCTTTCTATCTAGAAGCCTTCTTCTCGATCCGCAACCCAAGGACGCGACATCCCGTGGTGACAGGAATCCACGTTACACGGAAATGTTATATATTTACAATTGAGAAATTACTCCATTCAGTAGGACGAAAAGAGTATTAGAAGACGAAGCAGACTCTTCTTGATCTTCAGTTAATGGCAAATTTATGAATAAAATGAAAGAACAGAAATGTCGTAAATTGTCTCAAATTAACAATTGAAAAGTGAGTCGATTCAATGGGCCGAAATTAGTCTTTGGAAACTGTAGCACACACGTGGTGAATGTTGGTTCAAAACATATTTTATAATAAAATCAAAGAACGGAATTGTTATTTGTCTGATATATACAAGTGAAAAAGTTGTCAATTCGGTGGTATGAGAAGAGTGTTGGAAAATGAAGTTATTTGCCGATATGAAAATGAATGAAATGAAATAATGGAATTTTCGTAGATTGCCAATTACGTATTTACAATTAAACAGTGAGTAAACTCATCAGGCCGACAGGAGGGTATGGAGGCATGAGAAGAGTCTGTAGTATTTTGCCACATATTAACAATGGTAAGTCAGTCTATTAAGTGAGGTTAAAAAGTGTCTGGATTATGTACGAGGCTCTTCGTATTAAGTTACCAACTTATTTAAGTATAAAATAACAAAGGGTAATGTCGTAATATATGAGACATGAAATGTGAGTATATTCAGTAGGGGAAAAGGGTGTTTCGAAGATGATGTAGGCGCTGGTAGATAATTTGTAAATGACCTTTTTAAGATAAATTGACACAAAGGATTTATCGTAAATTCTAAAATATTTACAATTGAATACTGAGGCCAGTTAGTATGTCGAAAAAAGTGTTCGGAAGATAAAGTGGACTGTTGCAAATCGGTAGTTGTCGACATATTTAAGAACGAAATAAAAGATCGGAATTACTGTAAATTGTAAGATATATAGTTGTCAAAAGTAAGGCAATTCTGTACGGCAAAAATGTCTCAATGATGATATAGACTCTTAGTAATTGTTACTTACTCATATCTTTAACAGGAAAACGAAAGGACGGAATTCTCGTGAATTGGCAGACATTTCAATTGTAAACTGATTCCATTCAATAGGCCGAAAGTTTTTGGAAGCCGAATTTCTGCCGTAAATTGTCTGATAATTACAGTTAAATAGCGAGTCTATTTTTGTAGGGCGAAAGGATTGAATGTAAGCTCAAGTAAACTCTAGCTGACCTTTGGTTCAAAGCGTATTTAAGAATAAAATGTAATAGCAGAATTGTGTTAAAATTTGAGATATTTAAATTGAAAAGCGACTCCATTCAGTAGGGAAAAAGAGTTTTAGAAGACAAAGCAGACTCTTACTGATGTTAAGATACTGTCATATTTGTGGATAAACTGGAAGAAGGAAATTCCTGTAAATTATGAGAGTAGTAGCGAGTAGCGAGTAGCAAGTAGTGAGCAGGGAGTCTATTCAGTAGTGCCAAAGGTGTGATTAGAATCTGAAGCAATCTTTTGCTGATATTTGGTTCAAAGCTTATTAAAGATTAAAATGAAAGAACGGAATTTTCGTAAATTGTCAGATACTTACAATGGAAAGTTGGGCCATTCGAGTAGGGCGAAAGGAGTGTTTTGGCATATAAATCATACTCATGATGTTCGTTAGTTACGGAACAGTATTAGATAAAACAAAATAATGGAATTATCGAAAATTGTCAGATATTTACAAATGAGAATTGAGTAACACAGCGGGTCGAAAGGAGTGTTTGCAAGCTAAAGCAGAGTCCTGGTGGTCCTTAGTAATTAAGATATTTAAGAATAAAATAAAGGAACGCAATTGTCGTACATTTATGATATTTCCCTTTTTCAAGTGAAGAAGCGAGTGTTTGAAAGATTAAGCAGACTATTGCTGATTTTTATTTACTGACATATTTTAGAAATGAATATGAAATTACGGAATTCTAAAGCGTCAGATATTTTGAAATGAAATATGATTCCATTCAGTTGGGAAAGCGAGTGATTGGAAGCTGAAGACCATTGCTGATCTTTAGTTACTGACATATTAATGAACAAATGAAAGAACGGATTTGGCCTAAATTGTCAGATAGCTACAATTGAAAAGCGAGTCTATTCAGTAGAGCTAAAGCAGTGATTGGAAGGTCAAGCAGACTCTTGGTGATCGTTGGTTCAGGACTTGTTTAACAATAAAAAAATAGAACGGAATTTTTAGTGGTCAGATATTTACTATTGATAGGTGAATCCATTCAGTAGAACGAAAGGAGTGTTTCGAAGATTAAGCAGACTCCTGTTGTTGGGAAGAGAGGGAGATTATATATCCAAGTGGAAGATGGTTTATACAGTAATGGAAAACACTAATGACACCTATTACGAAACTAA
The DNA here is from genome assembly GCF_964235325.1 of Thermobia domestica. Lineage (NCBI taxonomy): Eukaryota > Metazoa > Arthropoda > Insecta > Zygentoma > Lepismatidae > Thermobia > Thermobia domestica. Next base: position 173,573,929 of record NC_137460.1, read on the forward strand.
TACAAAGTTTCCGAATGCATATGTTGTACGAATTATATGCACATACAGGGCACGTCTAGAAATCGCTAACAGTGAGACAGATACAACAAAAGCTATACATATTTGTCGTCGTTTCAACAGTACAACGCAACAAAGTAATTAGTGTTGTTCCACGGTCACCCACAGAGCCCCAGACAGGGCCCAACTGAAGAACTGGAAGTGGTAAATGAATCAAGAAGCATATCGCCTGAAAGCTGTTGTAAAGGAGAGAAGACGGAACAAGTATCGACTCCCTAAAATACCTTGTGCAAAATGGAGGTCGGTCAAAACATAAGCAAAACATCATTGTAAAGTCTGTATCCATCCCAAAACAATTGAAACGGTAAGCCGAGTTTCAAAACAGAAAGGTACGTGTGTCATAATTTCAAAAGCACAATGATTCAAAGTAAAAATATTTGTCCCAGGGTAACCGCAAGGTCTCAGACGGGGTAAACACAAGGTTTTCCTCTAAATTTTTTAATTGACAAACGGAGTCAAGTACCATTTCGTGTAGAAGCTGATGAAAAATGAAACAACACAGAAAAATCATCGAGTTTCTGAAATTACCCTATGCTAAATGACTTCTGGTCAAAATGTGCACCTTCAATTTCATTCTCTGAGCGCACTGGCTTTCCATTTTGCCATCGGCACTTCTTGTCACTGTGTGACATTTGCCCGTCTTTCCTGTTCCAAGTACAAAAATTGTTTCTTAGAATCATTTTATGCTTGATAATCCAGACAAAGAGAATAAGTTCTATTATTGTACATTATATGTAAACTATTCAGTTCCATACTTAAAGAAGTCGCGTAGTTACATTTTGACTCTCTATTTATTAATTTGATTTTTTTATTTCTCTATTCATGTACACATTACTGGGCCCGAAGAGCACGATCTCAGAGTAGGGGCTTTTCCTTTCTTTAAGTTACGTAAAATAAATAAAATGAAAAAAGCCGACTACAGACAGAAGAACTAAAACGTAAGATGTTAGCACAGCGTTATCCTAGAGTGTCCAAACTTCGATCTGCTTTCATGTAAAAACAGCTTTGTAACTATTTTCTACTTTCCTCCTCTTGCCATTTGGAAATTTTAAGGTTGAGCCCCATCTGGCGTCCTGCGCTGTGCCATGGGACAAATATTTACACTTTCAATTATTGTATTATTGAAATGATCCCACATGTGCATTTTTGTTTTGACATCATCTCACTGTATGGTTTCTTGGGTTGGGCATAGATTTTACAATGATGGTTTTGCTTAAATTTTTACCCGCCGCTATATCCCACATAGTAATGTTAGAGAGTCGAGACTTGATCCGTCTTCTTTTACTTCCGAACAGTTTTTAATCCCCTGTTATGCCCGATATGTAACTTGATCACCTTACCAATTGCAATTTTTGAGTTGAAACCCGCCTGGGACTCTGTAGGTTACCCGGGGAAAATACTTATAATTTGATACGTTGTACTTTCGAAACGATAACAAATGTGTTTAGCGTTTTTACATCTGTCTAACTGTTTTAATCTCTGTATATGAAAATAAATTGTACAGTATATGCATTCGGAAAACTTTTATTGAGTTTCGTAATAAGTGTACTAGGGCTTTCGATAGTGTATAAATCATATTCTACTTTGATAAATGACACTAGTTAACAAATTTAAACTTTTTGCTTGTTACATGAGAAAAATCACCTGATCTTAAAGGAACTTTTTGCGCTGAATTCGAATATGCACTCGGTTTCTCTCCATCACGTACAGTTTTCCCGTAACAGAGGGATTTTCGGGAAATTCCCTCAAAAATTTCCCTTTTCAGATATTTTATTCCCCTAGCTCCTGTCCCTTTACATATAGTAACATAGAAATTATACCTAAGTATACCTTGATTTAAATTTAATAAACCATAAAAGTTTCGTAAAAATCGCTTTGTTCTTTCTAGAGAAATAAATATATTTGTATGTATACTGTGTGCACTGTTTATTGCACCTGATAGTAATGCTTTCAGATCTCCTGAGTTGGGGTAAAAACGATTTGCTTTATTACTACAAACACAGACATAAAAATAAATACTTACAATAGTCAACAACACACTTGTATTGCTCTCTGTAAATTAGAAACGTGTATAAAAATAGAATGTACTTCCAACGTATATATTTTTTAAACGTACAGTATATGTATATCTTAATACATATATATACAATTCTCCAAGTTTTTTCGTTTTGTTCATGAAATGGTTATCAATATTTGTTATCAAATGTAACAGAATGCAAAAGAACTTCCACTTCCCGAGCCCCCTACCAACTGGGAAGAGATATGGCCAAAAGACTCTGATGATGATCATGACCTTGATGAACCATCGACATCAACATGTACATCCAAGGATCCAACGTTCATCCCTGACTGTGTTCGCGAGCCACATTTCATCCGGTAATGTGAACTTAATGACCTAGTCCGTGATTTGCACCTGACAAAACAAGAGGCGGAACTTCTGGGATCAAGGCTCCAGCAGTGGAACTTATTGGATGCAGAAACGAACATATCAGTGTACAGGAAAAGGCATGTTCAATTTTCAAGCTATTTCTCAATGCAAGATAATGTGTGCGTATGTACGGATATAAATGGGTTGATGGCGGAGCTAGGAATTCCTTACGTTCCAGATGAATGGAGGTTATTTATCGACGCGTCAAAGGTCAGCCTTAAAGCTGTCCTTTTACATAATGGAAATAAAAAACCTTCTATACCACTTGCGCACTCAGTGAAGATTAAGGAATCCTATGACACCATGTCAACTTTGCTAAATCTTATAAATTACAAGGACCATTGTTGGCAAATATGTTGTGATCTCAAGGTAGTTGGTATTTTATTAGGACTGCAGTGCGGTTACACGAAGTACTAATGTTTTCTATGTTTATGGGATAGCCGAGCTGATGACAAACATTATGAAGTGAAGGAATGGGAACCTAGAGTGAATGACGTACCTGGAGAATGCAACGTCAAATACGCTCCTTTGGTAGATCCTAATAAGATATTACTACCGCCACTTCATATCAAGTTAGGACTTATGAAAAACTTTGTCAAAGCCATGGACACATCTGGTGAAAGTTTCAAGTATTTGCGAGATAAGTTCCCTAACCTGAGTGATGCTAAGATTTCAGCGGGAGTGTTTATTGGTCCCCAAATTAGGAAATTAATGCTTGATGATAGCTTTGACAGCAAGTTAAATAGTGCTGAGCTAGCTGCCTGGACAGCATTTAAGTGTGTTGTGCGCAACTTTCTGGGCAATAACAAAGCTGAGAGTTACACGGAAATCGTACAGGACATGATACAGAAATACAAAGAGTTGGGTTGTAGGATGTCTTTAAAAATCCACTTTTTGCACTCCCACCTCAGCTTCTTTCCTGCTAACCTAGGTGCTCTCAGCGACGAACAGGGGGAAAGATTCCACCAAGATATAATGGCAATGGAGAAAAGGTACCAGGGACGATGGGATCCTTCAATGATGGGGGACTATTGTTGGGGTCTTGTTAGAGAATGCAACATTTCTTACAAAAGAAGGAAGTAGTGTATGTTTTTGTAACCCAATGGAAGTTTCATATATTGTGATAGTTTTGATTGTCTTTTCATGACCTTTTGGTACATTTGTATTATTGTTTATTGTAAATTGTCACACTTGTAAATTATATTGTATTATATTTTATATATGTGTTTGTGGTAATAAAGCAAAACGTTTTACCTTAACTTAAGAGATCTGAAAGCATAAGGTGCAATAAACAGTACACACAGTATACATACAAACATATTTATTTCTCTAGAAAGAATAAAGCGATTATTACGAAACTTGGAGGATTTGTTAAATATGAATCAAAGTATACTTAGGTATAATTTCTATGTCAGTATATGCAAGGGGACAAGATCTTGGGGTGTAAAATGAACGAAAAGGGAAATTTTTGAGGGATTTTCTGAAAATCCCTCTGTTACGGGAAAATCGTACGTGATGGAGAAAAACAGAGTGCATATTCGAATTCAGCGCAAAAAGTTCCTTTAAGAACAGGTATTTCCTTTTATGTAACAAAACTTTTGTTAACTAGTGTAATCTTCCTCTCTTGCTTAAGGTTACTGACATATTTAAGTTTAAAATGATTGAACGGATTTGTCGTACGTTGTCAGAAATTTATGTCTGAAAGGCGAGACTATTTAACTGCCCGAAAGGAGTGTTTGGAAGATGTAGAAACTCTCGCTCATCCTTAGTTAATTACATATTTAAGAATCAAATGAAAGAACGAAATTGTCGTTAATTGTCAGATATTAGCAATTACCAGGTGTTTCAGTTCAGTAAAGCGATAATGCAGCACGCTCTTGTTGATCGTCTGTTACTGACATATTTAAGTATAAAGTGACCGAATTATAGTAATTTGTAAGATATTTGCAATCGAAGTGCGATGTCCAATGGAGTTTTAGGAAGCTGAAGTAGGCAATTGCTAATCTTTAGTTACTGACAAATTAGAAATATATGAAAGAACGGAATTGTAGTAAATTGTAAGATATCTACAATTGGTGAGTTCATTCAGTAGGCCGAAAGGAGTGTTCGGAAGCACAAGCAGACTCGTGGTGGTCCTTGGTTGAAGACATCTTTAGTAATAAAATCATATAACGGAATTGTCTTTAATAGTCTCATATTTACAAATCTTGAATTAGTCCATTCGCTTGGACGAATAGAGTTTTCGGAAAATAACTCAAACTCTCGCTGGTCGATATTGACTGACAAATATAAAATTGAAATGTAATAACTGAATTGTCATAAATTATTTGATATTTACAATTGAAAAGTTGTTTAATTCTGCAGGACAAAAACGGTCCGGAAAATGAAACTTATTTTCATATCGTCAGATACTGGGATATTTTTAAGTATAAAGTGGAAAAAAGAATTGTATTACATTTTCAGTTTAAAAGTGATTCTATTCACAAGGACGTAATGAGTGTCTGGAAGATATAGCAGACTCATCCTGATCGTTAGATGCCTACTTATTTAAGAATATAATGAAAGAACACAATTGTAGTAAAATATCACATATTTAGAAGTAAAAAGCGAATATATTGCGTAGGGCGGAAAGAGTCTTTAGAACCTGAAATACACGGTTGCTGATTCTTGGTTGCCAACATATTTGAGAATGAATGAAATAAGGGAAATGTCGTAATTTGTCAGATATTTACAATAGATAAGTAAGTCAATTCAGTAATGCGTAAGAATGTTAGGAATATGAAGCTGGGTCTTGGTGACCGTTTGTTGCTGACGTATATAAGAATGAACTGAAAGCACAGAAGTCGTAAATTGTCAGTTATTAACAATTGGAAAGTGAGTGCATATAGTAGGGCGAAAGGCATGTTAGTATGTTTGGCAGACTCACGATAATCGTTTGTTTCCAACATGTTTAAGAATAAAATGATAGTACACAATTGTAGTAAACTGTCAGATTTTTTCGGACGAAAAGAATAGTTCACAAGATGATAAAACTCTCAATATCCCTAGTTAATGACGTATTTAAGTATAAACTGAAAGAACGGAATTTTCGTAAATTATGAGACATTTTTAATTGTAAAATGATTCCATACAATAGCTCTAAAGGAGTGTTGTTTGTGAAGTAAACTGCTGCTGATCGTTAGTTAAACGTTAATTGCAGACATTTGAAAATGACAACAAAGAGCAGGACTGTCGTAAATTATCAAATAATTGGAATTAAAAAGTATGTCAATTCTCTAAGGCGAAAGGGGTGAGTGGAAGATAAAGCAAACTCTAGCTGATCGTTACTTACTGACATATTTAGGAATAAAACAGACAACGGAACTCTCGTAATAAGTCAGATATTCGCAATTTTTAAGTTAGTTCATTCAGTAGGGAGTAAGGGATGTTTGGAAACTGAAGGACATTCTTGCTGATCTGTAGTTTTTATATATATTAAAAATGAAATACAAAAAGGAATTGTCGTAAATTGTCAGATATTTTAATTTGAAAAGTAAGGCCATTGAGTAAAACGAAAGGAGTGTTTTAGTGATGAAGCAGACATGCTAATTGTCATTAACTGTAATATTTTAGAATAAAATAAAAGAATGGAATTGTCGTACATTGTATCTTTTACATCGAGAATGACGAAAGGAGTATTTCAAAGATGATGCAGTCCCTTGCTGATCGTTAGTTCTTGACATATTTAAGTTAAAAATGAAAGAACGGATTTGTCGGCCATTGTCAGACATTGGAGTTTAAAAGTGTCTATTTACCACTGCGAAAGGAGTTTTTGGAAGTTGAAGCACACATTCGCTGATAGTTAGTTGAAGACATATTTAAGAATGAAATAATAGAAGGGAATTGTTGTACGTTATCAGTTATTTACATTTGAAAAGTGTGTCTATTTAGCAGGGCGAATGAAGTGTTTGGAACATGAAGCAAACTCTCGATGTACATTAAGTAATTACATATCTAGGTATATAAAGAAAAACTGAATTTCAGTAAATTGTCAGATGTTTACAATTGTTCTGTGTGTCCATTTCGGAAAGCCAAATGGGAGTTTGGAGGATGAAACACGTTCTTGTTGATTGTTAGTTACTGATATATTTAAGAAAAAAATAAATAACAGAATTGTCGTACTCTGTCAGATATTTACATTTGAAGAGGGATCCAATATATACGCCAAAGGAGTTTTTGTAAGTTAAAGAAATTAGACTCTAGGTTATCTTTAGTTACTAGCAAATATAGGAGTATATGTAAGAACGGAATTCTCGTAAGTGGTCAGATGTCTACAATTGGTGAGTAAATCCAATCTGTAGACGAAAGGAGTGTTTGGATATTTATACAGAGTGATGTCTTCAGATATGTACAATTGAAATGTGAGACCAATCAGCAGGGCGAAACGAGTGTCCTGTAGCTGACCATGGTCTTGCAGATCTTTAGTAAATACCATACTTAAGAAGGAAAACAAAGAGGTGAATAGTCCTAATTTGTCAGATATTTACAATTGTTAAGTGAGTCCACTCAGTAGGACGAAAAAGTGTCTGAAGATGACGCAGCCTATACTTAGATAATTCAGAATAAAATGAAATAGCATAATAGTCGTCAAATGTCAGAGATTTTCAATTGAAAAGTGACTGTATTCAGTAGGGCGAATAGTGTTTTAAAAGACGAAGCACAGGCTTGTTAATGTTTAGTTACTGACATATTTATGGATAAAATGGAAGAAGGAAATTGTCGTAAATTGTCAGATACTTAGAATTGAAAACAGGTCTATTTAGTAGGGCGAAAGTAGTGATTTGAAGCTCAAGCAGACTCTTGCTAATCTTAAGATCAAACTGCTGCCGATCCTTACTTGAAGACATGTTTAAGATTAAAATACCAGAATGGAATTGCTGTAAATTGTCAGATATTTACAATTGAAAAGCGAGTCAATTCAGTAAGACGAAAAGAGTGTTTAGAAGTTCTAGCAGACTACTGGTGATCCTTGGCTGAAGACATGTTTTAGAATAAAATCAAAGAACGGAATTGTAAATTGTATCATAAATACTAGTGAAAAATTATTCCATTCGGTAAGGGGAAAAGAGGTTTGGAAGATGAAGCAAACTCATTTTGATCGTTATTAGCCGACATACAAAGAATAAAATGAAATAATGGAACTATCATAGATATGCCAGATATTACAATAGACAAGTGAGTACATTCAGCAGGGCGAAGGGAGAGTCTGACATCTGAATCAAAACTTTGGTGGTCTCGAGTATATGACTTATTTAGAAGTAAATCAAAGAATGGATTTTTCTTTAACAGATATTTAAAATTGAAAGCTGAGGCAATTCAGCAAGGAGAGGCAATTCAGTGTTTGGGAATGAAGCAGGCCCTTGTTGATCGTTAGTTACTGACATATCTTAGAAAGAAATGAAAGAACAGAATAATCGTACTTTGTAACAGATATTTATAATCGGAAAGTGGCGAAAGGTGTGTTTTAAAGATGCAGCAGACTCTTGATGATCCTTTATTCCTGACATATCTATGAATAAAATGAAGAAACGCGTTTGTCGTAAATTATCAGGCATTTTAATTTGAATAATGATTGAATTCAATAGGGCGGAAAGAGTGTTAGGAAGGTGAACCGAACACGTGCTGATAGTTATTTGCCGACATATTTAGGAATATAATGAAATAGCAAAATTGTCGCAGATTGTTAGATTTCTACAGTTGAAAGGTTGTTGTATTCAGTAGAGCGAAAGGTGTGATTGGAAGCTGAAGTAGACTCTTGTGATTAGCAGTGCTCGACATATATTAGAATAGAATTAAAGAACGGACATCTCATAAATTGTCGGAGATTTACAATTCAAGAGTGAGTCCATACTTTAGGATGGCAGGAGTGTTTGGAAGAATAAGCAAACTCATTTGATCGTTTGTTTCCATCATGTATAAGAATGAAACTTAAGAACGCAAATGTCGAAAATTGTCAGATATTTACAACTGAAAAGCGAGTCTATTCAGTATAGCAAACTGAGTGGTTGGAAGTTAAAACAATCTGTTTGTGAACCTAGGTCGAAGACATATTTAAAATTATAAATGAAACAATGTAATTGTCATAGATTGCACAGACATTACAAATGACAAGTGAGAAGATCAGCATGGCGAAGGGAGTGTCTGATATCGGAATAAAAAGTTTTTAAGGTCGCAAGTATATAACCTATTTACGAAGTAAAGAAAAGAACGTATTTGCCGTAATTTTACAGATATTTAATGTTAAAAAGTAAGACCATTCAGTAAGGTGAATTTAGTGTTTGGGAAACGAAGCACGTTGTTGAACGTTAGTTACAGACATATTTTAGAAAGAAATGAAAGAACGGAATATACGTACATTGTAACAAATTACTATATTCGGAAAGTGGCGAAAGATCCACTTAAAAGGTGTGTTTTAAAGATGAAACATACTCTTGATGATCGTTTATTGGTGACATATTTATGGATAATATGAAGAATCGGGTTTGTCGTAAGTTGACACATATTTTAATATGAAAAGTGATTCAATTCAATAGGGCGGAAAGAGTGTTTGGAAAGTGAGCGAACACACGTAATCGCAATTTGCCGACATTTTTAGGAATAAAATAAAATAACTTAATTGTTAGATTTTTAGAATTGAAAAGTTTTCTATTCAGTAGGGCGAAAGGTTTGTTTGGAAGCTGAAGTAGACTCTAGTGATCAGCAGTGCTCGGCATATTTTAGAATGGAATGAAAAAACGAACTTCACTTAAATTGTCAGAGATTTACGATTCGAAAGTGAGGCCATTCAGTATGGCGAAAGAACTATTAAAACCTTTAATTACTCACTTATTTAAGAATAAAATGAATACGAACAGAATTGTCGTAAATTGTGACATACATGACATGCTAAGTGTTTCCGTTTAGTAAAGCGAAAGGAGTGTGTGCAGAATGAAGCGTCTCTTGTTGATATGTTACTTGCAGACTTATTTAAGAATAAAATAATCGAATTGTCGTAATTTGCCAGATATTTCGAATTGAAGTGTGATTAAAATATATATGGCTAATAGGGATTTTTGAAGCTGAAGTATACTCCTGCTAATCTTAGTTACTGACATATTTAAGAAATAAATGAATGGAGGAAATTGTCGTAAATTGTCAGATATCTATCAATTATTGATATGTGAATCCATTCAGTAGGGCGATAGGGGTAATTGGAAGCTGATGCAGACCATAACCGGTCGCTGGGTTAAGAGATATTTTAGAATATAGTGAAAAAACGAATTTTTTTAAATTCTCAGATATTTACAATTGAAATGTGATTCCTCTCAATAGGGCTAAATTAGTGTTTGGAAGCCGAAGTAAAACTTTGCTGATCGTTAGTTACTGACACATTTAGAATAGCGGAATTGTCGTAAATTTTAAGATATTTATCTTTGAGAAATGAGTCAGGTTAGGAGGGCGAAAGTAGTTTCTAGATGATGAAACAGAATCTAGCTGATCTTTTTATTTAATTAAATATTGAAGAATAAAATGAAATGACGTAATTGCCTTCAAAGTTCAGATTTTTTCAACTAAAAAATGAGTCTATTCAGTAGGACGAAAGGAGTGTTTGGAAGACTAAGCATGCAATTACGTTGATCGTTGAATGTTAGTTACCTACATAAATAAGAATGAAATGAAAGAACGGAAAACTCCTTCATTATTACGGATTTTGATATTCGAAATTTGGTTAAGGGACAGTTTCAAAGATCAAGCAGACCCTTGCTGTTTGTTAATTATAACATATTTAAGAATAAAATGAAAGAACGGATTTTTCGTATATTCTAAGATATTCACAATTGAAAAAATGAGTCCATTCAGTAGGGCTAAAGGCGAAATTGGTAGCTGATGCAGACAGTAGACGATCATTGAGCGAAGACATATTTAAGAATAAAATGAAAGAACGAATTTCTTTGAAATTATCAGATTTTATAATTGAAAATTGAGTCAAATCAGTTTTGCTTGTCGTTAGTGACATATATAAGAAGAAAATTAAGGAACAGAATTGTCGTAATTTGTTGTAATTTGTGAGATATTTACATTTGGAAAGCGAGTCCTTTCAGTAAAGCGAAAAGAGTGTCGGGTACATGATGCATTCTTTAGTAGATCTTTAGTTACATACATATTTAGGAATAAAATGTAATAACGGAATTTCGTTATATGTTAGATATTTACAATTGAAAAATGTCTCCCTTCGGTAGGGCGAAAAAAGTATTAGAAGACGAAACAGACTCTTTCTGATCTTTAGTTACTGACATATTTATGAATAAAATGAAAGAACGGAATTGTCGTAAATTGTCAAGTTATTTGAAATGAAAAGTGACTCTGTTCACTAGGAAAAACAGTTTGGAAGAAGAAGTAAACTCTTGCTCGTCGTTAGTTACTGACATATTAAAGTTTAAAATCTAAAAACTGATTTTTCTTAAAATGTCAGATATTTAAAATTGAAAAGTGGTTTCATTCGGTAGGACGAAATGTTTTTTGGTAATGTTTAGTTACTGACATATTTGTAGATAAAATTGAAGAACTGTAGTAAATTGTCAGATAGTTACAATTGAGAAGCGAGTCTATGCAGTATGGCGAAAGGAGTGATTGGAAGGTCAAGCAGACTTTTGGAGATCTTTGGTTGAATGCTTCTTTAAGAATAAGAAGAATGAACGGACTGTCGTAGTAACACATTTACAATTGAAAAATTAATGCATTCACTAGAACGAGAGGAGTGTTTGGAAGGTTTAACTGACTCCTGCTGATCCTTGGATACCATATTATTTGTTTAAAATGAGAGAAAAGACTTGTCATATTTGTTCAATATTTACATTTGAAGACTGAGTCTATTTAGCAGGATAAAAAAAGTGTTTGGAAGATTAAGAAATCTCCTGCTTATCGTTAGTTCATTATATATTTACGAATAAAATGAAAGAACGGAATCGTCGTAATCTGTCAGATTTTTACTATTGAAATGTATCTATTCAGTTGGATAAAAGGAGTGTTTACAAGCTGAGGTACTCCCAGCTTGGTCTTGTTGAACGATGGTCTTGGTTATTCTTAGTAATTGACATAATTAAGAATAAAGTGAACTAACAGAACTGTAGCAATTTGTCATATATTTATACTTGGTAAGTCAGTCCACTCATTAAGACGTAAGCAATCCTTGGAACATGAAGCATGATCTGCTCTTGTTGATCCTTAGTACATATTTAAAAATGAAATGAAAGAAATGAATAGTGGTAAATTGCGAGATATTTTGAAATGAAAAGTGATTCCATTCAGCAGGGTGAAAGGAGTCTTTGGAAGATAAAGCAAACTCTTGCACATCATTGTTTGCCAACATATTGAAGAACGTAATGAAATAAAGGAATTGTCGTAATTGGTCAGATATTTACAATTGGTATGTGAATCCATTCAGTAAGGCGAAAAGGGTGTGTGGAAGACGAAGCATTATCTTGCTGATCGCGTGTTGCCAACATATATAAGGATAAAATGAAAAAAGGAAATTGTCAAAAATTGTCACATCTTTACAAGTCATAAGAGTCGATATACTAGAGCGAAAGGAGTGTTTCGAGGAATAATCAGGCTTATGCTGATCGTTTGTTTCCGACATATTGAAGAATAAAATGAAAGGATGCAATAGTCATAAATTGTCAGATTTTTACAACTAATATGCGAGTCTATTCAGGATTGCAAAAGAAGTGTTTGGAAATTAAAGCGGTCACTTTATGATCGTTGGTTGTTGACATATCTAAGAATAAAGGTAAGTAATGGAATTGTTGTAAGTAGTCAGATATTTTACATTGAAAAGTGAGTCTACTCAGTGGGCCGAGAGGAATGTTTGGAAGCTGAAACAGACTCGTAGTACCCTTGGTTAGAAAAATATTTAGAATAATTTTAAATTGTGCGATAATTACAATGAGAAATTAGTGCATTCGGTAGGATGGAAGGAGTTTTTGGAAGATGAATCAAACACCAAACGCTCATTGATTTTTGCCGACATTTTTAAGAATAAAATAGAATATCTTATTCTCGTAAATTGTTAGATATTTTTAATAGAAAAGTTGTTTTGATCGTGTGACCAAAATAGAGATCGGAAGATGAAACGGAGTATCATCATCGTTAGGTACTAACTATAAAGTGAAAAAGGGAACTGTCGTAAATTTAGTCTATTCAGTACGGCGAAAGGTGTTTTTTGGTATATAAATCAGTCTCTTGGTGATCGTTAGTTACTGAACTCTTATAGAATAAAATCTAATAATGGAATTGTCCTAAAAGTTTAGATATTTACGATTGAAACAGACCATTAGTATTGCAAAGGGAGTGTTTTAAGGATAAAGCAGACTCTTGCAAATCGTTAGTCACGGCACATCTTAGAATTGAAAGAACGGAATTGTAAATTGACTGTAATTCACAAGTAAAAAATTAGTGTAATCGATAGGGCGAAAAGTGTGTTGGAAAGATGAAGGAAACTCTTGGTCATCATTATTTGCCGAAATATTTAAGAAAAAATGAAATAACGGAATAGTCGTAATACGTCAGATATTTACAATTGAAATGTGAGTGTATTCAGTAGGGCGAAAGGAATGTTTGCAGTATGAAGGTCCGTGCGGATCGCTAATTGTCAACATGAATAAGAATGTAATTGTCGTAAATTATCAAATATTTAGACTTAAATAATGAGTTCATTTACTCAGGAAAAAGGAGCGTCTGGAAGATGAAACAGGTTCTTACTAATCGTGAGTTAATCATATATTTGTGAAGAAGTAAAAAACCGGAAAAGACATAAACTACAATTGAAAAGTTGGACTAATTGAATAGAGTGGAAGTTGTGGTTTAAAATATACAACTGACTCTTGAAGTATGGTAGTTACTGAACTGTTTTAAATGAAATGAAATAATGGAATAATCGAAAACTCTCATATATTTACAATTGAAAATTGAGTAAACAGAGGAAGTCGAATGGAGTGATTATAAGTTGTAGCAGTCGATATTAATTGACATATTTAAGATTAAAATAGAAAAGCAGAGTTGTTGTCAAGAGACATATATATATATATACAATTGGTAAGTGAATCCATTCACTAAGGCGAAAGGAATGTCTGGAACACAAAGATGGCTACTGTTGATCTTTAGTAAGTGTTATTTTTGAGAATGAAACGAAAGAACTGTATACACGTACATTGTAAGATATTACTGTTTGAAGAATGGCGAAGGAAGTGTTCGAAAGATGAATTAGAGTTTTGCTGGTCGTTAAATACCGTCATATTTAAAAATAACATGAAGCAATTCTATTGTCGTAAATTGTCTAATTACCATAGCGATAGTAGTACTTAGAGGAAGAAGCAGACTCTCCTAATCGTTAGTTATTTACGTATTTAAGAATAAACTGAAATAAGGGGACACTTGTAAATTATTAGGTATTAACAATTAAAGAGTGGGTTCAATCAGTAGGCCGAAAGGAGTGTTTGGAAAGCTGAAACAGTCTCGTGCTCATCATTGGTTGAAGTCATATTTAAGAATATCATCAAACATCGGAATTTAAAAGCAGGTCTCTTCAGTAGGACGAAAGGTGTGTTTGGAATATCAAGCAGATTATTCAATTGTCAGATATTTACCATTGGAACAAAGGCAAATCAGTATAGCGAAGGGAGTGTGTCAAGGATGAAGCAGACTGTTGCTAATTGTTAGTCACTGCATATTTAAAAATAAAATGAATACCAGAATTATAGTAAATTGGCTGTATTTTTCAAGTGAAAAATTAGTCGATTTGGTAGAGGGAAAAGTGTGCTGGGAAGATAAAGGAAACTCATCCTCATCGTTATTTACCGACTTATTTAAGGATAAAATGAAATAACGGAATTGTCGTAATACGTGAGATCTTTATGATTTACAATTGCAACGTAAGGACGTACAGTAGAGCGAAACGAGTGTTGCAAGAATAAGCAAACCCGTGCCGATAATTTCTTTGCGACATGTTTAAAAATAAAATGAAAGAACGCAATTGTCATGAATTTAGATATAATTACAACTGAAAAGCATGTCAATTCAGTATGGCAGAAGGAGTGCTTCAAAGCTCTACTAATCCCTTGTTGATCGTTGGTTGAAGTCAAAATTAGGATTTAAAAAGGATACAATTGTTTTGAATTTTCAGATATTAATAATTGAAAAGTGAGTCCATTAATTAGAGTGATAGAAGTGTTAAGAAGATGAAGCAAACTCTTGCTCAAGTTATTTTCCGACAGATGTAAAAATATTATGAAATAACGGAATAGTCGTGAATTGTTAGAAATTTACAAATGAAAAACTAGTTTATGTAGCAGTGCGGAAGGTGTGATTCGGTATATAATTCAGGCTACTGAGTGTTAATTCCTGGACTATTTTAGAATAAAATAGAACAATGGTCCTCTCCTACGAAGCAGAAGCTTCCAGATATTTACTTTATAACATATTTATAAATTATTTTATAACATATATATTAATAAATTGAGAGAGCAGAATTGTCGTAAATTGTCAATATTAGCTATTCAATATTGAGTCGATTCAGTAAGCCCTATGGAGTGTTTGGAAGCTGTATCAAATTCGTGGTGATCCTTGGTTGAAAATATATTTAAGATTAACATCAAAGAACGGAATTGTCGTATATTGTCTGATACATACAAGTAAAAATTTGTCCTTTCGCTAGGTCGAAAAGAGTGTTTGGAACATGAAACAAATTTCTTGCTGATCTTATGATCTTTATTTGCCGACATAAAGAAGAATGAAATGAAATAATGGAATTTTCGTAGAATTCCAGATATATATACAACAGCGAGTAAAGTTATTAATCCGATATTAGGGTATGGATGCTGAAGCAAAGTCTTGCTGCTCGTTAGTAACTGACATATTTAATATTAAATGAAAGAACTTAGCCAGATAATAGTAATTAGTCAGATATTTTTAATTGGTAAGTGAGTCTATTAAGTAATGTTAAGGAGTGTCTGGAACATGAAGCAGGTTCTTGATAGTTAGTTACTAACATATTTTAAAAATAACATGAAATAACAGAATTATCGTAACATGTGAGAAATATTACAATTGAAATGTGAGTGTATTTAGTGGTGCGATAGGAGTATTTCGAAGCTGACGTAGACTCTTGCTGATCGGGAGTTCGACGTAAATAAGAATGAAATGAAAGGACGTAACGTGGTAAATTATCAAATATTTAGACTTGAATAGTGAGTCTATTCTTTAAGGTGAAAGCAGTATTTGCAAGATTAAGCTGAATTATGCCGACCGTTAGTTGCTGACATATTTACCGACATTGTTACTGACAAATAAGAGAATTGAATAGACGCAAAATGTCCGATGTTTACAATTCAAATGTTAGGCCATTTGAGTAGGGCGAAAAGCGTGTTTCGGTGTATAAAGCACGCTCCATTCAATAATGTTAAAGTGTGTCAGGAATATGAAGGAAACTCTTGGTAGTTAGTTACCAACATATCTAAGAATAAATTGAAAAAACGGATTGT
Source organism: Thermobia domestica (assembly GCF_964235325.1). Classification (NCBI taxonomy): domain Eukaryota; kingdom Metazoa; phylum Arthropoda; class Insecta; order Zygentoma; family Lepismatidae; genus Thermobia; species Thermobia domestica. Next base: position 173,589,970 of record NC_137460.1, read on the forward strand.
CGTAATATGTGAGACATATTACAGTTGAATTGTAAGTCAATTCAGTACGGCGAAAGGTGTGTTTGGAAGCTGAAGTTGAATCTTGCGGATGGAGAGTTTTCGAGAAAAATAAGTACGGAATTGTCGTAAATTATCAAATATTTAAAATCTAAGAGTTGGTTCATACAGTAAGGTTAAGGAGTGAATAGATGATGAAACAGGCGCTCTTGATAGCTAGTTTTAACATATTTAAGTATGAAATAAAGAGTGCAATTGCCGTAAGTAAAAAAAATGAGACAATTTAAATTTTGCGAATTGTCAGATATATAACCTTTAAAGTGAGTACATTAATTACGGTTAAAGAGTGTTTGGAAGATAAAGCAACTCTAGGACATCATTATTTGCCGACATTTCGAAGAATAATATGAATTAAAGAAATTGTCGAAAATTGCCACTTATTTACAATTGAAAAGTGAGTCCATACACTAGGACGGCAGGAATGTTCAGAAGAGTAAGCAGACTCATTAGTTCGTTTGTCTCCAACGTGTATAAGACTAAAATGAATGAAAGCTATTGTCCAAAATTGGACGATTTTTACAACTGAAAAGCAAAACTATTAAAAACTCCGTTTTCGGACAATGAATATTATCTTTATTTAACGATAACCTCGCCCGCACTATCACTGTTACCAGGTAGTGGTCAGTATCACAATTAGCCTCTCTAAATGACTGGACATCAATTATGCTAGATTGCCTTCTTTTATCTACTGAAACGTGATAAATTTGATTATGTGTTTTCCTGTCTGGTGGTAGTAGTAGGGGTCGGCGTAGAATGACTCATCCTCACTCTCTTTTATGACCGGGATTTTTGAAATTCGTTCCCTTTTAGGGACCCCGTTATATCTAGTCGAGTCAGCAAAAATTTTTGTGACGTCATAGGTCAAAGGTCAATGACCTTGGCCCGGGGTCAATGACCTAGGGGTACCTAGGACCACCCCCTCTAAATTTTGGCAGGGGTACCATGGCCCACCCCTTAAATTTTGGCAGGGGTACATAGGACCACCCCCCTTAAATTTCGGAAATTGCCAAATCTAAAAATTTGGTATGGTAGCCTAGGACCATAGTATGTACCTCTATCAGTATTGGGTGTCTATGTCGTTCCCTTTCATGGGTAAAAAATTGCCAAAAATTCAAATTTCGGAGGTTTTTGACCTAATTTATCCCCTTTGATGAGGTGTTATTACCCTATATGGTTATATGGGCGTATACAGGGGTCCATTCCCTTTCATAAGACATGGGAATATTAATGCACCCCTTTAAAAATTTGGGAGGGGTACCTTGGCCCAGCCCTTAAATTTTGGAAATTGCCCAATTTAAACATTGGGTATTATAGTATAGGACGCTAATATGGATCACTATAAATTTGGGTGGTCCACCTCGTTCCCTTTTAGGAGTACAAAATTGCCAAAATATAAACGTAAGCAATACGTTGTACCACGTGTTTTGTTTCGACCTAAGTTATCCCTTTGATGAGGTGTTATTACCCTATATGGTTATATGGTCATGTATAGGGGTCCATTACCTTTCATAAGACATGGGTATATTAATGCACCTCTTTAAAAATTTGGGAGGGGTACCTTGGCCCACCCCTTCATTTTTAGAAATTGCCCAATTTAAACGTTTGGTATTATAGTATAGGACGCTAATATGGATCACTATAAATTTGGGTGGTCCACCTCGTTCCCTTTTAGGGGTACAAAATTGCCAAATTTTAGTACAACCACGTGTTTGGTTTTTAACCTAATTTATCTCCTTGGATGAGGTCCTATTACCTTATATGGTTATATGGTCATGTATAGGTGTTCATTCCCTATCATAAGACATAGGTACATTGGTGCACCCCTTTAAATTTTTAGGAGGGGTACCCTGGCCCACCCCTTCAATTTCAGAAATTCTCCAATTTAACCATTTGGTATTATAGTACAGGACCTCATTATGTATCATGATAAATTTGGATGGTCCATCTCGTTCCCTTTCATGGGTACGAAATTGCCAAATTTAGGTACAACCACGTGTTTGTTTTTTGATTTAATTTATTCCCTTGGATGAGGTCCTATTACCTTATATGGTTATATGGTCATGTATAGGGGTCCATTTCCTATCATAAGACATAGGTACATTTTTGCACGCCTTTAAATTTTTGGGAGAGGTACCTTCGCCCACCCCTTTAATTTTGGAAATTGTTCAATTTAAACATTTGGTATTACAGTATAGGACCCTAATATGGATCACTATAAATTTGGGTGGTCCACATCGTTCCCTTTTTAGGGGTACAAAATTGCCAAATTTTAGTACAACCACGTGTTTGGTCTTTTGGCCCAATGTATCCTCTTGGATGAGGTCCTATTACCTTATATGGTTATATTGTAATGTATAGGTGTTCATTTCCTATCATAAGACATAGGTACATTGGTGCATCCCTTTCAATTTTAGGAGAGGTACGTACCTTGGCCCGCCCCTTAAATTTTGGAATTTTTTTGATTTAAGCATTCGGTATTATAGTACAGGACCTTAATATGTATCATGATAAATTTGGATGGTCCACATCGTCCACTTTCATGGGTACGAAATTGCCAAAATATAAACGTAAGCAATACGTTGTACCACGTGTTTGACATTTTGACCCAATTTATCTCTTGGATGAGGTCCTATTACCTTATATGTTTATATGGTTATGTATAGGGGTCTATTCCCTATCATAAGACATAGGTACATTTGTGCACCCCTTTAAAATTTGTTAGGGGTACCTTGGCCCATCCCTTAAATTTTAGAAATTGCTCATTTTATATATTTGGTATTATAGTACTGGACCCTAGCATGTATTATGATAAATTTGGGTGGTTTACCTCGTTTCTCTTTCATGGGTACATGTTATATGGGTATGTACAGAGGTTTATTACCTCTATATGTTTATGTTCCCTTTTAAATTTGGGGAATTATCAAATAACAAAATTCGGTAAACCTTTTTCTAGGACCCATTGTAGATGTTGGTGTTCCTCTTATGGCCAAATATTCAAAATTTAAAGGTTATTGACCGGCTTTATTATTGAATAAGTACAGGATTTATTACTTTTTCATAACACACAGGTGTATTTGTGTACCAATCTTAAATTTTGGGAGGGGTACATTTCTTATTGTCATATCAATAATTGGTAATGGTTCTTAAAATTGGATAGTATCTCATTCATTGGGTAAATCATTATGATCACGTAATCAGTTATTGACCTATGATGGAATTAGGAGTCCAGGACATTGGAACATTGAAACTTTGTAGGATAATTTGAGAATTGCGTCATTGGTTTTGATTATTCCCGCCAAATATAAACGTAAGCAAGACGTTGTACCACGTGATTGTCCTTGATGAGGTAGTGTACAGGGATTCATTTCCTTTGTTGTGGTACTTCTTAAGTTTGAGTACACACACACTTCTAGAAAACAGTTGGTTCTACTCAGGTAAACAATTGACGGACATTATTGACATTATTGAACATATAATGATATGATTAACTCTAAGACTTAGGTATATCAAGAGAAGTATTCTTTAAATTTGGGAATGGTGATAAACAGAATTTTAACATAAGGTGCGAAATTTGAAACAATACATTGAACTTTAGTCACAGCTCATAGCCTAAGATCATTGGTGGTGATTGATTTGAAATCTGATAGCTAACCTTATTGAATTTTATGACTCATAGACGAAAGGCAATACATGCTACAACACTGGCAAAGTTATTGTTAATGCAATTTGATTGGTTGATCACTATCTGTCGTGCAATCTGATTGGCTGATCACTATCTTTCGTGCAATCTGATTGGTTGCTGATTTTCAAATCTTTGATGCATTCAGTTTTGTTTTGTTTAACATTTAAAAAGTTTTTGAAAAATTTTTTGTTTGGAACTTTGGTTTGACATTTTTTCGTTTGATATTTTTAGTTTGAAAATTTTTGTTTCAAATTTTTTTGTTTGAAATTTTGGTTTGAAATTTTTAATTTGAAAAATTTGTTTCGAAAGTTTTGTTTAAAAAATTTTTGTTTGAAATTTTTTGTTTTGAAATTTTTGTTTCAAAATTTTTGAAATTTTTTTCGTTTGAAATTTTTGTTTCAAAATTTTTTGTTTGAAAATTTTTTGTTTTGAAATTTTTCGTTTCAAAATTTTGTTTGAAATTTTTTTCGTTTGAAAATTTTTGTTTGAAAATTTTTTTCTCGAAATTTTTGTTTCAAAGTTTGGTTCGACATTTTTAAAAGTTTGTGCACTCATTAGTAAAGAACCGGAACTGTTTAAAACAAAAACCTCTGGTAACACTGTTTATTATGATGCAATAGTACACGTCAGAACATGGGGTTGTACTTGAAATGAAAAAAACAAATCATTGAAATGGATCATTTTATTACACTGCACTGGTTAATCACACACATCCATACCAGATAAAGGATTTGGATATTGTCGATACAATGTATTTTGAACTTCTTCCACTAGTTTGTCTTTAGCGTATAATTTTAATTCCAGTTGAAGGCTTTTAAGATCTATTGCAATATCAATTGATGGAAACTCAATGTCCATTTGATCACAAATAAACTGTTTATCAATACAGGTATGCACTAGCCGGAACTGTTTAGAACAAAAACATCTGGCAACGTTGTGGTGCAATAGTACACGTTAGAACATGATCATGCAACGTCATCAGTTTTGCATCATATATAAGTATCGTTCGAGTTAGTATTCATGATAACATCATCATGGCTACTTGTCTGCAGTTTCTAAACACACGTGATTTGATGAAATCATTTACCAAGATTACTGATTTACAACAAAATGTACCTTATAGAATCTTAGCTAGCCAAATGATCCCTACAAAGTTTGGAGTAAGAATCGTAGTGAAGCTTGAAAATGATAAGAATATAATTTTACCAGCAAGATATTTACCCATGGAACCATCAAAACAAGAAGAACTGCTGCGTTTCTTAAATACTGGATCTGTATCTTTATGTTACAAAGGATTCTTGGGTCGAAGTCATCAACTTGAATTTAGTACGCAGCCGGATTCGTCAGCCATTGTGATGAAATCATGAATCAGCACATTTCTTTCCAATGACGTCAGCTGTAGTTGTATGAATTTGGTTGGTCGGCATGACGTCAGCAACTGTGATGAAATCATGAATTCAAACGTCAGCACATTCCTTACCAATGACGTCAGCAATAACTATAAACCAGCAAATACAGTGTCATCCCACGAAATCATTTGAGCAAGTGCTTTTCAGGAGGAAAGATGTGTACTTCTAACGATAAAGAGTTCATCTTCGCAAGCTATTATCCAATAAATATATTTCAAACAAAACATGTGATGATTGGTATCAGTGCTAGAACATTTGACCCAGTGATTCGATTGGGCAAAGCAGAACAATTTGGTGTACAACTGACCTGTGAAGAATGGCAAATATTATGTTCACGAATCGACCAAATGAACGATTATTTTCATGATGAGCTAAATGTGACCATAGTCAAATCATTAGGCTCAAATCATGAAGTGGTGCTGCGTACAGTCCTCGAAGAGAAGATGGTGCTGTTACGTAAAAAGAGTACATTTCATGTCCCTCGCAACATGGTGTATCTAACACAAACTGAATGGAACAAATTTATCAGCGTATTTCAGTGTGTGAAACATGCAGTGGAAGTGTGCAACAAAACTAGTATATTCCTGAAAAAGTACTATTTTGAAAAATGTGTTATGCATATTGTACAACATGTATGTAGATATTGTGATGGATGTCAACATCGTTCTTGGGTGCATACCTGTATTGATAAACAGTTTATTTGTGATCAAATGGACATTGAGTTTCCACCAATTGATATTGCATTAGACCTTAAAAGACTTCAACTGGAATTAAAATTATATGCTAAAGACAAACTAGTGCAAGAAGTTCAAAATACATTGTATCGACAATATCCAGAACCACTATCTGGTATGGATGTATGTGGAGTGTAATAAAATGATCCATTTCAATGAATTGTGTTTTTTCATTTCAAGTACAACCCCAGGTTCTGACGTGTACTATTGCACCACAATGTTGTCAAAGGTTTTTGTTCTAAACAGTTCCAGTTCTTTATTAATAAGTGCACAAACTTTTAAAAATGTCAACAAACTTTGAAACAAAAATTTCAAACAAAAATCTTTGAAACAAAATTTTGAAACGAAAAAATTCAAACAAAAAATTTCAAACCAAAAAAAATTCAAACAAAATTTTGAAGCGAAAAAAATTTCAAACAAAAAATTTGGAAACGAAAAATTTTAAACAAAAAATTTTAAACAAAATTTTCGAACAAAAATTTTCAAACGAAAAAAATTTCAAACAAAAATTTCAAACGAAAAAATCTCAAACAAAATTTTGAAACAAAAAAAATTTGGAAACGAAAAAATTTTCAAACAAAAAATTTCAAGCAAAAAATTTCAAACTAAAAAAAATTTTACGTTTCACGGTTAACCGTCAAACTTTATCCGGTTTTTAACTATTCGATTAACAAATAAACGGTTTTGATCATATTTATCAGTGAGTGCAAAATGTTGAACGAAACCAAGATTTTTAAATGTTAAACAAAACTTAAAACTGAATACAGCAAAGATTTGAAAATCAGCAACCAATCAGATTGCACGAAAGATAGTGATCAGCCAATCAGATTGCACGACAGATAGTGATCAACCAATCAAATTGCATTAACAATAACTTTGCCAGTGTTGTAGCATGTATTGCCTTTCGTCTATGAGTCATAAAATTCAATAAGGTTAGCTATCAGATTTCAAATCAATCACCACCAATGATCTTAGACTATGAGCTGTGACTAAAGTTCAATGTATTGTTTCAAATTTCGCACCTTATGTTAAAATTCTGTTTATCACCATTCCCAAATTTAAAGAATACTTCTCTTGATATACCTAAGTCTTAGAGTTAATCATATCATTATATGTTCAATAATGTCAATAATGTCCGTCAATTGTTTACCTGAGTAGAACCAACTGTTTTCTAGAAGTGTGTGTGTACTCAAACTTAAGAAGTACCACAACAAAGGAAATGAATCCCTGTACACTACCTCATCAAGGACAATCACGTGGTACAACGTCTTGCTTACGTTTATATTTGGCGGGAATAATCAAAACCAATGACGCAATTCTCAAATTATCCTACAAAGTTTCAATGTTCCAATGTCCTGGACTCCTAATTCCATCATAGGTCAATAACTGATTACGTGATCATAATGATTTACCCAATGAATGAGATACTATCCAATTTTAAGAACCATTACCAATTATTGATATGACAATAAGAAATGTACCCCTCCCAAAATTTAAGATTGGTACACAAATACACCTGTGTGTTATGAAAAAGTAATAAATCCTGTACTTATTCAATAATAAAGCCGGTCAATAACCTTTAAATTTTGAATATTTGGCCATAAGAGGAACACCAACATCTACAATGGGTCCTAGAAAAAGGTTTACCGAATTTTGTTATTTGATAATTCCCCAAATTTAAAAGGGAACATAAACATATAAAGGTAATAAACCTCTGTACATACCCATATAACATGTACCCATGAAAGAGAAACGAGGTAAACCACCCAAATTTATCATAATACATGTTAGGGTCCAGTACTATAATACCAAATATATAAAATGAGCAATTTCTAAAATTTAAGGGATGGGCCAAGGTACCCCTAACAAATTTTAAAGGGGTGCACAAATGTACCTATGTCTTATGATAGGGAATAGACCCCTATACATAACCATATAAACATATAAGGTAATAGGACCTCATCCAAGAGATAAATTGGGTCAAAATGTCAAACACGTGGTACAACGTATTGCTTACGTTTATATTTTGGCAATTTCGTACCCATGAAAGTGGACGATGTGGACCATCCAAATTTATCATGATACATATTAAGGTCCTGTACTATAATACCGAATGCTTAAATCAAAAAAATTCCAAAATTTAAGGGGCGGGCCAAGGTACGTACCTCTCCTAAAATTGAAAGGGATGCACCAATGTACCTATGTCTTATGATAGGAAATGAACACCTATACATTACAATATAACCATATAAGGTAATAGGACCTCATCCAAGAGGATACATTGGGCCAAAATACCAAACACGTGGTTGTACTAAAATTTGGCAATTTTGTACCCCTAAAAAGGGAACGATGTGGACCACCCAAATTTATAGTGATCCATATTAGGGTCCTATACTGTAATACCAAATGTTTAAATTGAACAATTTCCAAAATTAAAGGGGTGGGCGAAGGTACCTCTCCCAAAAATTTAAAGGCGTGCAAAAATGTACCTATGTCTTATGATAGGAAATGGACTCCTATACATGACCATATAACCATATAAGGTAATAGGACCTCATCCAAGGGAATAAATTAAATCAAAAAACAAACACGTGGTTGTACCTAAATTTGGCAATTTCGTACCCATGAAAGGGAACGAGATGGACCTTCCAAATTTATCATGATACATAATGAGGTCCTGTACTATAATACCAAATGGTTAAATTGGAGAATTTCTGAAATTGAAGGGGTGGGCCAGGGTACCCCTCCTAAAAATTTAAAGGGGTGCACCAATGTACCTATGTCTTATGATAGGGAATGAACACCTATACATGACCATATAACCATATAAGGTAATAGGACCTCATCCAAGGAGATAAATTAGGTTAAAAACCAAACACGTGGTTGTACTAAAATTTGGCAATTTTGTACCCCTAAAAGGGAACGAGGTGGACCACCCAAATTTATAGTGATCCATATTAGCGTCCTATACTATAATACCAAATGTTTAAATTGGGCAATTTCTAAAAATGAAGGGGTGGGCCAAGGTACCCCTCCCAAATTTTTAAAGGGGTGCATTAATATACCCATGTCTTATGAAAGGTAATGGACCCCTATACATGACCATATAACCATATAGGGTAATAACACCTCATCAAAGGGATAACTTAGGTCGAAACAAAACACGTGGTACAACGTATTGCTTACGTTTATATTTTGGCAATTTTGTACCCCTAAAAGGGAACGAGGTGGACCACCCAAATTTATAGTGATCCATATTAGCGTCCTATACTATAATACCCAATGTTTAAATTGGGCAATTTCCAAAATTTAAGGGCTGGGCCAAGGTACCCCTCCCAAATTTTTAAAGGGGTGCTTTAATATTCCCATGTGTTATGAAAGGGAATGGACCCCTGTATACGCCCATATAACCATATAGGGTAATAACACCTCATCAAAGGGGATAAATTAGGTCAAAAACCTCCGAAATTTGAATTTTTGGCAATTTTTTACCCATGAAAGGGAACGACATAGACACCCAATACTGATAGAGGTACATACTATGGTCCTAGGCTACCATACCAAATTTTTAGATTTGGCAATTTCCGAAATTTAAGGGGGGTGGTCCTATGTACCCCTGCCAAAATTTAAGGGGTGGGCCAAGGTACCCCTGCCAAAATTTAGAGGGGGTGGTCCTAGGTACCCCGAGGTCATTGACCCCGGGCCAAGGTCATTGACCTTTGACCTATGACGTCACAAAAATTTTTGCTGACTCGGCGAGATATAACGGGGGGACTACTACTGTGGTGTCCAAGTGTATTTATGAATGTCGCGATGTGGGAATTTTGTACTTTTCACGATTAGGTTTTTGGATGTTGCAAAGTTCACGAGTCTAACACCGTTCTCAATAGTTTCCTTATGCAGACTTTCCTTCCCAATAATCGGTTTGAAAATATCCTCTCGTCCTACCTTCGCATTTAAATCCCCTAATAGAATTTTTATGTTGTATCGCGAGAGTTGGTAAAATATCCGTTCCGCTTCTTCGTAAAAACTGTGTTTTATATCGTCATCCTTATCATCACTTGGGACATGTGCATTTAAAACAATATCACACCAGCGTCCCTTAAGTATGATAATAGAAAGTCTGTCAGTAACAAATTCAACCCGTTTAATTGCTGGTAATATACGTTTATGAATGAAAAATCCTGTTCCTAACTGGTGATTTTTATTTCCTTCCCCGTAAAAGAACTTAAAATTTCCGGAATTCACAGATCCATTTCCTTCCCACCTAACTTCCAGAACTGTTACTACGTCCATCCTGTATTTCTCTAACTCACTCGTTACGGATTTTAATGCGCCTGCCCTATAATGAGTCCTTATATTCCATGTTCAAAATCTCATGTCCAGTTTCTTTTGCTGAGGTCGTGTCAGGTTATCCGTCCTTGTCCGAGGCTCTTGTGAATATTTCTGAACAAGTGCCTTTTTTCAGGTTGAGGTTGTTAGCCCTACGCAAACCCCCAAGCTGGGGGACCAATACTAGTCGTTTGTGTGTGACTGCTTATTCAGTATATTCACAGCTAACCAGCCAACCTCTAGAGACCTTGTTGTCATTCCGCAACCTGAGGACGCGCCATGCCCTATAGACAGGAACCCACGTTACACGGAAATGTTAGATATTTACAATTTAGAAATTATTCCATTCAGTAGGGCGAAAAAAGTATTAGAGACGAAGCAGACTCTTCCTGATCTTTAGTTACTGTCAAATTTATGAATAAAATGAAAGAACAGAAATGTCGTAAATTGTCACATATTAAGAATTGAAAAATGAATCGATTCAATTGGCCGAAACAGTCTTTGCAAGCTGTAGCAAACTCGTGGTGATTCTTGGTTCAAGACATATTTAATAATATAATCAAAGGATGGAATTGTTATTTGTCTGATATATACAAGGGAAAAGATTGTCAATTCGGTAGTATGAGAAGAGTGTTGGAAAATGAAGTTATTTGCCGACATGAAAAAGAATGAAATGAAATAATGGAATTTTAGTAGATTGCCAAAAGTAAAGCAATTCAGTATGGCGAACGGTAAGTCTCAATGATGATGCAGTTTTAGTAATTTTTACTTACCGATATTTTTAAGAAGAAAATGAAAGCACGGAATTGTCGTGAATTGTAGAGATTTCCAATTGTAAACTGATTTCATTCAATAGGGGAAAAGGATTTTTTGGAAGACTAAGTAAACCTTTGCTGATCCTTGTTTACTTACATATTTAGGAATAAACTGAAATGAACAAAGTCGGAAATTGTCAGATGTTTTGAAGTGAAAAGTGATTACATTCCGTAGGGCCAAGGGAGTGTTTGGAAGAATAAGCAGTCACAGGTAGATCCTTTGTTTCCGACATGTTTAAGAATAAAATGAGTGCCGCAATTGTCGTAAATTGTCAGAGTTATACAAGTGAAAAGCGTCGCTTTTTAGTATAGCAAAAGGAGTGAATGGAAACTAAAGCAACCTCTTTGTCATCGTTACTTGTTGACATATTTAAGGTTAAAATGAAACAATGGAATTGTTGTAAATCTGTAAACCTATTTGACACTGAAAAGTGAGTACATTCATTAGGGTGGAAGGAGTGTTTGGAAGATGAAGCAAAATCTAGCTTATCGTTAGTTGCATAAATAACATCTAATATCGGGATTGTGGTGATTGTTAGATAATAACAATTACAGACGTATGCAAATTTTTAGACTAAAGTTGAAAAAATGAAGAATCTTAAACATATTTTTAAATAAATCCTGAGTTGCTGCGTTCTTTCACCTTGTTACAACCTGTTAGTATTTTGTACGCATTCCTTTCGATTTTATTACCATTTCTATACACTTTGGCACACTTTTCATTAACTTTACACAAGTATATTTCACTTCCTCATCGCGATGCCATATTCTGATAAGTGCTGCGATGAGATCAATCTTGGTAGTTATCCTTTCTCTCTTCACTTTTTTCTTAACAATAGCTCACAAGTTTTCGATAGGGTTTACGTCGGGACAATTTCCTGGGCATGGCAGAACCTCAACACCATTTTCCCTCAGAAAATTATTTATAATCATTCCTTTATGGTATGGGGCACCATCATGCATATAAATGAAGTTCCCATCCAGAAACCATTCCTTCATTTGTGGCTCTAGCACCTTTAGATATTGATTTTGATTCATCATTCCTTTCACGAGATACAGTCTACCAGCAGCATACACTGACATACAGCTCCAGACCATGACTGACGTTGGGTGCTTTACTATTTGGGAAACACAGTTTGGTGAAAATGTTTCATTTGACGTTCTGCGAACATATTGGGTACTTTCCTCACTTATGGAAAATATTTATTCATCAGAGAAACGTGCCTGGAAATAGTATAATGTATATCAGTGTATTGATTTTAAATTTTATTACAATATCATAAACCAAACATCATTTTCGGAGGAGCAACTCCTCTCATAAATCCTTGCACAATAAAGTTAAAAAATATTCAAGTGTACTACAACCTCCCAAAGATGCTCCAATTGACAAAATATACAGGACATATTTGTAGATAAAATGGAAGAACTGTAGTAAATTGTCAGATAGTTACAATTGAGAATAGAGTCTATTCAGTATGGCGAAAGCAGTGACTCGAGGGTCAAGCAGACATTTGGTGATCTTTGGTTGAAAGCTTCTTTAAGAATAAGAAGAATCAACGGAACTGTTGTAGTAACACATTTACAAATGAAAAGTTTATGCATTCAGTAGAACGAGAGGAGTGTTTGGAAGATTAAACAGACTCCTGCTGATCCTTGAATACCATTTTATTTAAGTTTAAAAGGAGAGAACAGATTTGTCATATTTGGTCAATATTTACATTTGAAAACTGGGTCTATTTTTCAGGATGAAAAAAAAAATGTTCGGAAGATTAAGAAGTCTCTTGCTTATCGTTAGTTCATTATATATTTACGAATAAAATGAAAGAACGGAATCTTCGTAATCTGTTAGATTTTTTCTATTGAAATGTGACTCTATTCAGTTGGATAAAAGGAGTGTTTAGAAGCTGAGGTAAACACTTGGTAACCGGTAGTTGTTGACATATTTATGAATGAAATGAAAGAAATTAATTATCGTAAACTGCCAAATATTTACAATACAATAGTAAGGCCATTCAGTATGGCGTAGGGGTTCCTATGAAGATGCAAACTGTAGCTAATTTTACTCTATTTTAAATAATAAAATGAGAGAACGGAATGGTCATAATTGTCACACATTTCCAATTGAAAAGTATTTCCATTCAAAAGGGCGAAAGGAGTTTTTGGAAGCTGAAGTAAACTCTTGGTAGTCTTTAGTTATTTACATATTTAGAAAAAAGTGAAAGAACGGAACTGTTGTAAATTCTCTGACATTTTGAAATGAAAAGTGATTCCTTTCAGTGGGGCACAAGAAGTGGTTTGGTTGATTCTAGCTGATCATCTGTTACTGACATATATAAGTTTCAAATGAAAAAACGTAACTGTCGTACATTGTGAAATATTTGCATTGGAAAAGTGTGTCTATTTAGCATGGCTAAATTTGTGTTTGGAAGTTCAAGCAGACTTTTGCAAATCGTTGGTCGAAGAAATATTTGAAGAAGATAAGAGTGGAACTGTCGTAAATTGCCAGAATTTAGAATTGAAAAACGAACCTACTAAGTAAGGCGAAAAGAGTGTTTATAAGCTCAAGTGGACTGTTGCTGTTCGTTGGTTGAAGACATCTTTAAGAAAAAAAATGAAAAATGGAATTCTTGAAAATGGTCTGTATTATAACATTCAAGGTGAGTAAATTAATTAGGGTGATAGAAGTGTTTGGAAGTTGAAGCAAACACTTGCTCATCGTTATGTGCCAACATATGTAAGAATAAAATGAAATCGCTGAATTGTCGTTAAATGTTCGCTATTACAAATGTAAAGTTGATTTCTTCATTACAGAGAAATAGTTATCGAAAGATGGAACATACTATCTTTATCGTTAGTTACTAAGAATAAAGTGAAAGAGGGGTATTTTCCTGTCATTATCAATTGAAAAGAAAGTTTATTCGCTACGGCGAAATGTTTGTTCTTTATATAAAGCAGACTCTTGATGATTGTTACTTACCAGCATATTTCAGAATAAAATGAGAGAGTGGAACAGACGTACATTAACAGATTTTACAGTTGAAATGCTAATCCATTGAGTAGGATGAAAGATTTGTTTTGTATATAAAGCAGTCCCATGGTATCGTTAGTTACCGAACGATTTTAGAATAAAATGAAATAATGGAATAGACGAAAACTGTCAGTTATTTACAATTCGTCAGTTATTTACGTAGCAGGTCTAAACGAGTGTTTGGAAGCTGAAGCACAGTATTGCTGGTCCTTAGTAATTAACGATGGCGTGTTGCAAGAGTAAGCAAACGAATGGTGATTTTTTCTGACATGTTTAAGAATAAAATGAATGAACACAGTAGTCGTAGATTGTCATACATTTACAACTTACATTCGATTCTATTCAGAATAGCAAAAGGTGTGTTTTGGAAGCTAAAGGAGTCTCTTGCTCAACGTTTTTGCGACATAATTAAGAATAAATTAAAATAACGGATTTGTTGTAAATTGTTAGATTTTTAAAAATTAAGTTATATTCAGTAGCGCAAATGAAAAGTTGGGTAGATATAAATAGACCCTCATTATCGTTTGTAACTGACTTATTAAAGAACAAAGAGAATGAACGTGATGGTCGTAATTTTCTTGTAATTTCAAATTAACAATTTGTGTATTCAGTAGGACGAGAGGTTTGTTTTGCTATATAAGGCAGACCCTTGATGGTTGTTAGTTGCTGACATATTTCAGGATTAAATGAGTGAGCGGAACGGGCGTGAATTAATAGATATTTACAATTGAAAGCTTTTTCCATTTTATTGTACGAAGGATTTGTTTTGGTTTACTAAGGAGACTCTTGATTCTCTTTTGTTATTGAACTGTTTTAGAAAAGATGAAATAATGGTATTATCGAGAATTGTCAGATATTTACAATTGAGAAGTAAGTAAACACAGCGCGAAGAAAGCCTTGTTTGGAAGTTGAAGCATGGTCTTGGTTGTTCTTAGTAATTGACATAATTAAGAATAAAATGAAATAACAGAATTGTAGCAATTTGTCATTTATTTATACTTGGTAAGTCAGTCCACTCATTAAGGCGCAAGCAATGTTTGGAACATGAAGCATGATCTGCTCTTGTTGATCATTTTACATATTTAAAAATGAAATGTAAGAAATAAATAGTGGTAAATTACGAAATCTTTTGAAATAAAAAGTCATTCCATTCAGCAGGGGAAAAGGAGTGTTTGGAAGATGAAGAGGACTCTTGCTCTTCGTTACGTACTGATATATTTAAGTTTCAAATGAAAGAATGTAATTTTCGTACATATTGAAATATTTACATTTTAAAAGTGGGTGTAATTAGTATGGCGAAAGGAGTGTTTGGTAGGTGAAGTAGACTTTTGCAGATCGTTAGTTGGAGAATTTAAGAAAAAAATTAAAGAATGGAATTAACGTTTGAGAAGTAAGTAAACACAGCGCGAAGAAAGCCTTGTTTGGAAGTTGAAGCATGGTCTTGGTTGTTCTTAGTAATTGACATAATTAAGAATAAAATGAAATAACAGAATTGTAGCAATTTGTCATTTATTTATACTTGGTAAGTCAGTCCACTCATTAAGGCGCAAGCAATGTTTGGAACATGAAGCATGATCTGCTCTTGTTGATCATTTTACATATTTAAAAATGAAATGTAAGAAATAAATAGTGGTAAATTACGAAATCTTTTGAAATAAAAAGTCATTCCATTCAGCAGGGGAAAAGGAGTGTTTGGAAGATGAAGAGGACTCTTGCTCTTCGTTACGTACTGATATATTTAAGTTTCAAATGAAAGAATGTAATTTTCGTACATATTGAAATATTTACACTTTAAAAGTGGGTGTAATTAGTATGGCGAAAGGAGTGTTTGGTAGGTGAAGTAGACTTTTCCAGATCGTTAGTTGGAGAATTTAAGAAAAAAATTAAAGAATGGAATTAACGTAAGTTGTAAATACAACCAGGATTTAATGCATTCGGTAGGATGGAAGGAGATTTTCGAAGATGAATCAAACTAAAACCCTCATCGATATTTGCCGACATTTTTAAGAATAAAATGGAATATATGATTCTCGTAAATTGTTAGACATTTTTAATAGAAAAGTTGCTTTGTTCATTTGACCATAATAGAGATCGGAAGATGAAAAGAACTATCATTATCGTTAGATACTAACTATAACGTTAAAGAAGGGAACTGTCGTAAATTTCCTGTGATTTGCAATTAAAAAGAATCTTTTCAGTATGGCGAAAGGTGTTTTTTGGTATATAAAGCAGTCTCTTGGTGATCGTTAATTACTGAACTATTATAGAATAAAATTTAATAATGGAATAGTTCTAAATTTTTAGATATTTACGGTTGAAACAGGCCAATCGGTATTTTGAAGGGAGTGTTTAAGGATAAAGCATACTCTTCCTCGTTAGTCACGGCACATCTTAGAATAAAATGAAAGAACGGAATTGTTGTAAATTGACTGTAATTTACAAGTGAAAAATTAGTCTATTCGGTAGGGCGAAAAGTGTGTTGGGAAAGTGAAGCAAACTCTTGGTCATCGTTATGTTGCCGAAATATTTATGAAAAATAATGCAATAACGGAATTGTTGTATTATCACAGATATTTACAATTGAAATGTGAGTGTATTCAGTAGGGCAAAAGGAGTGTTTGGAGTGTGAAGATCCGTGCGGATCGCTAATTGTCGACATATATAAGAATGGAATTGTCGTAAATTATGAAATTTTAAACTTAACTAATGAGTCCATTTACTAAAGGGAAAGGAGCGTTTGGAAATCAAACAGATTCTTACTAATCGTGAGTAATTGGTATATTTGTGAAGAAGTAAACAAACGGAATAGACGTAAACTGTCAGATATTTACAATTGAAAAGTTAGGCTAACTGAGTAGAGCGGAAGGTGTGGTTTAAGAAATAAAGCCGACTCTTGATTTATGGTAGCTACTGAATTGTTTTAAATGAAATGAAATAATGGAATTATCGAGAACTGTCATATATTTATAATGGAAAATTGAGTAAACATAGCAGGTCGAATCGAGTGATTATAAGTTGTATTAGTCAATATTAATTGACATATTTAAGAATAAAATAGAAAAACAGAATTGTTGCCAAGAGATATATATTTACAACTAGTAAGTGAATCCATTCAGTAAGGCGAAAGGAATGTTTGGAACCTAAAGCTGGCTATTGTTGATCGTTAGTAAATGACATATTTGAGAATGAAAGGAAAGAACTGTATACTCGTACACTGTAAGATATTTCTATTTGAAGAATGGCGAAGGAAGTGTTTGAAAGTTGAATCAGAGTTTCGCTGGTCGTTAAATATCGTCATATTTAAAAATAAAATGAAGCAATGCCATTTTCGTAAATTGTCTAATTAGCATAGCGAAAGTAGTATTTAAAGGAAGAAACAGACTCTCGCTAATCGTTAGTTATTTACTTATTTAAGAATAAACTGAAATAAAGAGATTGTTGTAAATTGTTAGGTATTAATATTTAAAGAGTGAGTTGATTCAGTAGGCCGAAGGAGTGTTTGGGAAGCTGAAGAAGTCTCGTGCTCATCATTGGTTGAAGACATATTTAAGGATATCATCAAAGAACGGAATTTAAAAGCGAGTCTCTTCAGTAGGACGAAAGGTGTGTTTGTATTATCGAGGAGATTATTGAATTGACAGATATTTTCCATTGGAACAGAGGCAATTCAGTATCGTGAAGAGAGTGTGTCAAGGATGAAGCAGACTCTTGCTAATCGTTAGTCACTGCATATATAAAAATAAAATGAATACCAGAATTATCGTAAATTGGCTGTATTTTCAAAGTGAAAAATTAGTCGATTTGGAAGGGGGAAAAGTGTGCTGGGAAGATAAAGGAAACTCATCCTCATCGTTATTTGCTGACATACTTAAGAATAAAATGAAATAACGGAATTGTCCTAATACGCGAGATACTTATAATTGACAATTGCATCGCAGGGACGTGCAGTAGGGCTAAACGAGTGTTGCAAGAATAAGCAAACCCGTGCCTATCATTTGTTTGCGACATGTTTAAGAATAAAATAAAAGAACGCTATTGTCATGAATTGAGATATAATTACAACTGAAAAGCATGTCAATTCAGGATGGCAGAAGAAGTACCTCCAAGCTCCACTAATCGTTGATCTTCGATCGTTGGTTGAAGTCAAAATTAGGATTTAAAAAAGGATGTAATTGTTTTGAATTTTCAAATATCAATCATTGAAAGGTGAGTCTATTAATTAGAGTGATAGAAGGGTTAAGAAGATGAAGCGAACTCTTGCTCAAGTTATTTTCCGACAGATATAAAAATAATATGAATTAACGGAATAGTCGTGAATTATTAGAAATTTACAAATGAAAAACTAGTAGCGCGGAAGGTGTTTTTTGGTATATAATTCCTCCTCCTTTCTACTGAAAACAGGATTCGACAGTTCTTTGAAGTATGCGACTCAATTTATAACTATATTAGGAAACCTAGTATAATGACGAAGTACAAGGGTACAAAGCTCAAACGTTTGCTAGAACATCGATGGACTGGCCATTTAGCAACAATAGAAGCTATTGTATCCAGTTACCAGCAACTGGTAGTGGTTTTCACAGCTATTGAAGAGGAAACTGATCTCGATGGAAGTCTCTGCATTGAGGCTTCAGGTCTATTACAGAAGATAAATAGACCCACGTTAAAGTTTCTGGCCTACTTTGTGAGGAAAATTCTGAAGATTGTGCAACCTGCTAATGCCATGTTGCAGTCTGAAGCAATTGATTTGTGTTCAGCAGTTGGTGTTATTCAATCCGTCGTCGAAGAAGTTTCTTCGTTACGCACTGAAGATAGTTTCAATGAGTTGCAAAATGATATACGTCATGAATTTTTGGACGAGACAGACAATTGTCTTCCACGAAAACGAATTTGCAAGACTAGCTACGCGACATGGTAGTGTACGAAAATACCGTAAATTATGGAAGAGAAAGAGATACAAGCCCAGAAACGTATAAGAAGCTATACTTCCATGTAATTGAATGTTTAACCGGGGAGATTTCAGCTCGATTCAGTGAAAGAAATACGAATATTTTTACTTCTCTCAAGACATTAAGAGAAATAAATTCAGAAAATTTTCTTGACGTTAAGGAACTTACACCATTGTGTGAACTCATTACATATACTCCCGATGCAGAGGAAATTGCAACTTGTAAGCGATTTTTATTGAAACAGTGTAGTGATTTAACTACCATAACCATTCACAGACTGACGGAAATGTTATACCCGTACAGAGTGGATTTTCCAGGAGTGTATTCCTTGTATGCCACTGGATTAACTTTTGGAGCCTCTACTGCATCGTGCGAAAACTCGTTTTCCACTCTTACTCGTGTATTGACACCCTATAGACGCTCGATGCTACATCGTCGTAAAGCAAACTTAGTACTTCTTTCGTTCGAAAGTAAAATTTTTGAGGATATTTCTGTCGACAGGTTCTTGAAGTGGTTTTCTCAGAAGTCACGAAAACTCCCCCTATGTTGAAAAATCAAAACTGCGTCTGTTTGTTTTTGAACTTTAAAACATCATTTTCTGTAATGCAATTACGAATTTCATTCTGAATGTTCAGAATTCGTACCGACGTTCCCTTTTCTTGTAACTACTTATATATGTATTTGTTGTGAGCTGATAGTAAATTCATGTTCAAGGCATTCAGTAGATTTTCCTCAAGTCCTATAAAAAGGTGTGATAAAAAAGCTTAATATTTAATGTGCCCTCATGGCCCATAACTTCCTTGTGTAAAGATATATTTTCATTTAAAATTCCAAAGACTAGTTTCATCTAAAATTGTTTATCTAAAAATATAACTGTTGACCATATGCACCCTTGTAGTCATGCAGAATGGATTTTTTAACGCTATGCGTAAGCATGGGAATTGTGTGCACTCTTGCCGTACTCCTCTCCTGCACCTTTGTTCTAGAGTATTCTCGCATAATATTTTCACTTGTACTTATTTATGCTGTTACAATTTTAACGGCGCAGCGTGTTTAGGGCTTTATTAATTGTAGTTCATTTGCTGTAGAAGAGGTAAATTAAACATTTGTGTGAGTGATGGAATTTAGAACCATTTAGTCCTTGTAATTAAGAATATACGGCATTCTTCTACTCGAATTCGTAATGTTTCACATACGGTGGACCAGTTACCTACAGTACATCGTTGCTCTCTTCAGAGGTCACCTTTCTAATTGTCACAAATGAAATTAAGTTATAATATCGTTCCCCAGCAAAAACGGTTCTTACCTCTATGCGCCTTCAGTCTAGAAGTAACTGTGTTGGCCATTTTGCTTTTGCAATAACCGAACGTTTTAGTTCAAAATTAACACCTCCGAACATTTCGTGGTATGCTTAATTATAAATTTCAATTGTCAAAGTTTCACACAAGACACAGTACAAGAAGCCATTATAGTCTACGTTGATGTCTACATGTCTGCGCCGAAAATAGTCTACGAATAGTCTACATCAACACGTAAACGTGACTATCGATTTTTACACATAGACGTAAAGGTTAGGTAAGGTTGAATTGTTTTGTAAACTGTATACAAGTGTAAATACATTTATCCTAACCAAATCTAACCTACACTAAATTACGCATTTTGTTCGAACATTTCATCTCAA
This sequence comes from Thermobia domestica, assembly GCF_964235325.1. NCBI lineage: Eukaryota > Metazoa > Arthropoda > Insecta > Zygentoma > Lepismatidae > Thermobia > Thermobia domestica. The sequence continues at coordinate 173,610,654 of NC_137460.1, forward strand.
ATTGCTCCCTAACCATCTAACAAATACTCTTGTAATTAATGTTTGCAGTGGTGTTGGTGCCCTTGCCCTGTGCCGAAAACGTAAATTTTTACTGCAAACATTAAATACAAGGGCACATGTAAGATAATCCAAAATAAAAACTTCCTTTGTGTATGAAATCTGAAATTGCTGCTCTGCCTTCTGAAATTTTTGTTCTTCGATTACTAGGAGTCTAAGATGCCCAGGAGATCTTTGTTTACCGGAAATTTTTATTTGAAGAACAAAATATGGTGTTTCTATAAGGGCCCCCCATGTGAATCTCAGGCCCCCCACTTAAGTTGGTTTGGCTACACCACTGCTGAATGGACTCACATAACAATTGTAGATATCCGACAATTTACGACAATTTCGTTCTTTCATTTAATTCCTAAATATGTCAGTAACTAAGGTCAGCAGGAGTCTACTTCAGCTTGAATAATCCCTATTAGCCATATATATTTTAATCACACTTCAATTGAAAATATCTGGCAAATTACGACAATTCGATTATTTTATTCTTAAATGTCTGCAAGTAGGGTATCAACAAGAGAGGCTTCATTGTGCACACACTACGTTCGCTTTACTAACCGGAAACACTTACCAATTCTAAATATCTCACAATTTACGACAATTCTGTTCTTTCATTTTATTCTTCAATAAGTGAGTAACTAACGACTCAAACAGTTCCTTCACATACTGAAAGGCCTCACTTTTGAATTGTAAATCTCCGACAATTTAAGTGCAGTTTGCATTCTCATTCCAATCTTAAAATATGCCGAGCACTGCTGATCACAAGAGTCTACTTGAGCTACAAAACAAACCTTTCGCCCTACTGAATAGAAAGCTTTTCAATTCTAAAAATCTAACAATTTGCGACAATTAAGTTATTTTATTTTATTCCTAAAAATGTCGACTAATCTCGATTAGCATGTGCTCGCTCACTTTCCAAACACTCTTTCCGCCCTATTGAATTGAATCACTTTTCATATTAAAATGTGTGTCAACTTACGACAAACCCGTTTCTTCATATTATCCATAAACATGTAACCAATAAACTATCATCAAGAGTCTGTTTCATCTTTAAAACACACCTTATAAGTGAACCTTTCGACACTTTCCGAATATAAATATCTGTTACAATGTACGAATTTCCGTTCATCCATTTCTTTCTATAATATGTCAGTAACTAACGTTCAACAACGTGCATCATTTCCCAAACACTAAATTCGCCTTATTGAATGGTATCAAGTTTCAATTTTAAATATCTGTAAAATTACGACAAATCCGTTCTTTGTTTAGTTCGTAAAAAGGTCATATACTTGCGACCCCCAAAACTTTGTTTCAGATATCAGACACTCCCTTCGCACTACTGATCCTCTCATTTGTCAATTGTAATGTCTGTGCAATCTGTGACAATTCCATTGTTTTATTTCATTCATTGTATGTTGGCGAATTACGATCACCACGATTTTGCTTCGTCGTCCACACACTCTTTTCTCCTTACCGAATGGACTAATTTTTCACTGCTATATATGTTACAATTTACGATTCCGTTCTTTGATTTTATTCTAAAACATGTCTTCAACCAAGGAAAACCAGTAATCTGCTACAGCTTCACACCACTCTTTTCGACTTACTGAATAGACTCGTTTTTCAATTGTAAATATCTGACAATTTACGCCAATTCCATTCTTGAATTTTATTCTTAAATATATCATCAAGAAGGGATCAGCAAGAGTTTGAACCAAATTTAGCGAGAGTCTGCTTGAGCTTCTAATTACTAATTTCGCCCTACTAAGTAGACTTGCTTTCAATTGTAACTATTTGACAATTTACGACAATTTCCTTCTTACATTTTATTTACAAATATGTCAGTAACTAAACCTAAACAAGTGTGTGCTTCGTCTTCTAAAACACTATTCGCCCTACTGAATGGAGTCACTTTTCAATTGTAAATATCTGACATTTAACGACAATTACGTTATTTCATTTTATTCCGAAATATATAAGTGACTAACGATCTATTAAGCCTGTGTCATCTTCAGACACTTTTTTCTCTTACTGAATGGACTCACCTGCCAATTGTAAATATCTGACAAATTACAAATATTCCGTTCTTTGTTTTTCTTCTTAAATATGACATTTACTAACGAGCTGCAAGACTCTGGACAGCTAACAGACATTCGCTTCGCTCTGGTGATTGGACTCACATTTCAATTGCAAATATCGGAATATTTACTAGAATTTCGTTCGTTCATTATACGCTTAAGTATGTCATTAACAAGGTATCAGCATGATTCTGCATAAACATTCAAAGACTTCTTTCGCCCTACTGAATGGATTTACTTAGCATGTAAATATCTAACCATTTACAAGAGTTCTGTTCTTACATAAATAGAAATATCTTAAAATGTACGACAATTTCTTTCCTTCATTTTATTCTTAAATATCTTAATTACTAAGACCACCAGGACTCTGCTTTAGCTACCAAGCACTCCTTTTGACCCGCTGTGTTTACTCAATTCTCAATTGTAATATCAGACAATTTTCGATGATTCCATTATTTTTTTTTTTATCTAATACTGTTCAGTAACTAACGAACATCAAGAGTATGATTTATGTACCAAAACACACATTTCGCCCTGCTCAAACGGCCCAACTTTTCAATTGTATATATCTGTCAATTTGCGACAGTTCCCTTCTTTCATATTAATCTTAAATAAGCTTTGAACCAAAGATCAGCAAAAGACTGCTTTAGCTTCTAATCATTCCTTTGGCCCTACTGAATAGACTCACTGCTCACTGCTCGCTACTACTCTGACAATTTACAGGAATTCCGTTCTTCCATTTTATCCAAAAATACGACAGTACCTATACATCACTAAGAGTCTGCTTCGTCTTCTAAAACTCTTTTCCCCTACTGAATGGAGTCGCTTTTCAATTTAAATAACTCAAATTTTAACACGACTCCGTTATTACATTTTATTCTTAAATAAGCTTTGAACCAAAGGTCACGTAGAGCTTACAATCAGTCCTTTCGTCCTACTAAATAGACTCGATATTGAATTGTAATTATCAGACAATTTAAGGCAAATCCGTTCTTCCATTTTATCCACACATATGTCAGTATTTAAACATCAGTAACAGTATGCTTCGTCTTTAAATCTCTTTTCGGCCTACTGAATTGAGCAGCTTTTCAATTGTAAATGTGTGACATCTTACGGCAGTTCCGTTATTCATTTTATTCTAAAATATATAAGTAACTAACGATCTACTAAAGCATGCGCCATGTTCCTGGCAATCTTTTCGACCTGGGGATTACACTAAACAATTGTAAATATCTGACAAATTACAATTCCGTCCTTTATTCTCTTCTTAAATATGCAAATTACTAACAACCAGCAAAACTCTATTTCATCTATTAAACACTGGTTTCGCCCTGCCGTGTGGACTCCTTTTTAAATGTAAATATATAACAATTATCCTGACTTTCCGTCATTTTATTCTTAAGTATGCCTTTAACTAAGGATCGGAAACAGTCTGCGTCATTTTGCAAGCATTCCTTTCGCCCTACTGAACGGACTCACTTATGAATTGTATGTATCTGACAAATTACAACAATTCCGTTCTTCCATTTTATTCCTAAATATGTCAGTAACTAAAGATCAGCAAGAGTCTACTTCAGCCTACAAAAACTCATTTTGCCCTACTGAGTGGAATCATTTCTCATTTCAAAGTATCCGACAATTTATGGTAATTCCATTCTTAAATATATAATTAACTAGAGATGAGCGAAAGTCGCCTTCAGTTTCCAAGCACGCCTTTCGGACTGCTAAACAGACTCACTTTTCAAATTTAAATATCTGACAATTGTCTATCATTTTAAACTGAAAATGTCAGTAACTAAGGTTCAACAGGAGTCTGCTTAACCTTCCAAAAACTCATTTCGTTCTACTGAAAGGATTCACTTTTCAACTATATGAAACGACAATTCCGTTCTTAAGTTTTATACTTAAATGTCCTGAACCAATCATCAGCAAGACTACTGCCTTCCAATCACTCCTTCCGCCTTACTGAATAGACTTGTTTTCCAATTGTAACTATCTAATATTTCAAGATAATTCTCTTCTTTCATTTTATTCATAAGTATGTCAGTAACTAACGATTAGCAACAGTCTGCTTAGTCTTTCAAACCGTCATTATGCCCAACTGAATGCAATCACTTTTCATTTCAAAATATCTGACGATTTAAAACAATATTTATTTTTATTCTTAAATATGTCAGTAATTAATGATTAGCAAGATCTCCTTCTCCTTTCAAACAATCACTTAGCCACTTTCCACATATAAATATTTTAAATAACGACAAATCCGTTCATTTATTATATTCTTAAATATGTTAATTGAAAACGACCAGGAAGACCAGTTTACAAACACTTCTTTTGACCGTTGTGTATACTCACTTTTTTATTGCAAATATCTGACAATTTGGACAATTGCATTACTTGAATTTATGTAAAACAGTTCTGTAACTAAAGAACATGAATAGTCTGCTTCATATATGAAAACACATATTACGCGCTACTGAAGAGACTCGTTTTTCCATTGTAAATGACAGACAATTTACGTCAATTCCCTTCTTTCACTTTATTCTCAAAGGCTCAATTCACTAACGATTATCTGAGTCTATTTCATCTCACGAACTCTTCTTTAGCCCTACAGAAAGGAACTACTTTTCAAATGTAACTATCTAAGAGTTTACTATAATTTCGTTATTTCATACTATTCTAAAATATGTCGGCAAATGACGATGAGCAAGACTTAGCTTTATCTTCTAAATCCAACTTTCACATTAATGAATGGACTCACTTTTCAATGTTAATTATCTTACAATTTAAGACAATTCCATTCTTTCTTTTTCTTCTTAAATCCGATTTCATCCAACAATCAACAGGGGACTACTTTAGATTTGCAAACACTCCTTTCGCCATAATGAATACACATGCTTTTCGTTGTAAATGAATGACAATTACAACAATTGCATTGTTTCATTTTATTCTTAAAAATGTCAGAAAAGAACGATTAGCATTAGAACGATGATTCATTACTTTTACAAACAATCCTTTAGCTATACTGTATGTACTTAGGTTGCAATTGTAAATCTCTGACAATTTACGGCAATTCCGTTCATTTATTTCAATCGTAAATACGTCCGCAACTAACCATAAGCAAGACTCTCCTTCTGTTTCTAACACTCCTTTCGCCTTAGTGAATAGACTCGCTTCTCAACGGTAAATATATGACAATTTCCACAATTGTAGTATTCTTTCATTTTATTCATAAATGTGTCGGCAACTAACGATCAGCAAGAGTATTCTACTTCTTCCAAACACTCCTCTCGTACTTGTGAATAAATCACATTTAAATTACAAATGGCAGACAATTTACGATAATTTTCTGATTTCACTTTTACTCAATTATCTCTGTAACTAACGATAATAATAGTCCGTTTCTTCTTCAGATCTCTCTTTTTCTTTAGTAGAAAAAACAATTTCACAATTGTAAACATCTAACAATTTACGACAATTCCGTTATTTCATTCATTATTTTATATGACTGAAAATAACGATAAGCAAGGAAGTTCTTTATCTTCCAAACACCGTTTTCGCCCTAACGAATCGATTGAATCTTCACTTGTAAATATCACATAATTTATAACAATTCTGTTCTTTTATTTTATTCTTAAATATGTCAGTAACTAGCAATCAAGAAGAGAGTGCTTAATCCTCCAAACACACTTTTCGCATTACTCAATAGAAACAATTGGAAATTGTAAATATCTGACAATCTACAACATTTTCGTTATTTCGTTTGATTCTTAAATAAGTAATTAACTAACGACCAGCGAGAGTCTCTTTCATCTATCTATCGCTCATTACGGCCTGCTAAATAGACTCACTGTTGTAATGTAAATGTCTCACAATATACTATCGGTCTGACAGTATACCAGAAATCCGTTCGCTTAATTTTCACTCAAACACGTCAGTAACTAAGGAACAACAAGAGTCTTCTCAGTCTTCCAATCACTCCTTTCAATCTAACGAATGGAACCGCTTTTCAATTGTATATATCTGACAATTTACGACAATTCCATTTGTTAATTTATTTTATATATGGTTTCAACTAACCTTACGCAAAAGGCTGCTTAAACTTCCACCCATTTCGTTCCGTTAATAAGACTCGTTTTTCAAATGAAAGTATCAGAATAAGTGGGACCATTCCACTCTTTCATTTTGAAATTAAATGCCAGTACTTAACGATCAGCGAGTGTGCTTAATCTTTAAAAAAATCCATTTGTCACTTTCTATATATAAATATCTTACAATGTGCGATTATTCTATTATTTCACTTTATTCTTTCAATTGGAAATGTTGACAAATTGTTTCATTAATTTTTTTCTTAAAAATATCACTAAGTATCAATTTCCAAGAGCCTGCTTCATCATAAAAAAAACTGCCTTCGCCATACTGAATTTCCTCAATTTTCAATAACAAATATCTCAGAATTTACGACAATTCCGTTCTTTTATTTCATTCTTACACATGTCGACAACTACCGCTAGTAAGAGTCTACTTTAGCTTGCAAACACTTTTTTCGACTTACTGAGTGGCCTCATTCTTAAATTGTAAATATTTGGCTATTTACGTGTATTCTGTTCTCTCATTTTACTCATAATATATCAGTAACTAACGACCAGCAAGAGACTGCTTAATCTTCCAAACGCTCCTTTCACCTTAGTAAATGCACTCACTATTTAAGTTTAAATATTTGATAATTTTCGACAATATTGTTATTTCATTCCATTGTTTGTTATGTCGACAACCCATAATCAGCAAGAGTCTCCTTGAGCATCCAAGCACGCCTCTCACCCTACTAAATACATACTCTTTTCAAATGTAAATATTTCACATATTACGACAATTCCGTTATATCATTTTATTCTTAATTATGTTAGTAACAAACGATCAACAGCCTGCTTTATTTTCCAGACTCTCATAACCTTACTGAAGTGACTCATATACCAAATGTAAGTATTTGACAAATTACTACAATTACGTTTTTATATTTTATTCTTAAGTATGTCAGTTACTAACCACACGCAATACTCAGCTTCAGATGCCAAACTCAACTATCGAGCTGCTGAGTTTATTCACTTTTGAATTGTAATATTCTGACATTTTCGAGAATTCCACTTTTTTGTATTTTGAAAAATGGTTCAGTAAGTAACGATTAACAAGAGAATGCTTTATATAAGAAAACAACTCTTTCACCCTATTTAATGACTAACCTTTTAATTTTAAATATCTCATAACTTTCGTCTGTTCCGCTCACTCATTAAATTCTAAAATTTATCAGTAACTAACAATCATCAAGAGTCTCCCTTATATACCAAAACAAACATTTCGCCCTACTCAATTTGATATGACAAATTTACGACAATTACGGCCTTTCTCTTCGTATTTTAATGTGTATGTAACAAACGATAATGAGAGTCTACTAAATTGTTCTTTTGTCCATCAGTTATTTAAATTTATTCTTGAATATGTCGGAAAATAACGATGAGCATAGGACTGATTTAGCTTTCAAACACTCCTTTTGCCATATTAAATAGAATGGCAATTTAGTTGTAAATATAAGACAATTTACGACTATAACGTTCTTTCATTTATTTCTTAATCATGTCGGAAATAAACGGCATGTGTTTGCTTACTCACCCAAGATTCCATCGCCCTATTCTATGGACTCACGTTCCAATTTTAAATATCTGACAATTTACGAGAATTCCTTTTTTTCAATTCATTGTGAAATACATCTGCAACTAACGATCAGCAAGAGCATGCTTCACTTTCGAAACACTCCTTTCGCCTTACTGAGCGGACTATTTTAAGTATCTGACAAATTACGACAAATCCGTTACTTCATTTTATTCCTATGTCGGCTAATAACAATGAGCAAGAATTTGCTACAACTTTCATACACTATTTTAACCCTACGCAATGAATTAAATGCTCTTGAAAATATCACACAGTTTGCGAAAATTCCGTTCTTTGAATATATTCTTAAGTATATATTTAACCAAGTGTCACCACCACTGTGCTTCAGCTTCAAAACTTTCCTTTCGGCCTAATGAATTGACTCACTTTTACTGTAATTGTTATTATCTAACAATCACCACAATCCCGATATTAGATGTTATTTATGCAACTAACGATAAGCTAGATTTTGCTTCATCTTCCAAACACTCCTTCCACCCTAATGAATGTACTCACTTTTCAGTGTCAAATAGGTTTACAGATTTACAACAATTCCATTGTTCCATTTTAACCTTAAATATGTCAACAAGTAACGATGACAAAGAGGTTGCTTTAGTTTCCATTCACTCCTTTTGCTATACTAAAAAGCGACGCTTTTCACTTGTATAACTCTGACAATTTACGACAATTGCGGCACTCATTTTATTCTTAAACATGTCGGAAACAAAGGATCTACCTGTGACTGCTTATTCTTCCAAACACTCCCTTGGCCCTACGGAATGTAATCACTTTTCACTTCAAAACATCTGACAATTTCCGACTTTGTTCATTTCAGTTTATTCCTAAATATGTAAGTAAACAAGGATCAGCAAAGGTTTACTTAGTCTTCCAAAAAATCCTTTTCCCCTATTGAATGAAATCAGTTTACAATTGGAAATCTCTACAATTCACGACAATTCCGTGCTTTCATTTTCTTCTTAAAAATATCGGTAAGTAAAAATTACTAAAACTGCATCATCATTGAGACTTGCCGTTCGCCATACTGAATTGCTTTACTTTTGGCAATCTACTAAAATTCCATTATTTCATTTCATTCTTTTTCATGTCGGCAAATAACTTCATTTTCCAACACTCTTCTCATACTACCGAATTGACAACCTTTTCCCTTGTATATATCAGACAAATAACAATTCCGTCCTTTGATTATATTATTAAATATGTCTTGAACCAAGAATCGCCACGAGTTTGCTACAGCTTGCAAAGACTGTTTCGGCCAATTGAATCGATTCATTTTTCAATTCTTAATATGTGACAATTTACGACATTTCTGTTCTTTCATTTTATTCATAAATTTGACAGTAACTAAAGATCAGGAAGAGTCTGCTTCGTCTCTAATACTTTTTTCGCCCTACTGAATGGAATAATTTCTAAATTGTAAATATCTAACATTTCCGTGTAACGTGGGTTCCTGTCTATAGGGCATGGCGCGTCCTCAGGTTGCGGAATGAGAACAAGGTCTCTAGAGGTTGGCTGGTTAGCTGTGAATATACTAAATAAGCAGTCACACACAAACGACTAGTATTGGTCCCCCAGCTTGGGGGTTTGCGTAGGGCTAACAACCTCAACCTGAAAAAAGGCACTTGTTCAGAAATATTCACAAGAGCCTCGGACAAGGACGGATAACCTGACACGACCTCAGCAAAAGAAACTGGACATGAGATTTTGAACATGGAATATAAGGACTCTTTATAGGGCAGGCGCATTAAAATCCGTAACGAGTGAGTTAGAGAAATACAGGATGGACGTAGTAACAGTTCTGGAAGTTAGGTGGGAAGGAAATGGATCTGTGAATTCCGGAAATTTTAAGTTCTTTTACGGGGAAGGAAATAAAAATCACCAGTTAGGAACAGGATTTTTCATTCATAAACGTATATTACCAGCAATTAAACGGGTTGAATTTGTTACTGACAGACTTTCTATTATCATACTTAAGGGACGCTGGTGTGATATTATTGTTTTAAATGCACATGTCCCAAGTGATGATAAGGATGACGATATAAAACACAGTTTTTACGAAGAAGCGGAACGGATATTTTACCAACTCTCGCGATACAACATAAAAATTCTATTAGGGGATTTAAATGCGAAGGTAGGACGAGAGGATATTTTCAAACCGATTATTGGGAAGGAAAGTCTGCATAAGGAAACTATTGAGAACGGTGTTAGACTCGTGAACTTTGCAACATCCAAATCCTAATCGTGAAAAGTACAAAATTCCCACATCGCGACATTCATAAATACACTTGGACACCACCAGACAGGAAAACACATAATCAAATTTATCACGTTTCAGTAGATAAAAGAAGGCAATCTAGCATAATTGATGTCCAGTCATTTAGAGAGGCTAGTTGTGATACTGACCACTACCTGGTAACAGTGATAGTGCGAGCGAGGTTATCGTTAAATAAAGATAATATTCATTGTCCGAAAACGGAGAGATTCAATTTAAAGAAAATAGAAGACAGCCAGGTAAGAGAGAAGCACGAGATTGAAGTTTCGAATAGATTAATGGCTTTACAAGATTCCGAGTGCGCTACTGTCGCGGATGCCTGTATTGAAATTGGAGATAACGTAAAATTTCAGCAAAAGAAAAATTGGAACAAGCGGAAACACGTAGGAACAAACCATGGTTCGACCTGGAATGCATAAAACTAGCAGAGAAGAAAAATAGGCAACATTACGCTAATTAGACGGAAACTTCCAAAACTTTTAGAATAAAGAAACGCAATTTTCTGAAACCTAGAAGTAAGGAACTTGAAGATAATAGTGAAAATAAAAACATCCGCGACATGTATAAAGGAATCAACGAATTTAAGAAAGGCTATCAACCTCGTGCTTATATACAAAAGAAATCTGAGGGTACAGTTCTCACTGACACGGATAGCATCTTAAAGAAACGAAAAGATTTCTTAGACTTAAAGACCTAACCAAAAACTAGTGTACGTGGAGAAAAGGAGATGCACACCGCAGAACCATATATTCCATAACCCAAACGAACAGAAGTAGGAACCACTACAAAGAAATTAAAGAAACACAAATCTCTGGATGTAGATGAAATTCCGGCTGAGTAAATTTTGCTGGAGGCGAAAAATTGACGAACAAGATACACAACCTCATTCTCCTTATCTGGAACAAAAAGGAGATTTGCCACAAGGGTTGAAAAATCAATAATTATTTCAATTCACAAGAAAGACGACAAAACTGGCTGTAATAATTATCGAGGCATTTCTCCTGTGTCAGCATCCTATAAAATCCTTTCAAATATTCTATTAGCAACACTGACCCCATACGCAGATGAAATTATTGAAGATTATCAGTGCGGATTTAGACGAAATCGAAAAAATGAAACGAAATCTTTAAGTTTTACGTCCCACGTTTATGCTGGTTACGCTAAAGGAGACGGTGATGATGAGAGATGAGTGAAATGGTGGAATGAAGAAAGTGGGAGGAAACGGGAGATCGCCGAGAAAACCTACGAGCACGGTGTTTGTCCACCATAAAGTTCACTTGACGGGGGCTGGGATCCAACCCGGGACACCAAGCACCAGAGGTAAACGCTCTACCACTGAGCCACCGCGCCCCCTTAGGCGAAATCGGTCAACTATCGACCAAATATTTACCATTCGCCAACTGCTCCAAAGAGGTGGGAATACAAAACCACGGTTTATTGATTTTATTATTATTGATTTTAGAAAGGCGTACGACTCGGTTAGGAGAGAAACCTTATACAACGGTCTTACAGAACTTGGAGTACAGAAAAAGCTAATTAGATTAATTAAGATATGTTTAAATGAATCCTAAAGTAGGAAAATTTTCGTCGAGTTTCTACGTCGAAAATAACCTGAAAGAAAATGTGTTGTCGCCATTATTATTTAACTTCGTTTTCAAATACGCTATAACGCAAATCAAAGATACCAGCAAAAGCCTAAAGTTGAACGGTATTCACCAGGCTATGGCTTATTCAGATGATGTAATTTTTATACGTGATGATTCGAGAACAATAGAAAGAAATGCAGAAATCTTATTACACGCTTGCAGTGACATGGGTTTAGAAGTAAATGCAAAATGCAGATAAAAGTAAATATACGGAAGTGCGTCGGGACCGGAATCAGGCAAATTAGGTATTCGTTAAAATATTAAAAATACTTTTGATAAAGTGGATAGTTTCGAAAATCTAGGATCAATATTAACAGAGGAAAATCATAGTAACGGAGAAATTATATGTCGACTAAAAGCAGGGAATTCCTATTACTATTCGGTTCAAAATATCTTGTCGACGTGAATTCTGTCGAGGAATTTGAAGCTTAAAATATACAAAACGATAATCATGCCTGTTGTGTTATATGGCTGCGAAACATGGTCACTTACTCTGAGGGAAGAACATGGACTTAAAGTATTTGAGAACAATATCATGAGACGAATATTCGGACCCAAGAGGAACCGGAATGGGGAATGGTGGAAACTTCATAACGTGGAATTACATAATTTGTATGGTTTGCCCAATATTGTGAGAGTCGTCAAGCTTAGGAGACTTAGATGGGCGGGTCATGTAGCTATAATGGAAGAAAGTAGAAACGCTTTCAAAATCTTCACTGGAAGACCAATCGTAAAACGACCATTAGGAAGAACTTGGCGCAGATGGGAGGATAATATTAAGATTGATCTCGCAGAGATAGGAATACAAAGTAGGAACTGGACGCAGTTAGCTAAGGATAGAAGTCAGTGGAGAGCTATTCTGAACGCGGCATATAACCTCCGGGTTCCGTAGGACATAGTGTTAGTTAGTTAGTTAATTATCTGACATTTTACGACAATTCCTTCTTTCATTTTATTCCTAAATATGTAAGTAACAAAGATGAGCAAGAGTCTACTATAGAATCAAAAATATCCATTAGCCATGTACATTTTATTCACACTTCGATTGAAAATATCTGACAAATTACGACAATTAGATTATTTTTATCTTAGATATGAATGCAACTAGCGTTCATCAAGAGAGGCTTCATTCTGCAAGCACCCCTTTTGCTTTACTAAAGGGAAACACTTATCAATTCTAAATTCTCACACATTTCGTCACTTTCCGAATATAAATATCTGTTACAATGTACGATTATTCTGTTCTTTCATTTCTTTTTAAGATATGTCAGTAACTAACAATCAACAAGGGACTGCTTCATTTCCAAAACACTCCATTCACCTTACTGAGTTGCCTAAACTTTGAACTTAAATATCTGCTAAAGAAAAATCCATTCTTTGATTTACTCCTTAAAAAAGTCATATACTAGAGACCACCAAAGCTTTGATTCAGATATCAGACACTCCCTTCGTTCTGCTGAATGTACCTTCTTATGTATTGTATAATCTGGCACATCTATGACAGTTTCATCATTTCATTTTATTCTTTGTATGTCGGCGAATAACGATCAAAATGAGTTTGCTTCATCTTCCAAACACCTTTTTCCCCTTACTGAATGGAATAATTTTTCACTAGTATATATGATAGAATTTACAATTCCATTCTATTTTCTTCTAAAACATGTCTTCAACCAACGATGACCAGTAGTCTGCTACAACTTCTCAACATTCTTTTCGTCTAATTGAATTGACTCGTTTTTGAATTGTAAATATTTGACAATATACGGCAATTCCATTCTTGTATTTTATTCTTAAATATGTCTTCAAGTAAGGATCTGCAGCAGTTTGTTCTTAAGATTAGCAAGAGTCTGCTTGAGCTTCAAATCACTACTTTCGATCTTCTAAATAGACCTGTTTTCAATTGTAACTATCAGACAATTTACGACAATTTCCTTTTTCCATTTTATCCATGAATATGTCAGTAACAAACATTAGCAAGCGTGTGCTTCGCCTTTTAAAACACTATCCGCCCTACTGAATACAGTCACTTTACAACTGTAAATATGTGACATTTGATGACTATTATGTTATTTCATTTCAGATATCTGACCACCTACGAGAATTCCGTTCTTGCATTTTACTCCTATATTTGCTAGTAACTAAAGATAACCAAGAGTCTAATTTCTTTAGCTTACAAAAACTCTTTTGGCGTACATATTGGATCCCTCTTCAAATGTAAATATCTGACAAATTACGACAATTCTGTTATTTTTTATTATTCTTAAATATATCAGTAACTAACAATCAACAAGAACGTGTTTCTTCCTCCAAACTCTCCTTTGGCTTTCCGGAATGGACACACACTTTCTTTTTTTTTAATTGGAAATGTAATTACTTAACGCACATCGAAGGTTTGCTTCATGTTCCAAACAATTCATTCGCTCTGTTGAATAGACTCACTTTTCAAATGTAATCAACTGACAATGTACAACAATTCCCTAGTTTCTTTTCATTCTTAAATATGTCTTCAACTAATGATCAGCGAATGTGTGCTTCAACTTCCAAAAACTCCTCTCGCAGTGCTAAATAGACACTTTCAAAATGCAAATGTCTGACAATGCACGAAAAATCCGTTCTTTCATTTTCAACTAAAATATGTCCAAAAATAACGATCAGCAACGGACTGTAAAATCTTTGAAACACTCCTTTTGTCACTTCTCGATGTAAATAGAAACAATGTACGACAATTCCATTCTTTTGTTTTATTCTAAAATATTAAAGTTATTAACAATTAGCATGTCTGCTTCATCACTGATACACTCCTTTCGTTATACTCAATGGCCTTACTTTTCAAATGAAAATATCTGAAAATTTACGACAATTTCGTTTTTTATTTCATTCCTAAATATATAAAAACTACAGATCAGCAAGGATGTCCTTCAGTTTCGAAACATCACTTTCTCCCTACTGAATGAACTAATTTAAAAATTGCCAATATCTGACTAATTACGACAGTTCCAATATTCATTTGTTCCTAAATATGTCAGTAAGTAACGATCAGCTAGAGTTTGCTTTATCTTCCATTCGCCCTTTTCGCCTTAGTCAATTGACACTTTTTAATTCCAAATATTTGATAATTCACGACAGCCCCGCTCTTTCAATTCATTTTTAAATATGTCAGCAATTAACGTTCTACTAACGATCAGTAAGAGTCTACTTCAGCTTCCAAAAAATCCTTATTCTACTGAATAGACTCATATCTCTATTGAAAATATCTGACATATTACAACGCCGTTCTTTCACTGTATTCTTAAATGTGACAGCAACTAACGATCAGAAGGAGTTTACTTCCGAAACAACACTCCTTTCGCCCTATTCAATCGAATCAATTTACAATTAAAAATGTCTCACAATTTACGAAAATTCCGTTCTTTCAGTTTGTATTTAAATACGGCATTAACTAAGAATAATGAGTTTTATCCCCTTGTGAACTAGTCTTGTCGTCCATAAATATCCGACAATTTACTACAATGGTGTTCCATCACTTTATTCTTAAACATGTACGAAACAAACGATTATCGTGAGCCTGTCTAAACATACTAGCATGCCTTTCGACCTACTCTATACAGTCACCTTCCAATTGTTAATAACTGACAATTTACGAGTTCTGTGCTTTCAGTTTATTCTTAAATACGTCAGCGAACAAACGGTCACCAAGACGCAGCTTCATATTCCTAACGTTCTTTCACATTACTGAATTGACTTACTTATCTATTGTAAATTTCTGACAAATTACGACATTTCCCTTATTTCATTTCATTCTCAAATATGTTGACAAGTAACAATCAGCAACCGTCTATTTCTGGTTCCAAAGACTCCTTTCGCCCTCCGAAATAGATTCGCTTTTCACTTCTAAATATGTGATAATTTACTACAAATGTGTTCTTTCATTCTATTCTTAAACAAGTCGGCATCTAACGATCAGGATGAGTCTGCTATATCTTCCAAACATTCCTTTCGTCCTTGTGAATGGAATTACTTTTAAACTGTAAGTGACAGTTAAATACAATAGCGGTTTTTTACCTTATATTTAAACATATCAGTAATGCTAGGCTGAATTAAGCAGCTTTTCAATTGTAAATATCAAAAAAAAAAAAAAAAAAAGACAATTCAGTTATTACATTTCAATCTTATGTCAGCCAATATCGACCAGCAAGAGTTTGAGTTATTTTCCAAAAACTCTATTCGTCTAAGCGAATGGACTAATTTAACACTTGTAAATATGAGACTATTAAAGACAATTCCGTTATATAATTTTATTACTAAAGATGTCTTCAACCAAGGACCACCACGAGTCTGCTTGTGCTTCCGAACACTCCTTTCGGCTTACTGAAAGAACTCACTTACCAATTGTAGATATCATACAATTTACGACAATTTCGTTCTTTCATTTGATTCTTAAATATGTAATTAACTAGCGATGAGCGAGAGTTTCTACATCTTCCAAACACTCCTTTCGGGTAGTTAAATAGTCTCGCCTTTCAGATATAAATTTTTGACTACATACGAGAAAACCGTTCAATCATTTTAAACTTAAATATGTCAGTAACTAAAAAGGCAAGAGAGGTAGATTATTTATCGAAGTAGAAGGTGATATATACACTAATAAGCCGTAGTGCACTTGTAAGAATCTCTAATAAAAATTTTCCGAATGCAGATACTCTACATATTATTTGCATATACAGAGACCCAAACAGTTAGACAGATGAAATGACCGCTAAGCACATTTGTTATCGTTTCAATAGTACAACGCATCAAAGTTATAAGTATTTTTCCCGGGGAGCCCACAGAGTCACAGGCGGGGTCCAACTGAAAAATTACATTTGGTAAGGTGATCAACTTACATATCGGACATAACAGGTAATTGAAAATTGTTGGGAAATGAAAGGCGGATCAAGACTGGACTCTCTAAAATTACTATGTGGGAAATAGTGGCGGTCCACCCGAAAAAACAAACAGTGAGACAGATGTCAAAAGAAAAAACACATGTGTGATCAGTACAATGATTGAAAGTGAAAATATTTCTCCCATTTTCCACCGCAGGACGCTATACGGGGTTCACTTCAAACTTTCCAAATGACAAGGGGAGGCAAGTAGAGTATCGTTTAAAAGTTTTTATTACATGAAAGCAGATGGAACAGGTCTGGACACTTTAGGATAACGCTGTGCAAACATCTTACTTATTAGTTCTCCTGTCTGCAGTCGGCTTTATTTTATTTTAATTATTTTACTGAACTTAAGAGAAAGGAAATGCCCCTAGTCTGAGATCCTACTCTTTAGGACCAGTAATGTCTAAATAAATAGAGAAATAAAATGAAATTACACGACTTCTTTAAGTATGGAACTGAATAGTTTATATACAATGTACAATAACGGAACTTATTCTCGTTATCTGAATTATCAAGTATAAAATGATTGTAAGAAACAACTTTTGTACCAGGAACAGTAAACACGGGCAAGTGTTTCACAGTGACAAGAGGTGCCGATTGGAAAATAGAAAGCCAATGCGGTCAGAGAATGAAATTGAAGGTGCATATTTTGACCAGAAGCCACTTAGCACAGGGTAATTTTAGAAACTCGAGAATTGTTCCGTGTTGTTTCATTTCCCAACAGCTTTTCAATGAAATGGTACTTGACTCCATTTTTCAATTGAAAATTTTGTCCCAGTCTGTGACCTTGCTGTTACCCTGCAACAAATATTTTTACTTTGAATCATTGTGCTTTTAAATGATGACACACGTGCTTTTCTGTTTTGATATCCATCTTACCGTTTCAGGTGTTTTGGGTTTGATACAGACTTTACAATGACGTTTCGGTGACGTTTTGACAGGCCGCCATTTTGCACAAAGTAATTTTAGGGAGTCGAGAAGTAATTTTTGGTCATTAAGGTCTATATCAGACAAGTTGATAGGAACTTCTATCCCCGCCACCTACCTGCTAGCTGCCTACTGCTTGAGACGGGGGTTGTGTTGCTGTTCTCTTTAGCAATACAAGCCCCGTTTCGCTGCTGTGTAGATATTTTTAAAAATCAGTGTGGAAACAACGAATTAAAACACTCATGTAATTGTGTACGTACTTCTTGGTTCTTAACACATTAAACAGAGTAACCAAAACAGGTTAATAAGTAACTGTCAACTCAATTGAAGTATGCTCATTAATTCAAAAAGCGGGGTTGTGCAGAAGCGTTGGAATAGTGTACTATGTCTGCTGCTCGAGTGCGCATTACAACTGATGGCAGGGTTGGACCTTGTATACAATTCATTGTGTCGGCACAATGATTTTATCAGGTTTCTTTTTTGTTAATACACCAACATATGCATGAGAAAATGAAAAGACATATTTAATTAACGTCTCACACGTATGCCATATAGATTAAAGGAGACTATGATTATTGAAAATGAATGATAAGGAAGTAGTGGTGGAAGAGGAAAGTGGCAGCAAGGGAAGAACCCCGAGAAAGCTCACTGACACGATGTCATTAGCCACGAATTTACATAACCAAGGACAGGACTGGAAGTAAGTAATTTACCACCGAGCCCCCATTCCTCCGTAACATATGGCAACAAAAATATAACAATATATGACAAGAAAAATAAAAAGTGCCCCCCTTTTCCTGCCCGTATCCAAGGGGGGTCTAGGGGGCCGGGCCGCGCTTAATTTTTACTGGCTTCACTTAAATTTTCACGCTAGAGTTGAAAATGAACAATAATATGTTGATGAACTATAATGTAATTGGATCGCCCCCCCTTAATTCCACCGGATCCACTTTACATTTTTGGACTGGCTATTGGCCTGCAGTCTTCCATGAAAACGATTATCATACTGTATACACGAAAAGAAAAAAGAATGTAAGTCAATTACAAACAACCTAATAGGGATTCGACTTAAAGCAACTGAAAACAATGTTTAATACTATTTTCCTATTAGTTATTTTGCTTGCCAAACTGGCGTTTCCTCTTTTTCCAGCAGTCCACTGCCTTTTATATTGTTGGCTGAATTCTCATTTCTTCGTTGTGGTATTTACTAGTTATTTTTCATATTACAATTATTTGTGCTTAAAATGTTAACGGGTACCGCAAACTTTATATAAAACAAAACTTACATGGTCCTTTATCACTTATATATGAGCCATCAAAGACGGGAGTACAATTTATGAATTGTAGAAGACATGGAAAATGGTCAACTTCAGAGTCTCACCATTCGGCTATGGAGACAGGTAGAGTTATAATTTTTGTTGTGGTATGTACATAGGGATATAAATAAACTATATTTTATTATAGTTTTGTTTGCGCATTCGTTTCTTTTTGTACATAAATTAACAAATGAACGTCAATTTATCTGAAAAGTCGAAGTTTGCGAATTTTTTCCAGCACTTCCGTTTCGAATCTTAAAATTCTGTTTTCGCGGTTATAAGACCTAGACACCCGCTTTCGGAAATGAATTTTGTATCTCTTCTGTATGCAACCGTTTTGTTGCAAGAAATTCGAGAAATTGTAAAATTTTCAAAAATCGCCATTTTTGGGCGCCATTTTCTCGAAAACACCATTTTTTAAAATTCTGAAATTTTGTCAGATGGTTCAACTTTACATGAATAATAAACACGCCAAATACCATTCTCGACTAATGCTTCATGAATTAATTACAGCCTTTTAAATTTAGCGAAGTTTCATTAACTTTGATGTCACAGTTAGCAACACTGGGAACAATAAAAGTGCAATGATTTGATGATGTTTGTGGTTCACATTTATTAAATGAAGAATAAAAAGTTTTCTTGACTGTTTTGTTCATTATTTTGATCAAGAAGGCTCTCTGAAATAGTAAAATGAGCCTCCCCCTACTCCTCCGTTTTCTTAAACCGTAATAATCTGAGGTGGAAATTAAGATTATGAAACGCACAAATTTCAAGTTCACTTACTTAAAATGGTCTTCGGAAACAAAATTTCACTTATTTTTTTATTTTTTACATGGACCAATCATTTGCTTGCTTGGTGTCTTCTTCGCTAATAGCATGTAAGCGTGAAGGTGCTCCAATAAGTGTTGGCTCACTCACAACTCGTCCAGGAGTGGACCTTGGGGGAAGAAACTTTTTCATTTTATATGTAAATAAAACCGATCTCAGAGTTTGGAGCTCTTAAAAGTAGCTCTAAGTAGCAGTATTACCCCCTCCGCTTCCAGAAGTCCGTCCCAGATCCGCCCCTGCGTAGCACTTGATGTAACAGAAATCAAAGAAATGATTAACTCTCTACGGGGCTCGTGTCTGAAGTGCGACAATTACGGGAAACCATGACGACGTTAGTGAATCGTGTATGTGTACTGGAAAATGAACTCGTACTAGTGAAAAGTGAACTAAATAATCTTCAACAGCACAATTCATTACTACAGAGTGAACTGGATGATCTGGAAAATCGTAGTCGAAGGCAGAATTTAGTGTTCTATGGTGTTGAAGAGGAAGAATGTGAAAATTGGAGCAACACTGAAAATAAAGTGCGTAATTTATTACGGGATTGTTTCCAGCTGGACTTATCAGACGAGGACATTCAGAGATGTCACCGTGCAGGCAGAAAACTTCCAGGCAGGTGTCGTCCAATAGTGTGCAAGTTCCTAAGTGATAAAAAAAAAGGAATCAATTCTACAAAATAAGAAAAAGTTGCGTGGATCAAATCTCTATGTAGAACAAGATTATTCGTATGCAGTGGGAGATGAGAGGAAAAGTCTTCGATATTTTATGTCACAAGCTCGCAATCAAGGAAAACTTTCCTATATAAGTTATCGCTATTTATACATTGACGGGAGAAAATACACACTTTCAGAAATGTTAGAAAAAGAAGGAAGGCAACGTGTTGAAAGTGAAATACCAGGTGTGACCGCACCCCCTACTGCTCTGCAAGAAACACCCAATCGTACCGATAATTCCCCCGAGGCACCTATCATTCAACATGGAAAACAACAGAATTCCAGAACCCAACCCTCCTCCTGCTCTGCGTCAGTGAAGCGTAAAACGACCATAAACCAATGAGAATTGTGTTCTCAGGAACTGCAACATGTAAGTAGAACAAAACAATTGATCACCTGTAGCAACCAAAATAGCGTTCCTCCACCAAAAGAAATTCCAGGAAATACTGAGTGTAATTCGAGATCCGGATTCTGTAAACATAACATGCATGAACCCTCCTCTCAGAAAGTTAAGTCTCTGAACCAAATATGTGTGTTTTCGGTGTTTTATGAAAATACTTTCGGTTTGCGTTCCAAAGCTCAAGAATTTTATACAAATGTACACTCAAATAATTATGATGTTATTATAATCACTGAAAGTTTCTTAACCGAAAATCATTTCGATACAGAGTTCTTTGATAATAGATACAAAGTCTTCCGCCAGAATAGAAATCTCGAACTGTTTAATCAATGTAAGGGAGGGGGTGTAATAATAGCAACACACTATAATCATAATATATATCTTGTTAATTCGTATGACTTGTATTTTGAATGTGTTCTTGTCAAACTTGTAATTCACGGTTTTAAATTATTCATATGTAAAGTGTACATTCCTCCTGAATCAAGTTTAGTAATATATGAACAATTCTATCAATTTATTGAGACTAATTGCCCAATAGGTAGCAACATTCTCTGCATAGGGGATTTCAATATTCCTGAAATAACAGGTTGTGCTTTCGATTTCTTATCATCAAAAACAAATTGTAAAAAATTATATGACTTTATGTCCTTATATGATTTAGCGTCATTTAATAATATTCGTAACAGTAACGGCCGAACTTTAGATTTGGTATTATCAAATATTGATAAGGTTCTCGTTCAAAGAGACTGTCCTCTTGTTACTAAGGAAGACAGACACCATTACGCAATAAGTGTCTCTATCCCATTAAACGTTACAAAGAAAGAAAACAGAGAAGCTAAAGTATCTGGTTTCAACTTTAAAAAGGCTGATTTCAAAAAATTATACGTAGAACTGCACAAAATAAACTGGGACTGTCTTTCGCAAATGAATGATATCAATAATGTGCTATCCAACTTTTACAACATGATTAATAATGTATTTAGTATGTGTATTCCCCGTAAGAAACATGTTAATGGAAATTATCCGAGCTGGTTCACTTACAGTATAATTAGAAAAATAAAATCCAAATCATATCATCATAAAAAATGGAAAAGTGGAACAACTGCAAGCCTATATCATCGTGAAAAATTTCATGAGTTACGTAAACAGATAAAGACCGACATATCAATTGCGTATAAAACATTCATGCTAGAATCTGAACTTTCTATTCATAATGATCCGGGCCAACTTTGGAGTTTTGTCAAAAGCAAAACCAAGCATATGTCATCAGCCTCCTTTACTTACAATGGGAAAGAACTAAATAAGGACAGTGAGATTGCTCAGGCCTTCGCGCATTACTTTCAATCTGTTTATAACAATGTCTCAGCAAAATATGACGTAGACAGTTTTATATCTAACAAGACGGAATGCATTAGCCTGTTGGACAACTTTCAACTTGGAGAAATACAACTGCGAGAAATTCAAGTGGCTATAAAGGCACTCAAACCAAAAGCGTCATGTGGACCGGATGGTATTCCTCCGTATGTTGTCAAAGGCTGTATTGATATATTCAAGCATCCGCTCCATACTATATTCAATATGTCCATAAGAACAGGGACTTTTCCGGACTTATGGAAAGAAAGTTTAGTGTGTCCAGTGCCAAAGGCTGGAAATAAAAGTGAAATACAAAACTTCAGACCTATAGCTATATTATCTCCTTTTGCCAAAATTCTTGAGAGTATTTTATATACACGAATTCTGAATCACGTAAAGCCAATTATATCTATACATCAACATTGTTTCTTACACAATAGGTCTACTGCAACAAACCTAGCAGTTGTAAGAAATTTTATAGCAACGGAGTTAGACAAAGGCGACCAGGTAGACGTTATTTATACCGATTTCAGTAAGGCATTCGATGTCGTGGATCATGATGTTCTAATGGCGAAATTAACAAGCCTAAACTTTTCAAAGTCGGCAATAGAATATATTGTATCGTATTTATGTAACCGGAAACAATCTATGCTATACAAGGGGCATGTCACCGAAAAGTTTGTTACTCTGTCTGGGGTTCCTCAAGGATCTCATCTGGGTCCTCTGCTATTTCTCGTACTTATTAATGAAATTCCACTTTTTATTGAAAACACTGAGATTCTCCTATTCGCTTATGATCTCAAATTATATTCTAGAATTAATTCAACTGAAGACTGCATACAACTACAACAAGACCTACAGCGAGTTCAAACATGGTGCAATGACAACAAATTAGTAATAAATGTATCCAAGTGTAAATCTCCGTCTTTTACGAGAAAAAGAAACCCCATCACTTTTGACTATACACTGAAAGAAACTAAATTGTCTAATCCAAGTACTGTCAAAGATTTAGGCATTATTTTTGATCCTGAACTAAATTTCAATCAACACATAGATATGATAACAAACAGCGCATATAGAAACTTAGGTTTAATTTACAGAATAGGGCAAGATTTCTCCAGTGAGACAACGTTTACAACACTTTATTTTACATATGTTAGACCAAAATTAGAATATTGTTCTACAATATGGACCCCCAATAATAAAAAATACTCTCAAGAAATAGAAAACATCCAAACAAAATTCTTGAAAATGCTTACATACAAAAAAAAACTAATTATTATCCCAAATATTATTCCTACAATGATCTAGTAAACAACTTTAATTTTCAAACTCTAGAAAAAAGAAGATGGATGTTGGACTTGTTATTCTTATACAAGTTATTAAACAATAAGATTGACTGTATGGAGTTGGTCTCGAAAATATCATTACGGATTCCCACTTGCAAAACAAGAGTAGAAAATACAGGGACATTTTATTGTGCAAAAGCCAGGAGCAATATATATAAATCCCCTATGTGGAGGCTGTGTAAATTATACAATGATATTGTAAATAAGCTTGATAAAGTGGATGTATTTAGTCTTTCAGAAAACAGATTCAGATCATATGTGAAACAAGAAATTTTCTGTAGTAATAATTAAGAAACTTATATATGTAACGTTTGCTGTATGTACACAACACTGTAATTGGGTATTAAGCCTGTTATGTTGTATATTAAATAAATAAATAAATAAATAAACTTGTCGATAGTCACAAAAGCTGAAGGTCCATGTGGAAGCATAAACAGCACTTCAACATCACGTAATTCATTATTTATTCATAATAATTATGCTACGCACCACCGGTTATCATACATATATGTATGCAACAAAAGTTCGTTTTTGTAGATTTCTTAAATCTACACTTTGAATTGCAGAAGTTCGATTTTGGGGGAAGCATGAAGTTAGTTCATGGTGACCCGTTACTGCCATAAAAACTTCGCCATTTTCCGAAAGCCAAAGATGACTTCGTTGAATACCAGATACCGGTCGCATACTTTCCCTTTTTTCTTCCGGAAGTCGTCGAATTCAGTTCCAGGCAACAAAACGAGAGTAATACACGTTGTTTGTACTTCCACTATATTCACGAATTCTTCTGCGGTTCTTGGGGGCCGCGGTGGCTCAGTGGTAGAGCGTTCACCTCTCGTGCTAGGAGTCTCGGGTTCAAACCCTGCTCCCGCCAAGTGAACTTTGTGGTGGACAAACACCGTGTGCATGGGTTTTCTCTGGGTTCTCCCGTTTGCTCCCACTTTCTTCATTCCACCCTTTCATTCATTATTCATTATCACTGTCTCCTTTAGCCCAGATCGCACCGTGTTTGCTTTGTAGTGAACAAACACCGTCCTCGTTGGTTTTCTCGGGGTTATCCCGTTTCCTCCCACTTTCTGCATTGCACCATTTCATTCATTTCTCATAATCAGCGTCTCCTTTAGCCTAACCGGCATAAGCGTCGGATGTAAAACTTAAAGATTTCATTTCATTTTTCTTCTTCTGCGGTTTTAACACTGTTTATTTGTATTTGCCTAAGGTTATGCCGCGTTGCCACATTCTTTACATCTTCCCCCCCTCAATACCGTCGCAGAGACCCTTGCATGGCCGGTTTCACTACAAAACCACTGCCTTATCAGACCTGTCTGCATCTCGAACATCTGAAAGCGATTTTTAAAGTGGAATGCAGAACCATCGGAAATCACTGACACGGTTTGGAAAATTATAGACACTTTTCTCGTATTCAAACCTTTTTCTATAAAATATATTTTCGGTTTTCTTCGAGTATTTTTAGAATCTTGTCTATGGCTATGAGTACATGAGCCGAATCTTGTATTTTATTGCCGTTTATTACAACAAAACTGTCAGTTTATTCATATTCCGGTGATAACTCTGAATTTCACTTTGCACAATAACAGTCAAGTTTTCAGCGAAGTCCACATGAAGTAAAATAGAATTTGTATCTTGAAATTTTATACCGTGCTTTTCGGTAGCAATTAATTCTCTTTGGATTTTCTTGATGTAGTCATGAATTACAATTCTTACAGTTAAACAAGAAATGTACGATACGAAAACAGAAAGTGGCACAGTTTTTTTAAACAAGATTATTGTTTTCTTATATGGCATAGGTAACACTTTCATTTTCATCAGGATCAATAATTAAAGACTCCAAACTTATTCCTTCCACTCCAGGACATTCAACACATTCTTGAAGAAGACAGTTGTTATTTTCTTCGGATCATACTACTAAAGGTAATAGGTCACTCATGACAGCTTCAATACAGGCTGCACCTTTGATTTGTAGCAACGCAGTAGCAGCTAACTTAAAATTTGCACAATACACACACACACATACACACTTCCCTCGCAGGTTGCGGACTGACCCACTTTAGTCGAATACTGTAAAATTCCGAGTGACCCATTCTTATGTTGGGATTGTTCTGTTTTAAAAGTCAGTAAATTTCTTTGGAACGCGTAAGAAAACGTTTCGTATTTTTTAACTTTTTGTCCTTTTTCGATCACTAATGACACCGCACTTAATTGAGACTTTGTATGGAGCATTCCAAATCATCACTGAGGTAATAGTTCAGGTTTTTTGTAGATCATCAGAATTTACTGGATGGCCATTTCAAGTAAACTTAAAATTTGTTTGTTTCGTAATCGTTAATTTGCACCTCAGGTTATTTCGGTTTAAGAAAACTGAGGAGTAGGGGGAGACTCATTTTACTATTTCAGAGAGCCTTCTTGATCAAAATAATGAACAAAACAGTCAAGAAAACTTTTTATTCTTCATTTAATGAATGTGAACCACAAACATAATCAAATTATTGCACTTTTATTGCTCCCAATGTTGCTAACTGTGACATCAAAGTTAACGAAACTTCGCAAACTTTAAAAGGCTGCAGTTAATTCATGAAGCATTGGTCGAGAATGTTATTTGTGTGTTCATTATTGATGTAAAGTTGAACCATCAGAATAAATTTCAGAAAAGATGGTGTTTTCGCGAAAATAGCGCTCAAAAATGGCGATTTTTGAAAATTTTACAATTTCTCGAATTTTTTTAGACAAAACGGTTGCACACAGAAGCAACACAATTTTTTTTTCGGAAAGCGGGTAACCAGATCTTACCAACCGTGAAAACAGAATTTTAAAATTCGAGCTGGAAGTGCTCGAAAAAATTCGCAAACTTCGACTTTTCAGATAAATTGACGTTCATTTGTTAATTCATGTACAAAAAGAAACGCGTGGGCAAACCAAACTATAATAAAATGCATATATAATGAATAGTATATAATATATAATATGAATGAATATATAATATAATATAATGAAAGCATTGTGAATCTGTGACTTAATGTAACGAAGTGAGTTGAATAGATCAATGTTCTTTAAAAAATATTTATTCCTTTTTTGCTTTTCTGAGGAGGAATGGGAAATGCATATGTTAATATTCAGAAACAGTACCACTTTCCGTGAAATGTAGCTATGAATAATTACAGTGAAACAAGTTATATGACAGGTGAAAAAGAGATTGGTACAGCAGGACCATACGAAAATTAGATTTGAAGTAGCATATCGAAAAAAGAAAGAAAGACACAAGAAAGATCACTTGATTGGATTATGTAACAAGACAAAGCAAAAGAAATAATGTTGAGTACTTGTTATTGCGTGCCACATGTCCCTTCACTTGGTTCCAAATAAGTTCAATAGGATTAAGCGTACAATGATACGGAGGTAATCTTAGAACTTCTCTTCCTGAATTAGCTGCCATTTCGTCCACTTTATACTTGTTACATTTATTCTTCAGTGCAGAAGGTATGAGATTAATTAATTCCGTTTTGACAAAAAAAAAAAAATCGTCATACGCGATATTTTTGCTTTCCAACCAATTTTTTATTCTCTTCTTCGTCCACGACATAGAGGGAATACGGCCTATCTTCATGCTGTGATAAGGCGCATTGTCCATTACTATTACTGAATTAGATTCCAGATGTGGAAGTATGTTTTGAAACCAGCTTTCAAATTTTGTGCCATCCATTTCCATTTCGATATTCGACTTTGATTCGAATATTTACTTCCCTTGGGTAACAAAGACGTTAATTCTCATTTCCTATATGTACAATAATTAGCCTTTTACTTTTACCTGAACGATTCTTAAGTAAAGTGGAAAGTTCAGCGAGAAAGGAATCTTTCTTAGACTTCACAGTTTCATCTACCATTACTTTTGTCACGGTGTGGCAAGCATTTACCCGCGTCTCGTCAAGGCAATAAATCTGTCTACCCTCCTCTCTAAACTTTGTTAATTAAGCGGAGATACTTTCTCCTCCAGAGCACAATATCATCCCTATCAACTATGAAACCTTTCCTGTTGCGCAACACGTATTTACATTTTATAACTTTTAATAGTCTAGGCACGAGAGAAAAATGGAAGGTCATCATCGATCTTTGTTATTGACAGAATTTTATCTAACGTTGGCAACTCATTTCGGAGAAAGAACTGATGTAGCTTGGATCGAATAGCCGTCTTGGTAAAATCGTCGTATTTTTCAAGTAGGGAAGAGCTTTTGCGCGTTTTTTTTTGGACTTTCAGTTTATTTTCATTAAATTTTGCCTCCCGTCGGATTCTGTACACAGTTGCGTTTATGTTTTATCACGGAACTGGAGGACTTTCTGGAATCTTGCTTAACACACACACACTAAAAACACGTTACAAATAAATAAATATGTCTTTGTATGTATTACACATACATCCACTAATACAATCCCTGTTATATACCAAGTACTACAATATTTTCACACGCTACAAAGTTCACACGCCCTTAATTCATACAAACTTCACAACGATATTCCAGGCATTCGATGTCCTATCGAATATGCAACTATTTTTGTTTCTTTCTTTACAGTGGGAACATATGTCAACTATTCCTCATAGCTCTCTCCCCCCTTCTAACATCAAATAAAAGAATTAGCAAAAATTTTGTTTATAAATAACTGTTGTTATACTTTTTTTAAATGGTCAAATCAACATTTATTAGTCCTATAAAATACATAAACAATGCTATACCCTTTTCTTAAAATAACCATATTAATTGAAGTTGTGAATGATGGGTGGGTTAAGGGTAGCTAAAAGGAACAACAAACTCCCTCACATTGACAGAAAGCGCGCGCGTAGTGGAGTGGAAAACTTAGATTTTAAACAATAATGAAGGTGCCAAACGTTTCCTTCCCTGTAAGAGGCGGTATACCTGCTTTCCCCTCTTGCGGCGAGAAAGAGGAGGAGAGTAGGGGAATTTTCTTGTTTTCCTATCAACTAGTTTGAGATAGGGTTAGTGTTTTCCATCACTGTATAAACCATCTTCCACATATATATATATAATCTCCCTCTCTTCCCTTTTAAGGATCAACAGGAGTCTGCTTAATCTTCGAAACACTCCTTTCGTTATACTGAATGGATTCACCTATCAATAGTAAATATCTGACTACTAAGGATGCCGTTCTCTTATTTTATTGTTAAACAAGTCCAGAACCAACGATTACCAAGAGTCTGTTTGACCTTCCAATCACACCTTTCGCCCTAATGAATAGACTCACTTTTCAATTGTAACTATCTGACAACTTAAGACAAATTCTTTCTTTCATTTTTTCACAAATATTTCAGTAACGAAAGATCAGCAAGAGTTTTCAGCTTCCAAACACTCGTTTTCACTACAGAATGGAATCATTTTTCTCTTCAAAATATCTGACACTTTACAATTCCGTAATATCATACTCATTTCTAATATATGTCTGTAATTAACGATCAGCAACAGTCTGCTTAATCTTTGAAACATACTTGAATTACTCATGCCTTCATAAGCTACAAGAAAGCCGAACGACAAAGCGAATTTACGTATGTTAGCCAGGGTAGAACTCAGTTTGAAGCAAAATGTGCACTCTGAAAAACTCAATTTTCTTTGAAAAGTAGGCTGCAGGGAAGCAAACTGGACCCCACCTGATTTTTTATGTATTTTGAAACTGGACCACGAGAAACACGAATCTGAAGGAATTTTGACATTCCAAATTTCGGAACTCGAGATATTCGATCACAAAGTGACCAAGGAAGCAAACTGAATCCCACCTTATTTTTATATATTTTGTAAATTAGACAACCACGAACACGAATCTGAAGGAATTTTGACATTTCGAATTTCGGAACTCGAGATATTCGAACATAAAGTAACCACGGAAGTAACTCTGATTTTTATACAGGGTGTTTCAAAAAGACACGGCAAAAATTCAGGAGCAGATTCCTTACGGGTAGACAAGTAAAAACGTTCATATGAACAAATGTTAGGAAATGCATCGTTACAGAGCTATAGCCACTGACACCACCTGACGGTGTGAAATAGTCACCTTCTGTCCGGAACTGTTTCCCGACGTATTACCAGAGTGTCGTGTGTAAAAGAATATGCAACACAGATTCGAACGAAATTAATTAAGCCGATTACGCGTTGAATGGTACAAGAATAAGAGAAAACACTTGCAAATAATGCATAATAATTGCTACTTGTAATGTCTGTATTGGAAAGTGCAACACTAATACAAATGGCAGTGAGAAAAGCAAAACGACACAGGTATAGTCATAAAGTCCAAAAACTATCATCAAACAAGAGTTACAACCACAAACAGTAAATTGTGTGCATCACCAGCGCCACAAAATCGATACTGTAGTACCTTACAGTAAGTGCTGAAAATGTCCTCCTTCTGCCCGAATGCAAGCTGCAGCCCGTCGCCACATGGATGAACGAACGCGTGCCCAAGTACCAGGGGTGTTCCGTAGTCGCTGGCAAGCTGCATCGATACGAAAACGAAGGGTCTCCTCAGTATCCACAGCAGATGCGTAGACCAACGACTGTAAATGTCCCCACAGGTATTAATCCAATGGAGTTAAATCTCGTGAGCGTGGAGGCCAAACGACTGGGTCTTCACGCCCTATTCATCAGCCATGCAATACGGCATTTAGATATTGCCGGGCTCTAACAGTGAAATGCGCGGGAGTACCGTCATGCGTAAATTGTAACATTGGACGTAGAGCCATGGTTACAGTATCCAGTACATCTGGAATGTGGGTTTCCAAGAAGTCTCGATAGTTGTTTCCGGTGAGTCTCGGTGGGAGTATGTATGGACGTAGGAAAGTGTCGCCGACAATACCACACCACACATTTGCAGCAAACTGTTTTTGATGTCTTCTTTGACTGATCGCATGAGAATTATCTGGCGACCAGACATGTGCATTATCGAAATTGAAGATGCCGTTACGTGAGAACTGCGCCTCATCTGTAAACACTATTGCAGATGCGAAATTTGGATTGGCGGCACACTGCTCGCGGTACCATTGCCAAAAGCGCACTCTCGGCTGATGATCGGCTGGCGACAAAGCCTGCACTCGCTGAAGGTGATACGAATACATTCACGCCATATCTGTGCGTGAGGTACATGCAGTCTCATACCTACTCCTCGTGTGGTGTCCTCCGGATTGTGTCGAAAAGCATCCACTATCTTCTCTTCTACCTCGGGGGTCATAGCTCTTGGTCTGCCACTGTTTCTAGCATCATGGGGCGCAAAACTTCCATAGTCACGCACGCGGCGATAGAGGCATTCAAATGTTTTTCTGTCTGGAATGTGACGTCCGGGGTATCTCTCCTGGTACAGACGCCGTGCTTCTAGTGCATTTCCATCCGCCAATCCATATGTGAAATGCATATCTGCTAATTTTGCATTCGTGTACATGTTTCACTTCTGTCCCAAACACCACTGTCTATTAATACGTACATACACTTGCTCCACAAACACGTATTCCCGTCTTCCAAAGCACAAGTTGTAGTATCTTTTCCCGTTTCGGTTCCACACCACTAAGTGCAGTCAATTCTCACCACGTCGTCTGTTCAACAGTACAATTTGCTTACTTTGAATGTACACTTCTGTTTCACAGCACCACTGTCATTTCAGCTCACATTGTTTTTTTTTTGTATTAGTAAAGGGTTAGGAATTAGGGAGTTCTTTATTCATCATTTAATTTAAAGACTATTTCTAACCCTGGCCATAGAGGGTTACGCCCTCTCTTTGGCACAGATTTTTGTACACTATTGTTTAAAGAATTTCATGATGGTCTATGTGCAATGTTCAAAAGCAAAGATTTAAAAAAAAACTAAACACAAGATTAGTGCAAAAGCTTAAATATGAGTGCAGAAAAGAAAACACATAAAGGTGGTGCAAGTCAAACTTTTTTTTTGAGTGAGGTGTTTTATGAAATAAATATGATGACGGTGAAAGATGAGATGCAGTGCGTACACGCCACAATCACAAACACATTGTTAAGAAGACAAATGCAGATTAGTTCTTCTGTCTCGGGGCGGCTCGAGACTGATGGCGACATGGGGAAAGCCCAGTGTTAGTGCTGAAATTATACATGGTGCAGAGATGGAAACAAATGAGGGAGATGATCATCTATATGATAAATATGGAAGATATCACGCTCGTCGATGGTAGGGTGCCCAGTATTAAGATACATCGTAATGAGTATATTTAATGGCGTGCGCAAGTATTTATATGGGGCGTCAGTTTCAGCATCCGCTTCTAGGGTATCGAGAAGAAATGGGTGAGAGACTGGTAGTCGAGAGAGTATATATTTCAAGCGTATATCGGCGAGGTGTTGAGTCAGTTGAGGAAAGTCAATATGCTCGTAAGTCAGAAAGTTGGGATATGGCAGCCTGATATGATGTGCAAGTCGAATGGCATGACGCTCGAGTATTGACAAACGGTCATAGAACTTCGTAGGAGCGTTGCACCAAGCAATGTGGCCAAAAGTTAAGATAGGCCGAAGGAACATTTTATATGTATTTAGGAGCAAGGTGGCGTTTAGACCCCAATTAGTGCCAGTTAGACGGCGAAGAAGATTGATCCGGATATTGGCCTTTTGAGAGATTTTCTCAAGATGAGCCTTCCAGTTAAGTTTGGAATCAAATACAACCCCGAGATATGTGGCCGTAGTAGTTGGTTGTAGAGAATAATCGTTAAGGGTGACTTTAAGGTTTCGCGGATTGCGATGAACCTTGGAGCGGCGTTTCGGGGGTAAAAAGACCAGCGCTTGAGTTTTGTCACTATTGACAGTAAGTTTCCAAGTTTTGCACCATTGCAAAAATCCATTGAGAGTGGATTGTAATGCCGTGCTGACCTGTAGCATGGTCTTGCCAAGAGCTAGAAAGGCCGTGTCATCGGCATATTGAAATAAGAATACGTTTTCCGTAGGTTTTGGTATGTCAGAGACATATAGTATATATAAGAGCGGACTGAGGGCAGAACCCTGTGGAACGCCACAATACGGAAAAATAGGGTGTGAGATAGCAGTACCTATATAGACATATCCGATTCGATTTATTAGAAAGGAATATATGATACGTAGGTAGCAGATAGGGAGGTTTAGCTTCTGTAACTTTTGAATAAGTCCATAGTGCCATACTTTATCGAAAGCCTTTTCAAGGTCCATTAAGACGAGGCAAGATGGAAGGTCCTTGTTATATTGATTTGTTACTATTGTAGAGAGCCGGAGTAACTGGTCGTTAATAGAAAATTCTGGTCGAAAACCTGCTTGATGTATGGGCAATAAGTTATTCTCCTGGATATGTAAATGAAGCCGCTGGACAAGAATTTTCTCAAACAGTTTACTGAAAACTGTTGTCAGTTGTATTGGGCGGTAAGAAGTAACAGAATGTGCTGGTTTATTAGGCTTAAGAAACATACAAATTTTGGATACTTTCCAATCTGCAGGGTAAAAGCCAGTGCGGAGAATAAAGTTGTAGACTGTAACGAGTAGTGTAAGTAAAGAGAATGGAGCTTCTTTTATTAGCCGGTAGGAAATATGATTGATGCCTGGTGCAGTATTTCGTTTCTTATGAAGTGCGCGTTGAAGTTCATGTGTAGTGATTGGTGCTGAAAGAGGATGGTCGATATCTATTACGTGTGATGGTGATGGTTGTAACGCTGGAATAGTGGACAAGTCTCTGCGGTTATGTGAATTATATGATATTGCAGGCGTGAAAACTGTTTGCAATTGTGTTGCAAAAGCGTTTGCCTTATCATGATCTGTAAAGAGAGGGACACTATTGTCCAACAGAGGATATGATATTTTAGTGCTTTTGCCTGTGAGTCTATGGAAGGTTTTCCAATATCGGCTTGGTGAGGCTTCGTCGTTTAGTTTATTACACGCGCTGATCCGAGTGCGACGTTTGTATGCTGTGAGATAATTTGTAACAGCTCGGTGCCATTGTCTGTGTTGACGGAGACATTCTTCATTGCCAGTTCGTCTATATTCTCGAAAATGCTGTCGTGATTTCAGTATTAAAGAAAGGTAGGTTGGAGGCAATTTTGGTTTAGACGGATAAATTTTCTCCACAGGTATATATTGTTGTGCACCAGTATGTAAAGCGTCCGTGATGTGGTTGACAACATTGTACATGTCAGATTCTGAATTTGGTGGTTGAAGATTGGAGAGACGGATATTTACGGTCTGTCGAAATTGAGTCCAATCAGCCTTATCGTAACGCTGGATAATATGTGGCTCTAACTTTTGTAGAGATGGCCGCATCTTTTTGATTGTTAGTTTGATAGGACAGTGATCGCTTCCAATCGTGTCAAGAACTGTCACTTCAGAGTCATTTATAAGAGAGAGAGATGTGATTACTACATCTGGGGTTGTTTGACTAGCTGGTCGAGTGGGACCAGGAAGATTATGAATGTGGAGTTGTAGTGTAGTTGAAATAAAGTCTCTAATACGTTGTTTCTCTCTTGCACTTCTGCTATGGATGTTTATGTCAGCCATGATGATTATGTTTTTAAAATTTTGAGCGATATATTCGAAAAAGGTAAAAGGTATTAGATGACCAGGGCGTATATATATATGGTTGCTATATTAACTGTAAGAGAAGGGTAGTATATAGAGAATAAGAGATGTTCAGGAAGATTTGTAAATGCTGTAGGATTGTATTGTCGATAAGGACGTTTCGGAGAAAAACCAATCAGCACCCCACCTTGAGCGCGTGCGTGTACATCGTGGTAATCGCAGCGTTGAAGTTGGTAACCAGAAAGTCGTGCAGAAGAGGCTGGTTTTAAGGCTGTTTCGTTAAGAGCTATGATATCGATTTTTTCTTCTAACAAAAGAGGCTCTAGAAGTACTTTATGTTGCTGAAATGATCTGATGTTAACGAAAAGTAAATTAAGAGCCATAATGTATACTGTCATAGCCATATTGGTCTTAGACTTCTGTCTCTAGAGGTGCGATGTGGAAGTGAACGAAAGGTCCTGAATATGTAGCAGTAAAGTTAAGATTGAAGAGAGATTTGGCTGTTGATATGGCGACACGAAGAATGTGCTCGCGTTGGAAAGGAAAAGCATTTTGTAGTACAATGGTGATGTAACGAAGAAGATCTTCGACAGTGAGAGGTTGAACAAGAGATTGTGAGGGTGGTGTGGTTTTGTCAAAACTTTGTACTGGCACTGTAAGTTCGGGCCGTTCCGGTTGTGCCTGAGGTTTTCCCGTACAGCGGTAGCTATATGTTGGATGGTTTTCGTTGCAGGTAGAGCAGTGTGGCTGCTGTTGCTGATTTTTGCATGCTTTTGTGTCGTGAGATTCACCACAATAGCCACATTTAGATGGATTCGGGCACTGGCGTGTAAAGTGTGCGTTATAAGTTTGGCACTTCTCACACCGAATTGGCAAAGGTCCTGGTGTCTTGGAAGGCTCGACTCGATGGAGTTTCTTATAGATAGGAGCTCCATGAGCTAACAAATAGTCAAGCGCTGTCTGATCTTGGGACAAAACAAGTACCATGTAAGTAGGGCCATTGTTATTTTTAATGCGAATGCATTTGTTGACCTCAATGCCTTCTTGTTTGAGTTCTTCGAAAACTTCCTCATCGCTGATTTCAGGTATTACTCCACGCATGACAACAGAAAACATGGGTGGTTTGCGTGGAGGAGGAGGTTGTTTTGTCTTCCGATCAGCTTGTTTGGTTAATTTAGCCGTTTTGCCAAAGATCTCGTATGATGCTTTGTTCCTAAGTGTGATCCCGAAATTCGGGTCTTTTGAATGAATGATAAAACCATTACTAGTTTTAACAATGTTTTCCATACTAGCTCGAGGCAGATACTTGATTATTTGTAAGAAAACCATTTTAGGATGCGCATATTTTGTATCGAAATCGGTAAGCAGAAAAGAATAGATAGGTTCTTTAGTTGTATAGAAATTTGATCCTGATCCAGAAGCCGTGTCCATTGCCGAGTCCATGTTAGTAGGTACAGGAGACCGAGATCTGTCCCGAGGTCGTTTGTTTGAATGAGCGGAGTCACCAGAATCAGTACTATCTCTGGGTCTGGTTGCTCGCGAACTAGTTTGACTGCCCCATGAAAGGTGTCTGGTACGACCGGAACGAGACAAAGTTTCACGGTCTGGTGCAGAGGAACCAGGAGCCGGTGGCCCCACGTATGGGGGTAGGTTCTTGTGCATGGGTCCAAAAAGACCAGCAGAACCTATCCGTGTGATGAAGCGATGATCAAGTGATGACGAAGATGATGAAGATGATAAAGATGATGACAATAGTCCAAAAATATAAGCGACACTACGAAAGTGTTAACTTCCGTCAGTCCTCTAAATAGAATATGTCTGTGATGCTCACAAGTGCGTATGCTACACCTGAACCTCGCTAACAGATTAACAGCTATAAGAGAGGCTGGGTTCTGCTCAAAGGTAGAGATGCTGCTCACATTTTTTTTTGTCCGCTAGCAAAAGCTAGCTACTGCCCGAAGAGGGTTATGCCCTCTGTAGGGGAAGAGATTCAGAAATATTATGGCAGTCAGAACAAACATACAGATGGGATATGGGTGGTTAAAGGAATTACTTTATTGATAATCAATTTATAGGTCATTATGGCCTTTAACCATAATCATTGTTAAGGTGCTATCGGTACATATAGAGGAGAAGCATCAAGTTTGGATGAAAGATGAAATGAAGTGCAGATCACATCACAACACAGAGGTTCGGTTAGTAAGACAAATGTGTGTTATCTTCTCGCCTAGGGGCGACGCTAGGCATTAATGAAGACAGGGGTGCCCTGCTAAAACAGTAGGTGTTATGGTGCATATGATGGCCACATATGAGGGAGATGAGCATCTGAAGAGTAAGGTGCGTAATATCGGCTGTCAGGATGGTCAGGAGGAATGGTGTAACGGTACAGAGTAAGCAGTAATGAAAGCGGAGGAATGAGAGTAGCAGAAGGGGAGAGCTTACGAGCGTGTTCTTCAAATGTTTGCTGGAGAAGTGGATGATTCGATTGCAGACGGCGGGTAATATATTTGGTGCGAAGTGTTTCCAGATGGTATAAGATATGCGGAAATGTGAGTCTAGCATAAAGGTCCCGAGTTGGACTGGGAAGGTTAATTCGAAAAGCTATACGCAAGGCATGTCGTTCAAGAATGCGTAGTTTCTCATAATATGATGGTGGTGCAGATAACCAGGCTGTTAGACCGTAGACAAGTATAGGGCGCAGAAAAACTTTATAGGTATTCAGGATAGTAGTCGCAGAGAGTCCCCAGGTTGTTCCAGCAAGACTTTTCAACAGATTTAGACGACCATACGGCTTTTTTGAAATATCTTGCAGATGTGCCGACCAGTTAAGGCGGTGATCGAAAGTAACGCCAAGATATTTAACAGTACGAGAAGGCTCGAGTGGTACATCTTGAACAGTGAGGTTTAAGAGCCTGGGGTTACGGTGTATACGGGAACGGCATGTTGGAGATTGGAATACAATAGCTTGAGTTTTCGTCGGATTTATTTTCAAGCGCCAGTGAGAGCACCAATCGACAAAGGTATTGATTGCTTCTTGTAAAGCCAAATTGAGTTGGTGGATAGTGTTACCAGTGGTGAATAAAGCAGTGTCGTCTGCATACTGAAATAGCTGTACTGTGGCTGGAACAGCAGGAAAGTCGGCAACATATAGAATGTACAGTAATGGTGACAAAGCCGATCCTTGTGGAACCCCAGAATGTAGAAAAATTGGAAATGAGGAGCTGCAATTTATGTAGACGTAAGCCAGGCGACAGGTGAGAAAATTGAAAATGAAGCGAAGATATGGAAGAGGTAATCTGAGCTGTTTGAGTTTATATAGAAGAGCAGGATGCCAAACCTTGTCAAATGCCTTTTCTAAGTCAAACAGAACCAAACAAGAGGGATGTCCTGTATTAAAATGATTGTAGATGGAATTTGTAAGGCGTAATAATTGGTCGTTGATGCTGAAGGAGGGTCTGAAACCAGCTTGTGCCAGAGGAAGACTGTTGTGAAGTGCTAGATAGCAATGAAGACGCTTGACAAGGATACGCTCCAAAATTTTACAGAAAGTTGATGTTAGCTGAATAGGCCGGTAAGAGCTGACAGTGTGGGCCGGTTTGCCTGGTTTGAGAAACATAAGGGTTTTGGACGTCTTCCAGTCAGCTGGGATATAACCGGTGCGAAGAATAAATGTATAGATGAGAGAGAGCAAATATAAAACGGCGTAGGGACTTCCTTGAACGTGCCTATATGTGATAGAGTCCATGCCTGGAGCAGTGTTGCGCCTATGAGAAACGACAGAAGTGATGTCAGAAATTTGAACTGGCTCAGTAAGAGGATTGTTCTCAGGAAGAGTGTGTTGAATATTTGGTTGTAAATGAGGAGATTCAAGGTTTAGTTTGTCGACGGGATGACGACGAGGAGGCAAATCAGGTGTGAGTGGTGTAAATATGCCTTGAAGATAGTGTGCAAAAGCATTTGCTTTATCAGTATCGGTATGAAGAGGCGTATTGTTGTCTATCAGAGGGTAAGTTGTTCGTGTAGTTTGACCAGTGAGTTGCCGGAAACGCTTCCAATACTGCGTTGGATGAGAAAGAGAACCAAGATGGTTGCAAGTTTTTATCCAGCATCGTAGTTTGTAAGCTCTAAGGTAGTTATGAACGGTACGTTGTAGTTGTCGGTGATGATGCAAGGAGTCTAGGTTGCCAGTAGCAACAAAATCCCTATAAAACTGACGAGAACGTCTAATCAGCGGCAGATATTGAGGAAGCAAGGATGGCCGAAATATAGAAGCAGTAGATTTAGGAACATATTTGTCGGTAGCGTTTTGCATGACAGTAACCAGAGAGTCGAGAGAATGGTAAAGTTCTGACTCAGTAGTAGGTGGCGATAGATCACAAAGATGGTCCGTGAGATGCGATCTATATGCAGTCCAATTTGCTTTATCAAAGCGATAGCGGTAAGTAGGTCGGTTATGTGTACCCTGAGAATTATTGGCTGAGCGAGTTGTAATAAGTAGTTTGATGGGAGCATGATCGCTACCAATGAGATCAAGAACCTCAACACTGCTACGATGATATATGTTATTCGACACAATAACGATATCCGGGGTAGTCTGACTAGAAGGCCTGGTATGTTTGGTAGTAGCAGAGTCACGCCAGTAGTATGGCTAGTAATGTAATTAAGGAACTGATCTCGTTGATTGACTGGTCGGCTATGTAAATTCAAGTCTGCCATGATTATGTAGGTGCGAAAGTTATCCGAGATGTATTGGAAGAAATTAAGAGGAATATCATGGCCAGGACGGATATATACAGTAGCAACGGTCACGTAAAGTTCCTTATAGTATAAAGATGTGACAAGATGTTCAGGAAGATTTGGAATAGCTGGAGAATGACTGCGAAATGGAATGGAAGGTGAAAATCCAATCGCTACTCCCCCGTTAGCTCGCCTAGCTGCTATAGTGCTATCCTGTCGCAGCAATTGAAATCGAGGTATGCGGCATGTCAGTTTGTGTGTGAGATGAGTCTCATTTAGAAGAAATGCATGGATCTTTTCTTCAAGCAAAAGTGCTTCAAACAGCGGCTTGTGTTGTAGTAGAGAACGTATGTTTAAAAACAAGAAAGAGAGCGCCATAGTGATATGAAGAAAGATAAGATGGCTTTCAAACTTCGGTTTCCAATACATTTGAATGATAGTAGACATTATTACCAGGATATGTAGGACAGATGTTGGCGTGGAAAATTGCCTTGGCTGCATACTGAATTTGTTGAGCGATGTGGTTACGTAAGAACGGATGAATATTTTGTAAAGATAGAATGAGAAATGTTAAGAGCTGATGAATAGTTACAGGCTGTTGAAGTGCTGGATTTGTAGGTGGTTGGATTTGTTCAGGTATGCGCAGTGGCACTACTGTTTCTGGTTTTGATGGCTCAGGAGCTGGTTTGGATCGGCATTTGTAACTATATGTCGGATGTGAATTTTCTTGACATGTGGAACACGTCGGAGGTGATTTTAAATTTGTACAACTGCGTGTAGGGTGTGGACCTGAACAGTAGGGACACTTAAATGAGTTTTTGCACTGAGAAGTAGAATGCTGACCATATACCTGACAACGCTCACAGCGAAGAGGTAATGGGGAAGAGGTGCGAGACGGTTGTACACGATGGCGCTGTTTTAGATATAGGCACCGCGAGTAAGCAAGTCATCAATAGTCTGCTGTGAATTAGTAAGGACGCGCACCATGTATGTCGGATCATGGTCGCCTTTGATCCTGATACATTTGATGATAGTGTAGCCTTCTAACTTGAGTTCTTCAAGGACCTCATCATCAGTATAACTCGGATCTACACCACGAATAGAGTGGACGATTTTTTCGGTGGTGGTGGCTGTTTGGTGCGTTGGTCACTCAGCTTGGTCATGGTAGATTTTACTCCGAAAATTTCGAAACTGAATTTGTTCCGGATTGTACGGAGAAATTCCGGATCCGGTGTTTTGATTATCATCCCGTTCCTGGTCTTTATGATCTGATTGATATTGGCACGAGGCATGTACTTAGTGATCTGAACAAAAAGAATTTTCGTATTAAGGAATTTCGTATCAAAGTTTTGAAGTAAATAAGAATAAAGAGCTGATCGACACGGTGGAGGCAAGTTGGGAAATTGGTTATTGTCGTGAATGTCAATATTCATTGAAGATTCGGAACTAGCGCCACTGATCTTATGTTGTCTTTTAGCAGGCGGAAGTTTTGTTGATGTCACTGGGGAACGGGAGCGAGCTGAAGAACCCTGGCTGGCAGAAATCCGCTCCAATGAATGACATCTCCGTCTTACCGATGTCCCGGAAGAGCAGGAGGGTTCCTGTACAACTGGTGGTAAACCAGAGTGTTGGCCACTCACGGGTTGAGATGCCATAAGGCACGTCTGAGCTCGTGATAATCTCCGTCCTGTACTAAGTTGAAATGAAAATGATGATGAAGAAGAAGAAGAAGAAGAAGAAGAAGAAGAAATTATGTATGAATGATGAAGCTAAGCTTCCAAAAATCTTGTACACAGGTGTGCACGGTAAGGTAGTCTCCACTTGGGTGAAACCCTTAGTCTCTCTCACTCTCTCGCCCGTAACTAAGACTTGCCGTGCTTGCGTCCACAAGCACGTAATAATCCTAGCCTAGACTTGACTTGACACTGCCAGCAATGCCTCCAGTGAGAAAGCTGGATACTAGAGAAGATGTGCTCACATTGTTTTTTTTTGTCCGTCATCCCGGTTAAAGGGTTGTGCCCTTTCTTCGGGTAAGTGCTTCAATTTGATTTATTGATTTGAAAGAAATATAGGTGGTCTAAGAGGTTTCATATTTATTATTTCTTTATTCATTCATTCATTCATTATATTAAGCATGGATTAAGTGAAGTTATTCAGAAATTAAAAAACACGTTCATGAACAGGAATATTTTAAGTGCTACAAAATGAACATGTTAGCATTGTCAGGTATTACATTAACACAAAGCATGGAATAAAAGGTAAATTGGACTCAAAAAAAATAATAATATAGGTGCAAATGGAGTTGATGAAATAGATGAAATGAAGTGCTCTAGACGTCACATCACTAGGTTATGTTAGTTTAGACGAATGAAGTTATCTTCTGTTCCTGGGGCGATTCAGGAACTGATGATTGATAGAGGAGGCCCTTGTTAATAGGTTCTTACGGTGCGTATGATGGATAGATATGAGATGAAAATTCATGCGGGCGATAAATTGCAAAGATTTCGGGGTCCAGCATATCGTTATCTAACTGTAAATGATATAGTGTCATGAAGTGATGAAGAGGAGTATCAACGAAATTGGGCGGTGCATCGTTATCACGGTCGTAGCGGAGGATTTCAAGCGTCAGGGGATGGTGCTGAGCAAATCGTTTGCAGATATAACGTATAAGTTGTTCAAGATGATTTAGTAATGGCGGAAAGTCGATCTTCTCATAAAGTAATCTCGTTGGATGCGGCAGTCTTATACGATATGCTAGGCGTATAGCATGACGCTCGAGGATAGCAAGTTTTTGGTAGAGTTTTAACGGTGCAGATATCCAAGCTGTATGTCCATATGTTAACGTACTTCGCATGAATGTTTTATATGTATTGATTACGGTACGTGCTCGAAGCCCCCAGGTTGTACCAACTAGTCGTTTCAGGAGATTAAGTCGGTTTTGTGCTTGGCATACGAGTTTGGTAAGATGTGGAATCCATGTAAGATGAGTGTCAAAAATGACACCGAGATACGTAATAGTGGTTGACACGGGTACAGGCGTAAGATCAATCTGAAGACGAAGTAGATTCGGATTTCGATGTATTCGAGAGCGGCGTCTACGTGGCAAGAAAACTATGCCTTGTGTTTTTGAAGAGTTAATGTTCAACCTCCATATATGACACCAACGCACGAATGCGTCAATAGCTACTTGCATGGTTTTATTAAGAGATCGTACAGTACGGGCAGTTGTGAAAAATGCAGTGTCGTCCGCAAACTGAAATATTGTGGTAGTATTAGGAACGACTAGGTCCGCGACGTACAATAAGTATAATAAAGGAGACAAAGATGAGCCTTGCGGTACCCCAGATTGTAAGAAGATGGGATGAGATAACGATCCATTGATCGAGATATAAGCTATTCGCCCTATTAAGAAGGAATGTACGAATCTGATGTAAGAGGTTAGTAGAAGGTAGTTACGAAGTTTGTATAGTAAACCAGGGTGCCAAACCTTGTCGAAAGCTTTTTCTAGATCAAAGGTTACAAGGCAAGAAGGATATCCTGTATTAAACTGATTATAAATTGCTGTGGTGAGACGGAATAATTGATCAAGAGTGCTAAAATGTGGCCTAAATCCAGCTTGATGAATTGGAATAAGGTAATGTGAATTGAGATGGTCGTGCATGCGACGTACAAGGATTCGTTCCAAGATTTTGCAGAGACAACTTGTGAGGTGAATAGGACGGTATGATGTGACTTCTGATGGAGGTTTCTTTGGTTTAGGGAAAAGAAGAACTTTGGAGTACTTCCAGTCGAGCGGAAAAAATCCTGTTCGTAGAATAAAGTTATAAATGCTGCTAAGAAAGAGGAGGAAAGAATGAGACGCCTGTCTGACGAGAACATATGTAACAGAGTCAAAGCCTGGTGCAGTATTCCGTTTGCCTGTAAGTGCATTACTAATAGTTTCGGGGTGAATTTCCATGGTTAGAGGATTATTTGGTTCTAAAGTATGATCAGCAGATGGGCGAAAGGAAGCAGATGTTGCATCAGTACGTCGGTTGATAGCTGACTGTAGGCGGTCGGGTGTATACCAACCAGGTAGTGGTGTAAAAATGCCTTGGAAATAGGGAGCAAATATATTGGCCTTGTCCGTATCCGTAAGAACTGCTTGATGGTTATGAACAATGTAGTATGGCGTACGAGAAACTCTACCAGTTAGTTGATGAAATTTGCGCCAATATTTTGTAGGATGTGCTTCGTTAGCAAGTGTGTTGCAAGTTTCGATCCAGTGACGTTTCTTAAACGCAACGATATAGTTATGAGTTATCCTTAAGTATTGGCGATGCAGACGAAGTGCTTCTAGGTTGCCCGTAGTTAGATATTCACGGAAAGCTCTGCGTGAGGCTGTAATAAATGGTAAGTATTGCGGAGGTAGCTTAGGTTTATGTAACTGAACTTC
This sequence comes from Thermobia domestica, assembly GCF_964235325.1. Classification (NCBI taxonomy): domain Eukaryota; kingdom Metazoa; phylum Arthropoda; class Insecta; order Zygentoma; family Lepismatidae; genus Thermobia; species Thermobia domestica. Next base: position 173,653,963 of record NC_137460.1, read on the forward strand.
AATTGTTGGAATTGAACGTTGTGCTGCGTCCTGAAGGGCTGTAATTAGATCAGTTATTGTCCTATCGAGTTCGTGTTGTGTGCTAGGCATAGTGAATGAAGTTACTGTAGCGTCTAAGTCGGAAGGATATTGCTCCCAATTTGCCCTACGGTAGCAGTAGACCTTCTGAGGAGAGGGCTTAGGCTGAGTGCTAGGAGAACAGTGAAGTTCGACTTTGATGGGAACATGGTCGCTACCTATGGAGTCAAGCACAGTTATATGGATGGACTGAGAGAGGGAAGATGAGGTTATGATTACATCAGGAGTAGTATTACTGATAGGACGCGTAGGTTTCGGTAAATTATGGAATTCAGCTCCTGTTTCATTCCGAACAAAATCTAAAAAGTTGTCCTTGTCACGTTGTGAGTGACTATGAAAATTTAGATCGGCCATGATAATGTAATGCCGGAAATTGGAATCAATGTGGCGGAAGAAATCATAATTAATAGCTCGTCCTGGACGATAGTAAATGGTGACAAGGGTAACTGTGCGGCCTCGAAAATAGACCGTCGTGATGTTGTGTTCGGGAAGGTGAAGTGCAGGTGGAACCGTAACTGCACGAAAAGGAAGATTGTGCCGAATACCAATAGCTGTGCCTCCGTAGAGACGTGGGCCTGTTGGAGCGTCGTGGCGAAGTAGATGATACTTTGGTATATAACACGTTAGATATGGTGCAAGGTAAGTCTCATTTAGTGCAAATGCGGCAATTTGTTCTTCGTGAAGGAGCTGGGTGAAGAGTACTTGATGTGTCAACAGAGATCGTATATTAAATAAAAGTAAGTTGTAACTCATAATGAGAAAGAATATAAGTGAATAGGTTGAATTATCCATATTAAACATAAATCTCAAATGGTTGGATTTGAAAGTGCACTGTTGGTCCCGAATAAGTTGCATGTAGTTGTAAATTAAACAATAGTTTGACTGCGTGCATTATTTGAGTTAGAATATGGTTGCGAAGAAATGGATGAATGTTTTATAATGAAATAGTGAGAAAACGGAGTAGATCTTCTACAGTAACTGGATGACGTAATGAATTTGCTGGTGGAGTTGGTGTATCGACCGAACGTATAGGAACAACAAGTTCAGGCTTAGCTGGATCAGGCTGAGGCTTAGCTTTACATTTATAGCTATATGTTGGGTGACGCTCAGAACAGCGATCACAACGTAGTGGTTCTTGAAGGTTTGGGCAGCTTTTAGTAGGATGTTCGCGGGAACAATAACCACATTTGATGGTGTTTGTGCACTCTGCTGTTGGGTGTGAGTTATACTGTTGACACTTCTCGCATCGAACAGGCATAGGTGCTGGCGTGCGAGATGGCTCGACCTTATATCGGCATCGATATATATAGGCGCCCTTGGAGAGAAGTTGATCAATCAACTGTTGTTGATCTGTTAGCACTCGAACGAGATAGGTTGGCCCCTGGTTGTTCTTAATCCTAATACAGCGTTTTATAGGTAGCCCTTCCTGATGAAGTTCAGCAAGAATTTCGTCATCAGTAAGATCGGGTTCTACACCATGAATCACTACAGATAACATAGGAGGTCGCCGTGGTGGAGGAGGAGTTTTGTGGGTACTCGGTTGCAAAGTGGAAATCTTTGCTTTCGTCCCAAAAATTTCATACGTTGCCTTGTTACGGACATGCGTGGCGAAATTCGGGTTACTGGATTTCAAAATGATGCCACGGCGTGTTTTAAGAATTTCACGAATCTCAGGACGAGGGACATACTTGCTTAATTGCTGGAAAACAGCACGAACAGTGTCATACTTCGGATCATAGTCTGTTAGTAAGAAGTTGTATACAGGTTCTGATTGACGTGGTTGCTGTTGATTATCGGCTGAAGTGGATGTCCAATCCATAGTATGGCTAGCAGTTGGAGGTGTAGTCTGGCTAACGTTGGGAGTAATTTGTTGCTTCTTGGGATCGAGGGTTTGTTCGCCATCAGAGAGAGATCGAGAACGTATCCGATGTCCTTTAGTTATGCAGTCAGCGTAGGTAGATGGAGAAATAGTGTTACGGTCTGAACGAGATGTTCCCGTAACAATACGTGGCTGCGTTTTCTGGCGACCGTTAGGCCCAATGTTAACAGGTAGTGATCCTAAATCATGACCGAGATTCGAAATTCCGGTATCTTCGCCAAAGTCTGTCATCGTGATGGAAGAGCCGAGGGCCGAAGCCCAAATGACAATGAATAAGATGAAAATATGTAAGATGAAGTTCAAAAAACAAGACACCCTCCGAAAGCGAAACCTTTCGTCAGACCCCTAAGTGCTGTAATTGTGCTATGCTCACAAGTACGTATGCTATACTTGGTCCTCGCTGGCACAGTAACTGACACAAGAGAGGTTAGGTTTCTTGGTAAGGTATGCTCACATTGTTTTTTTTCTCCGTCGTCCCGTTTAAAGGGTTTTGCCCTTTCTTCGGGTAAGTGCTTCATATATAGAAAAGTTGAGTGCACTTTAATGTGGTTGGTCTAAGAGGTGTTCATATATTTAATATTTATTCATTCACTAAGCACATATACATATAGAAGGATGATTGAAGGGTGAGAAATAACATATAATAAGGTACAAGCATAATATAATGGAAGACCAACTGTGCAACAGTAATATTATAGAAAAAAAATTACATTTATTAGTATGCCATGCTGAGTTATGACGAATGTATAACTGGAATGAATATAGAGCAGGGTGCAGTGGGCAGAGAAGTAGATGAAGATGAAATGCAGTGCTCTAGACGCCACATCACAGGGTTTTGTTAGTATTGACGAATGCAAGTTATCTTCTGTTCCTGGGGCGATTCAGGAACTGATGAAGACAGAGGAAGCCCATGTTAATAGGTAGTTACGGTGCATTAGTTGGGTAGATGAATGATGAAAGCTCACGTGGTTCATAGATGTGAAAGATTTCGGGATCCACTACAGCATCATCTAGTTGTAAATGATAGAAGGTCATGAAGTGCTGGAGAGGAGTATCGACGTAAGTTGAAGGTGCGTCGTGATCCCGATCGTACCGTAGGATATCAAGTAACATGGGATGCTGCTGGTCAATTCGCTTGCAAACGTACCGAGTACGAAGCTGTTCGAGATGATGCAATAAACGTGGAAAATCAATCAGCTCATAAAGTAACCGTGTCGAATGCGGTAAGCTGATTCGATGTGCTAGACGTAGAGCATGATGCTCTGGGATAGCCAATTTCTGATAGAATTTTGGCGGTGCGGATGTCCAGGCAGTGTGTCCATATGTTAATGTACTGCGCATAAAGGCTTTGTAAGTATTAAGTACTGTTAATGGTTTTAGCCCCCAGGTTGTACCGACTAAGCGCTTGAGTAGGTTGAGCCGATTTTGTGCTTGGCGTACGATCTTGGTGAGGTGTGGATTCCAGGTAAGTTTGGAGTCAAATATTACACCAAGATAAGTCAGTGTATTTGACGCCAGTACAGGTGTATGATCAACTTGAATGTTTAATCGACTTGGATTTCGGTATATTCGTGAACGGCGTCTACGTGGCAGGAAAACAATAGCCTGAGTTTTCGTAGAATTAATACTTAACCGCCATATATTAAACCAGTGAACGAATGCGTCAATTGCCGTTTGCATGTTTTTACTGATTGATTGCACTGTGCGGGCCGTCGTGAAAAAGGCGGTGTCATCAGCAAACTGAAATATGCTTATGTTGTGTGGGACAACAAGGTCGGCAACATACAGTAAGTATAAGAGAGGAGACAGTGACGAACCTTGAGGAACGCCAGATTGTAGGAAGATCGGATCAGAAAGTGTTCCGTTAATAGAGATGTATGCTAGCCTCCCTAATAAGAAGGAATGTATGAACCTGATATATGAAGATGGTAGTAGATAGTTATGGAGTTTGTAAAGTAAACCAGGATGCCAAACTTTGTCGAAAGCTTTCTCTAGATAAAAGGCTACCAGACAAGAAGGAAAACCTGTGTTGTATTGATTATAAATAGCCGTGGATAGTCTTAATAGTTGATCCAGGGTACTAAAATGAGGTCGAAAACCGGCTTGGTGAATAGGAAGTAGGTTATGAGTTGCAAGGTGAGAGTGCATGCGGCGGACTAGAATTCGTTCCAAAATTTTACAGAGGCAACTGCTGAGGTGAATAGGGCGATAAGACTGGACGTCAGACGGAGGTTTTTTAGGTTTCGGAAACAGAAGAACTTTTGAGTATTTCCAGTCGATTGGAAAAAATCCAGTTCGGAGGATGAAAGTATAAATGGTGCTGAGAAACAGAAGAAAAGAAGGTGAAGCTTGCCTGATAAGAACATACGTAACAGAATCAAATCCTGGGGCAGTGTTGCGTTTACGGAATAATGTTTGGCGAATATCATCTGGTTGAATCGGAGTGGTAAGTTGATTATTGGGTTCCAAAGAATGGTTGATAGATGGGCGCAGAAAAGCAGAAGATGGATCTGTAAGTCGGTTTATTGACTTTTGTAGACGTTGCGGTGTATGCCAACCTGGGAGAGGTGTAAAAATATCTTGAAAGAAAGAAGCAAACGTATTAGCTTTATCCATATCAGTTGTGACTGCCTGATTATTTTGAACAATGGGGTATGGTGTGCGGGAAACTGTCCCTGTGAGTTGATGGAATTTGCGCCAATATTTACTAGGGTGTGATTCACTTGCAAGTGTGTTACAAGTTTGAATCCAATGGCGCTTCTTATATGCAACAATATAGTTATGTGTAATCCGAAGATATTGGCGATGAAGCCGAAGCGCTTCAAGATTTCCTGTAGTGAGATACTCGCGATGTGCTCTACGAGAAGCAGATATGAAAGGTAAATACTGAGGAGGCAATTTTGGTTTATGCAATTGTATTTCTGTTGTAGGAATAGAACGTTGTGCTGCTTCTTGAATAGATTCAGTAAGATTAGCAATTGTGTGATCAAGATCGTATTGTGTTGTAGGCATGAGCAATTTATTAACAGCAGTGTCCAGATCGGAGCGATATTGTTCCCAATTAGCGCGTTTGTAGCAGAATACCTTCTTAGGAGGTAGTTGAGATTGAGAGCGAGTAGAGCAGTGAAGTGTAAGTTTGATAGGCACATGATCACTACCAATTGAATCAAGCACATCGATATGAATACTCTGTGAGAGAGATGTTGTTGTGATGACAACATCAGGAGTGGTATTGCTGACGGGGCGTGTAGGCTTCGGTAGAACATGGAACTCAGCAACTGTTTCAGTTTGCAGAAAGTCGAGAAAGTTATTTTTGTCACGCTGTGACCGGCTATGAAAGTTTAGATCCGCCATAATAATGTAATGCCGAAAGGTAGAATCGATGTATCGAAAGAAGTCGTAGTTGATTGGTTTGCCTGGTCGAAAATATATGGTAGCGAAGGTAACAGTGCGGCCTCGAAAATAAATAGTCGTGACATTATGCTCAGGAAGGTGGAGTGTGAGCGGAAGTGGAACCGTGACTGCTCTATAAGGAAGGCGTTGGCTAACACCTATAGCTGTACCTCCGTAGACTCTTGGACCAGATGGAGCATCATGTCGGAGCAAGTGATATTTCGGAAAGTAACAGTTCAAATGTGGTGCGAGGTACGTTTCGTTAAGTGCAAAGGCTGCAATTTGTTCTTCTTGAAGAAGTTGTGTAAAGAGCACATGGTGTGTTAAGACTGATCGAATGTTAAGAAAATGTAAGTTATAAGCCATAATGATACGTATTATTCTAGCGTATGCAGAAGTACCCATATTAAACGTAGACTTCGAGTGGTTGAATTTGAAAGTGAACTGTAGGTCCGGAATATGTAACATGAAGTTGTAGGTTAAACAGTAATTTGGCTGCATACATGATCTGATTCAGGATATGATTGCGATCAAAAGGATCGATATTTTGTACAGAAATAGTGAGGAAGCGTAATAGGTCTTCAACAGTTATTGGATGGCGCAGCGAATTTGCTGGTGGTGTCGGAGTGTCAACAGAGCGTATGGGTACAACGAGTTCTGGCTTAGCTGGATCGGGTTTAGGTTTAGCTTTACACTTGTAGCTATAGGTAGGGTGTCCCTCAGAACACCGAACGCAATGTGGTGGCTCCTTAAGATTAGGGCAGCTTTTTGTGGGATGGTCAAGTGAACAGTAGCCACATTTGATGGTGTTCGGACACTCACATGTCGGATGGGAATTGTATTGTTGGCACTTCTCGCATCTAACAGGCAGAGGTGCTGGTGTGCGAGATGGTTCCACCTCGTAACGACGCCGGTATATATAGGCACCGTGGAGAAGCAGTTGGTCGATCAGTTGTTGTTGATCAGTAAGAATGCGGACTAAGTATGTTGGACCCTGGTTATTCTTGATACGTATACAACGCTTGACAGGTAGTCCTTCTTGGTGTAATTCGGAGTAAATTTCCTCATCAGTGAATTCAGGTTCCACTCCCCGTATGACGACAGATAACATTGGAGGACGCCGTGGTGGAGGTGGTGTTTTTCGTCCGCTGGAACTTAAAGTTGATATTTTTGCTTTTAACCCAAAAATTTCGAAAGTAGCTTTGTTGCGGACATGTGTAGCGAAGTTCGGATTTGTCGATTTCAGAATGATACCCCGGCGCGTCTTGATGATTTCTCGTATTTCTGGACGAGGAACATACTTTACTAGTTGTTGAAAGACAGCGCGCACTGTGTCGTATTTTGGATCGAAATCAGTTAGTAGGAAGTTATAAATTGTTTCTTGGTGTAAAGTTGACTGATTTCCACTGGAAGTGGATGACCAATCCATATTGTTGCTGACATTAGTAGCAGTAGGATCTGTTATTGGTGTAAGCCGTTGTTTCTTGGGATCTAAGGTTTGTTCGCCGTCAGAGAGAGTTCTGGATCGAATTCGTTGTCCGGTAGCGACACAGTTTGCATAAGTGGTAGGAACAGTGGTGGTAGTTGGTACTAGCCGTGTAGTGCCGGTAACAATACGCGGTTGCGTTTTTTGGCGACCATGTGGGCCAATGTTCAATGGAGTTGTTTGAACAAGAGTCGATGGACCGGAAGCATTGCCATAGTCCGCCATAGGGATGAGAGTTCTAGGGCCAAAGCCGAAGAGAAAGCACTAATAAAATCGGTATCCGGTGGAGGTGCCAAAGTCGTCAATTAGTTTCGGTGATATAGGCCTCCGAAGAGGAGAATATCAAAAACAAATCGTTAGCCCAAGAGAATTGCAAGATCGTCAACAGTAAAGTCAATTAGATAATTTAGCCTCCGTAGAGGCTTAAACCAATTCGACGGTTGTTTCCTTAATCCTCAGTGAGGCAAGTAATCCAACCGTATTTCAGAAGTTCGCGATGGGGATGGATAATTCAGTGACTCGCTTATTTTTCTCCGCCAGCTACGGATACCCTATTTTTTTACCTGTTTAGAGATTCCAGGTGGCCAGTTCTCACAGTGTACCGAGCTCCAATTACAGTAACTTTTCTGTCTTAAATATCTTCGAGATGTTAATGTTGGAATGGCTTCCTAGCCATGAGAGTGCGCCCAAAGCTTCATGCACCTTTTGGCAAATGCTATGTTTTAAGTTCTAACTAATCTAATTAGAAATGCTGCCCATCAGCAATGATTCTTGTTGTCAGCCATGGTAATCCTCCACACCTACTCGCGAGACATCTTGCGTTCAACATTTCCCTCCTTCATTCCTTGGGTTGTAGCTCCTGCACGATGCCTTCGTTATGGTATTTTCTTATGCCTGATGAGCATGTGTAATTGTATTTTTGGGTGCGTTTTTCTCACTGCCATTTGTATTAGTGTTGCACTTTCCAATACGGACATTACAAGTACCAATTATTATGCATTATTTGCTCGTGTTTTTTCTGATTCTTGTACCATTCAACGCGCAATCGGCATAATTAATTTCGTTCAAACTTGTGTTGCATATTCTTTCTCACAGGACACTCTGGTAATACTTGGGAAACAGTTCCGGACAGAAGGTGACTATTTCACACCGTCAGGTGATGTCAGTGACTATAGCTCTGTAACGATGCATTTCCGGACATATGGTCGTATGAACGTTTTTACTTGTCTACCCGTAAGGAATCTGCCCCTGAATTTTTGCTGTGTCTTTTTGAATCATCCTGTATATCTTGTAAACTAGATCACAAGGAACACGAATCTGGAGGATTTTTGACATTCCGACTTCCGGAACTAGAGATATTAAAACTTTAAATTTAATATAGATATATTGTCTATACGAAACATATTATGTCCTGTGAGATGTATAAAGGAAGCCAAGAAAGTTCTGTCGCTTTTTGTGGAGGTCTGTGTTCAATTGATCCTCACACCGTGAGTTGAATGTGAATGGAGAAAAGGCGAAGGTCAGATGTTGGTGTGGGTATATCCAATATTCTACCTGCTTGTGGCAGTTCAGTTACAACGTGAACTTATGTAAGGACAGAGTGAATATGGAATCTCTACAGAGCGTCATAATGGCGTGTATGCTGTACGAGTTGAAACTTGGGTCAAACGCCACTGCAGTGGGCGGAAGATATCTCAGGCATTTTGTGAGGGTGTCGTGATTACGTAGACAGTGTAAGGGTGGTTTAGAAAGTTCACGAACGGTGACAAAACACCCACGAAAGACGCACCACGTGCCGGAAGACCAAAATTAAGATTTAAAAAAAAAACATGTACAAAGTTAAGATCTTCACGTAGCAATTGAGGCGAACAGTGGAGAGACCTGTGAGGAACTGAGGCTAGCATTCAATGTGAGTGGAGAAACCACCCGGCAGCACCTCCATCAACATGAGAAGCACTACAATTTGAGTCTATTGGTCCCACATGAATTAACTCCGGGCCAGAAGGCTACGCGAGCAGACACCTGTGTTTCTTTGCTGTCTCGTCTGAGGAAGGAACCATTTGTGGACAGGATGTTGACATGTGATGAGAAGCTGCATGGCGTCGTCATCATTGGTTAAAATCCCATGATGTGGTTCCAAAACAGCTGAAACCAGTAATGCAACAGAAAGTCCTGCTGTGTGTTTGGTGGACTGCTCGCGTCATCGTGCATCGGGAACTGCTACCGGCTGGTCAGAGCAGAACATTAATGCAACTGTCTACTGTCAGCAGTTGATCCGTATTCAAGAAAAACTCAAAACCCTGGAGCCAGCACTTCTGAATCGCTAAGGGGTTCTCCCGTTACAGGACAACGCTAAGCCCCACATGGCTAGAGTGATCCGGGACACCATCCTATGCCTTGGATGGGAAACACTATTGCAACCACCATACTGCCCGGACATTGCACCGTCCGATTATCACCTGTTCCATTCCTTGGACACTCACCTTAGAGAACTCGAGTTCAACTCAGTAGTGAAGGTGCAAAATGCACTTGATACCTTCTTCGCTTCACGGCAAACCAAGTTCTACCGCGAAGGAATCCATGCTCATCCCGAACGTTTTCAGAAGGTCGTTGATACTGATGGGTACTATTTTCGATCTTCCAGGTACGTCTTAGGCAGGGGTGTAGCCACGAGGATTCCCATCGGGGCCATGCCCCCAAAATGATTTCCTGGCCCCCCTAATGACCAGATGTTGAAACATCATTGTGAGATTACTTCGTTTCAGTCATTTAAAAATAACAAAGTTTACATATAATTATTAATTTACGGTAAAATAGTATGGAGAAATAGTATTTTACCATACCGATCACAAAATAGTATGGTATTTCTTCCTTATAGCGATCCGAAAATAGTATGGTATACTTTTCGTGACAGCAGATTACACAATTTACGGCGACTTGTATTTGACAGTTTGAAAAACGTTTTGAAAAGGTACTATAAATTATATCATAAAACGATGGTACTAAACTAAATCGTAAGCACATTATATTATTTAAATGCTATAATTAGTGTTTTAAGAAAACTTCTTATCATATGAAAAATTTGGTGAAAAGCCACATTTTTATTCAGTTTTTCAGTTAGGATTTTATTCGCTTTTTTAAATGCTATTACGTGTGAAACAGGAAGTGAGATATAGTTGTTAGTAAAATAATTATGTCTTTCTAGTCACGAATAATAAACATTTTTGTCAGAAAATCTTAAATAAATTAAGTGAAATTTCAAAGAAATCAGTCTTATGTATAAAAGTAACCAAGAAAGTTCTGTCGCTTTTTGTGGAGGTCTGCGATAATTGGCCTTCACTGGCGGCAGGGTTTCGTCGAGTCGAAACATATATATCTCGCGTCGGGGTATTGAAGTTACCACCGCGTAGCAGCGACCAGCGAGAACTTCGTTTTGGTCCGCACTTCTTAGATTCTTTGCGGAGAATCGTGAAGGGACCAACACGAACTATCGCCAGTCACGTGCATGCGGTTATTATTATATATTATTTTTTCCTGACGAATTGTTCCTAAAGTGAGTTCCGAGGGTCAAGAATAACCTGTGCCTCAACATCATGAAGTGAAAAATCTTGAGGTAAGTGCGATAATTGAATGAATTTAGATGGCAACTGTCGTCGATCATTAGAAAGTGAGTATGGGAAAACTATGAAATAAAGTAAAGAGACAGGAGGACACCGGGGATCGGCGCTGCGGCGCCGCCAATGTTTGGCGAGATGTCGCTAATTGCCCATCGGTGGTCCACCGAACTTTACGGCATGGGGACATTCAGTGTGAGCGGCTAAACCATTCAGCAGCAAATTCATCAACTGAGGAAACACTAGAAGTTGGGTTGATGGGTCCCACATAACTTGACTCCGGGTCAAAAGGCAACGCAAGCAGACACCTGTGTTTCTTTGCTGTCTCGTCTGAAGAAGGAGCCATTTCTGGACATGGTGTTGCCATATAATGAGAAATGGGTCCTGTACGAACTTTTAGGGCGCCGTCAGAATTGGTTAGCATCCCATGAACGGCTCGAAGACAGCCGAAACCAGTACTACACCAGAAGGAGGTCTTCCTGTGTGTTGATGAACTGCTCGCGGCATCGTTCATCGGGAACTGCTACCAGCTGGTCATCGCATCAACCCAACTGTGTACTGTAAGCCGTGTTCAAGAGAAACTCAAAACTCTGGAGCCAGCAGTTCTGAATCCCAAAGGGGTCCTTATGTTACAGGACAACCCTAAGCCCCACGTGGTAGGCCTTGGACACCATTTTACGCGTTGGATAGGAAACACTATTGCATCTGCAATACTCCCTGTACATTGCACCGTCCGATTATCATCTGTTCCCTTGCTCGGACAATCACCTTAAAGGATGCCAGCTCAAATCCCAAGTAGAAGTGCAAAATGCACTTGATACCTTCTTCGTTTCACGGAGCACCAACCTCTACCGCGATGAAATAAATGGCCTTCCAGAACGTTTGCAGAAGGTTGTCGATCTATTCTTGATCTTATAGATACGTGTTAGGTTACATATGAATGTTCGGAGGTGGTGGGTGAGAAAGCGATAGAACTTTCTTGTTTACCTTTATACATCGGTTCTGTGTATTGAAATAGTTACGCACAAAGATATAATGTTTGGTCGGGGCAGTAGTTCTTGGTTAAACATAATACAAACTCTCCTGTAATATAATTTATGAAATTATTATTATTATTATTATTATTATTATTATTATTAATAATAATAATAATAATAATAATAATAATAATAATAATAATAATAATAAGAAGAAGAAGAAGAAGTAGAAGAAGCTAAAAACAGTGTTTTTAGTTTTCCGGAAGGAAACCAAAATTTTCCAGTTTTTTTCAGGCTTCAAAAACACTAGCTGCAACACTTTTTTTTAAGTTTGTAGCTGGCCCCCTTCAAAAACGACGGGCCCCTCTTACAGAAACCTGCTGGCTACACCCTTGGTCTTAAGTGGCATATCGATGCTCTAAGGTGATAAGTCAAAAAGCGACAGAACTTTCTTCTACTGTATAAATTCTAGTATCTCGAGTTCGGGAAGTCAGAGTGTCAAAATTCCTTCAGATCTCATGGTCTACTGTACAAAATATATAAATTCAGGTTGAGCCCATTTGCTTCTATGGTCACTTTATGTTCGAACATCACGAGTTCAGACATTCGAAAAGTCAAAATTCCTTCAGATTCGTGTTCCTCGTGGTCTAATTTACAAAATATATGAAAATCAGATGGGGTCCAGCTTGCTTCCCTGTAGCCGAAAGGTACATTGGAAGTGTCATCAAAAAAGTAACTAAAAACAAAGAAAAAAGTGCGAACGATTTCAGGTCAGTACTTGTAACACGCAAGTTCACATTAGTACTTACGGTTTAGAACTCCCCACTCTTCTGATTTTAAAATATTACAACCCTAATTAAGATGTAACTTGTACAACTATCTATCTATCCCTTTCGCACAGTGCTGCATATGTTACCATAATAGTCTTGGAGCAAATAGAAAATGTTAAAACACAGACATAAATCAATACAATTGTCTCGATCGATAGATGCTTTCACAATTGTTAAAAGGTGTAATTAAAAACACCAAACATTGTTTTTGCTTTGAAAAGGACAAACAGGTTTTCGTTTATAAAACCGCAAACACGGTTACGGGCGGCTTTCGGTTTCGAAAAGAGATATTGCGATTTCGGTTTTGAAAACCACTATTGCGGTTTCGGTTTCGAAAACCGCATTTCAGGTTTCGGTTTCGAAAACCGCATTTCAGGTTTCGGTTTCGAAAACCGCTTTTGCGGTTTCGGTTTTGAAAACCGCTTTGGCGGTTTCGGGTTTGAAAACCGGTTTTTCGGTTTCGGTTTTGAAAACCGCATTTGCGGTTTTCGGTTTTCACAAAACCGGTTTTCCCAAAAAGCGGAAACCGCAAATGTCACAAAAATTCAACAGCACTACTTCAAACCTCTAAATACTCGTTTCACGCTAACGGATTGAATCACTTTTCAATGTTATATTTATAACAATTTTAGCAATTCTATTGTTTCATTTATAATTTTAAATATGTCTTCGACCTAGGTTCAAAAACAGATTGTTTTAACTTTCAACCAACCCGTTAGCTATACTGAATAGACCCGCTTTTCAGTTCTAAATATCTGACAATTTTCGACATTTGCGTTCTTTCATTTTATTCTTATACACGATGGAAATAAACGATCAAATGAGTTTGCTTATTCTTTCAAACACTCCTGCCGTCCTAGTGTATGGACTCAAGTTTGAATTGTAAATCGCCGACAATTTATGAGATGTCCGTTCTTTAATTCATTCTAATATATGTCAAGCACTGCTGATCACAAGAGTCTACTTCAGCTTCCAATCACACCTTTCGCCCTACTGAATACAACAACTTTTCAACTGTAGAAATCTAACAATTTGCTGCAATTTTGTTATTTCATTATATTCCTAAATATGTCGGCAAATATCTATCAGTACGTGTTCGGTTCACCTTCCTAACACTCTTTCCGCCCTATCGAATTCAATCATTATTCAAATTAAAATGCCTGACAACTTACGACAAACCCGTTTCTTCATTTTATTCATAAATATGTCAGCAATAAACGATCATCAAGAGTCTGCTTCATCTTTAAAACACACCTTTCGCCACTTTCCGATTATAAATATCTGTTACAATGTACGATTATTACGTTGTTTCATTTCTTTCTAAGATATGTCAGTAACTAACGTTCAACAAGGGCCTGCTTCATTCCCAAACGCTGAATTCCCTCACCTTACTGAATTGCCTCAGCTTTCAATTTTAAATATCTGTTAAAGAAAAATCCATTCTTTGATTTACTTCTTAAATAAGTTACATACTCGAGGCCACCAAAGCTTTCATTCAGATATCAGACACTCCCTTCGCCCTGCTGAATGTACTCACTTGTCTATTGTAATATCTGGCATATCTATGACAGTTCCATTATTTCATTTTATTGTTTGTATGTCGGCTAAAAACAATCAAAACGAGCTTGCTTCATCTTCTAAACACTCTTTTCCCCTTACCGAATGGAATAATTTTTCACTAGTATTTATGATACAATTTACAATTCCGTTCTTTGATTTTATTCTAAAACATGTTTTCAACCAACGATCACCAGTAGTCTGCTACAACTTCTCAACATTCTTTTCGTTTTACTGAATTGACTCGCTTTTCAATCGTAAATATCTGACAATTTACGGCAATTTCATTCTTGTATTTTATTCTTAAATATGTCTTCAAGTAAGGATCGGCAGCAGTTTGATCTTAAGATTAGCAAGAGTCTGCTTGAGCTTCAAATCACTACTTTCGCCCTACTAAATAGACCTGTTTTCAATTGTAACTATCTGACAATTTACGACAATTTCCTTCTTCCGTTTTATCCATAAATATGTCAGTAACTAAACATTAACAACCGTCTGCTTCGTCTTTTTAAACACTATTCGCCCCGCGGATTGGTCTCAGATTTCAATTATACATATCTTAATATCTACTAGAATTTTGTTCTTTCATTATATTCTTAAGTATGTCATTAACTAGGTATAGGCATCACTCTGCATAAACATCCAAACACTCCTTTCGTCTACAGAATGGAATTACTCACCAATTGTAGAAATCTGACCACTTACGAGAATTCCGATCTTACATTTTACTCCTATATTTGCTAGTACCTAAAGATAACCTAGAGTCTAATTTCTTTAGCTTACAAAAACTCTTTTGACGTATATATTTTATCCCTCTTCAAATAAAAATATCTGACAAATTACGACAATTCTGTTATTTTTTTTCTTAAATATATCAGTAACTAACAATCAACAAGAGCGTGTTTCTTCCTCCAAACTCTCCTTTGGCTTTCCGGAATGGAGACACACTTTCTTTTCTTACTTAGATATGTAATTACTAAACGTACATCGAGAGTTTGCTTCATGTTCCAAACACTTCATTCACCCTGTTTAATAGACTCACTTTTCAAACGTAATTAACTGACAATGTAAAACAATTCCCTTGTTTCATTTCATTCTTAAATATGTCTTGAAGTAACGATCAGCGAATGTGTGCTTCAACTTCCAAAAACTCCTCTCGCAGTGCTAAATAGACACTTTCAAAATGCAAATGTCTGACAATGCACGAAAAATCCGTTCTTTCATTTTCAACTAAAATATGTCCAAAAATAACGATCAGCAACGGACTGCAAAATCTTTGAAACACTCCTTTTGTCACTTCTCGATGTAAATAGGTACAATGTACGACAATTCCATTCTTTTGTTTTATTCTAAAATATTGAAGTTATTAACAATTAGCATGTCTGCTTCATCACTGATACACTCCTTTCGTTATACTCAATGGCCTTACTTTTCAAATGAAAATATCTGACAATTTACGACAATTTCGTTTTTTATTTCATTGTTAAATATATAAAAACTACAGATCAGCAAGAATGTCCTTAAGTTTCCAAACATCCCTTTCTCCCTACTGAATGAACTAATTTAGAAACTGCCAATATCTGACTAACTACGACAGTTCCAATATTCATTTTATTCCTAAATATGTCAGTAAGTAACGATCAGCTAGAGTTTGCTTTATTTTCCATTCGCCCTTTTCGCCTTAGTCAATTGACACTTTTTAATTCCGAATATTTGATAATTTACGACAGCCCCGCTTTTTCAATTCATTTTTAAATATGTCAGCAATTAACGCTCAACTAACGATCAGCAAGAGTCTACTCTATTGAAAATATCTGACATATTACAACGCCGTTCTTTCATTGTATTCTTAAATGTGACAGCAACTAACGATCAGAAGGAGTTTACTTCCGAAACAACACTCCTTTCATCCTATTGAATCGAATCAATTTACAATTAAAAATGTCTCACAATTTACGAAAATTCCGTTCTTTCAGTTTATACTTAAATATGTCATTAACTAAGAATAATGAGAGTTTTATCCTCTTGTGAACTATTCTTGTCGTCCATAAATATCAGACAATTTACTACAACGGTGTTCCATCACTTTATTCTTAAACATGTACGAAACAAACGATTATCGTGAGCCTGTTTAAACATACTAGCATGCCTTTCGACCTACAGTCACTTTCCAATTGTTAATAACTGACAATTTACGATTTCTCTGCTTACAGTTTATTCTTAAATACATCAGCAACAAACGGTCACCAAGACGCAGCTTCATATTCCTAACGTTCTTTCGTATTACTGAATTGACTTATTTATTGTAAATATCTGACAAATTACGACATTTCCCTTATTTCGTTTCATTCTCAAATATGTTGACAACTAACAATCACCAACCGTCTATTTCTGGTTCTAAAGACTCCTTTCGCCCTCCGAAATAGATTCGCTTTTCACTTCTAAATATGTGATAATTTACTACAAATGTGTTCTTTCATTCTATTCTTAAACAAGTCGGCATCTAACGATCAGGTGTGTCTGCTATATCTTCCAAACTTTCCTTTCGTCCTTGTGAATGGATTCACTTTTAAACTGTAAATGACAGTTAAATACAATACCTGTTTTTTACTTTATAATTAAACATATCAGTAATGCTATGCTGAATTAAGCAACTTTTCAATTGTAAATATCAAAAAATTTATGACAATTCAGTTATTACATTTCAATTTTATGTCAGCCAATATCGACCAGCAAGAGTTTCAGTTATTTTCCAAAAACTCTATTCGTCTAAGCGAATGGACTAATTTAACACTTGTAAATATGACACTTGTAAAGACAATTACGTTATATAATTTTATTACTAAAAATGTCTTCACCAAGGACCACCACGAGTCTGCTTGTGCTTCCGAACACTCCTTCCGGCTTACTGAATGAACTCACTTACCAATTGTAGATATCATACAATTTACTACAATTCCGTTCTTTCATATATTTCTAAATCTGTCTGTAATTAAAGATCAGCAGTTGTCTACTTGAGCTTCCAAAACCTGGATTGGCCATAGACATTTTAATCGCACTTCAATTGCAAGTATCTGACAAATTACTAGAATTCGGACACTATATACTTAAATATGTCATTAAATGACGATCAACAAGAGCGTGTTGCATCCTCCAGATACTCCTTTCGCTTTATTGAACTGAAACATCTGGTAATTGCTAATATCTGACAATTTACGACAATTTCGTTCTTTCATTTGATTCTTAAATATGTAATTAACTAACAATGAGCGAGAGTTTCTACATCTTCCAAATACTCCTTTCGGGGAGTTAAATAGTCTCGCCTTTCAGATATAAATTTCTGACAACATACAAAAAATCCGTTCAATCATTTTAAACTTAAATATGGCAGTAACTAAAAAGGCAAGAGAGGTAGATTATTTATCGAAGTAGAAGATGATTTATACACTAATCGAAAGCCGTAGTGCACTTATGAGAATCTCTAATAAAAATTTTCCGAAAGCAGATACTCTACAGGTTATTTTCAAATACGGAGACGCAAACAGTTAGACAGATGAAATGACCGCTAAGCACATTTGTTATCGTTTCAAAAGTACAACGCATCAAAGTTATAAGTATTTTCCCCGGGTAGCCCACAGAGTCCCAGGCGGAGTCCAACTGAAAAATTACAATTGGTAAGGTGATCAACTTACATATCGGACATAACAGGTAATTGAAAACTGTTGAGAAATGAAAGACGGATCAAGACTGGACTCTCTAAAATTACTATGTGGGAAATAGTGGCGGTCCACCCGAAAAAACAAACAGTGAGACAGATGTCAAAAGAAAAAACACATGTGTGATCAGTACAATGATTGAAAGTGAAAATATTTCTCCCATTTTCCTCCGCAGGACGCCATACTGGGTTCACCTCAAACTTTCCAAATGACAAGGGGAGGCAAGTAGAATATCGTTTAAAATTTGTTATTACATGAAGCAGATGGAACAAGTCTGGACACTGTAGGATAACGCTGTGCAAACATCTTACTTATTAGTTCTCCTGTCTGCAGTTGGCTTTATTTTATTTTAATTATTTTACTGAACTTAAGAGAAAGGAAATGCCCCTAGTCTGAGATCCTACACTTTGGGACCAGTAATGTCTAAATAAATAGAGAAATAAAATGAAATTACACGACTTCTTTAAGTATGGAACTGAATAGTTTACATACAATGTACAATAACGGAACTTATTCTCGTTGTCTGGATTATCAAGTATAAATTGATTGTAAGAAACAATTTTTGCACCAGAAACAGTAAACACGGGCAAGTGTTTCACAGTGACAAGAAGTGCCGATTGCAAAATAGAAAGCCAATGCGGTCAGAGAATGAAATTGAAGCTGTACATTTTGACCAGAAGCCACTTAGCACAGGGTAAAGTTAGAAACAATCTTCTTTTAAAAATATTTATTCCTTTTTTGCTTTTACAGTCGTTGGTCTACGCTTCTGCTGTGGATACTGAGGAGACCCTTCGTTTTCGTATCGAAGCAGCTTGCCAACGACTACGGAACACTCCTGGTACTTGGTCACGCGTTCGTTCATCCATGCGGCGACGGGCTGTAGCTTGTATTCGGGCAGAAGGAGGATATTTTCAGCACGTACTGTAAGGTACTACAGTATCGATTTTGTGGCGCTGGTGATGCACACAATTTACTGTTTGTGGTTGTAACTCTTGTTTGATTATGGTTTTTGCGAGTGTTTTCTCTTATTCTTGTACCATTCAACGCGCAATCGGCTTAATTAATTTCGTTCGAATCTGTGTTGCATATTCTTTCACACACGACACTCCGGTAATACGTCAGGAAACAGTTCCGGACAGAAGGTGACTATTTCATACCGTCAGGTGGTGTCAGTGACTATAGCTCTGTAACGATGCATTTCCTAACATTTGTTCGTATGAACGTATTTACTTGTCTACCCGTAAAGAATCTGCTCCTGAATTTTTGCCGTGTCTTTTTGAAACACCCTGTATAAAAATCAGGGTTACTTTCGTGGCTACTTTATGTTCGAATATCTCGAGTTACGAAGTTCGGAATGTCAAAATTCCTTCAGATTCGTGCTCCTCGTGGTCTACTTTACAAAATATATAAAAATTAGGTGGTGTCCAGTTCGCTTCGGTGGTCATTTCATATTCGAATATTTCGAGTTCCGAAATTCGAAATGTCAAAATTCCTTCAGATTCGTGTTCCTCGTTGTCTAATTTACAAAATATATAAAAGTAAGGTGGGGTCCAGTTTGATTTCCTTGGTCACTTTATGATCGAATATCTCGAGTTCCGAAATTCGGAATGTCAAAATTCCTTCAGATTCGTGTTTCTCGTGGTCTAATTTCAAAATACATAAAAAATCAGGTGGGGTCCAGTTTGCTTCCCTGCAGCCTACTTTTCAAACAAAACTGAGTTTTCCAGAGTGCACATTTTGCTTCAAACTGAGTTCTGCCCTGGCTAACATACGTAAATTCGTTTTTTCGCTCGGCATTCTTGTAGTTTATGAAGGCATGAATAATTCAAGTATGTTTCAAAGATTAAGCAGACTGTTGCTGATCGTTAATTACAGACATACATTAGAAATGAGTATGATATTACGGAATTGTAAAGCGTCAGATATTTTGAAATGGAAAATGATTCCATTCAGTAGTGAAAGCGAGTGTTTGGAAGCTAAAGACTCTTGCTGATCTTTCGTTACTGAAATATTTGTGAAAAAATGAAAGAACGGAAGTTGTCAGATAGTTACAATTGAAAAGCGAGTCTATTCATTAGGGCGAAAGGTGTGATTGGAAGGTCAAACAGACTCTTGGTAATCGTTGGTTCTGGACTTGTTTAACAATAAAATAAGGGAACGGCATTTTTAGTAGTCAGATATTTACTATTGATAGATGAATCCATTTCGTGAAACGAAAGGAGTGTTTCGTAGATTAAGCAGACTCCTGTTGACCCTTAAAAGGGAAGAGAGGGAGATTATATATCGTAGTGGAAGATGGTTTATACAGTAATGGAAAACTCTAACCCTATCTCAAACTAGTTGATAGGAAAACAAGAAAATTCCCCTACTCTCCTCCTCTTTCTCGCCGCAAGAGGGGAAAGCAGGTATACCGCCTCTTACAGGGAAGGAAACGTTTGGC
Source organism: Thermobia domestica (assembly GCF_964235325.1). Classification (NCBI taxonomy): domain Eukaryota; kingdom Metazoa; phylum Arthropoda; class Insecta; order Zygentoma; family Lepismatidae; genus Thermobia; species Thermobia domestica. Next base: position 173,673,933 of record NC_137460.1, read on the forward strand.
ACCTTCATTATTGTTTAAAATCTAAGTTTTCCACTCCACTACGCGCGCGCTTTCTGTCAATGTGAGGGAGTTTGTTGTTCCTTTTAGCTACCCTTAACCCACCCATCATTCACAACTTCAATTAATATGGTTATTTTGAGAAAAGGATATAGCATTGTTTATGTATTTTATAGGACTAATAAATGTTGATTTGACCATTTAAAAAAAGTATAACAACAGATATTTATAAACAAAATTTATGCTAATTCTTTTATTTGATGCTAGAAGGGGGGAGAGAGCCATGAGGAATAGTTGACATATATTCCCACTGTAGAGAAAGATACAAAAATGAGTTGCCAACGTTAGATAACATTCTGTCAACAATAAAGACCGATGATGACCTTCCATTTTTCCGAAATGAGTTGCCAACGTTAGATAAAATTCTGTCAATAATAAAGACCGATGATGACCTTCCATTTTTCTCTCGTGCCTAGACTATTAAAAGTCTTGAATTGTAAATACGTGTTGCGCAACAGGAAAGGTTTCGTAGTTGATAGGATTGATATTGTGCTCTGGAGGAGAAAGTATTTCCGCTTAATTAAAAATGTTTAGAGATGGGGGTAGACAGATTTATTGCCTTGACGAGACGCGGGTAAATGCTTACCACACCGTGACAAAAGTAATGGTAGATTAAACTGTGAAGGCTAAGAGAGATGCCTTTCTCGCTGGACTTTCCACTTTACTGAAGAATTCTTCAGGTAAAAGTAAAAGGCTAATTATTCTATCCTCGTCGCCAAAAGTGCCTTTACATCGCCGTGACGGGAATGTGACCGCGCAGTACTCCAAGGAAGGGATGGTTGCATAAGAAATTGTGAATAATTTTGAAGAGTTTTTATTTTGACTAGGGAAATAATGTATGTATAAGGAGTAAAGGAACAGATTTAAAGCATCAGTACACTGTCATCTTTGAAAAGATTCGTATTTTTAGTTTTTCAGTTTATTATCTTCTATGTTCAGTTAATAACTGCTAACAATTGCTACTAGCGCATGTCACTCTTCAGGAATTTACTACGATATGTTCGCAGGACACTTTTCTAAGTCCTAAATGTATGCGTCAATAATTTCTTTCGTCTCACTGTCCTTATTTCAGAATGGAAACTGATTACGCTGAACGTGAATAGGTTTCGCTGTCGTAAAGCAAGGTCCGTAATAAATGTAAATAAGGTTCTTCTTATTAAAAAAAAAACAGATGTATTTATTGTTTGTATAGCACAATATAATACAGTAACTAAGCAACATGATAATCCTTAACACCAGCAAGATTTTTCCAACAGGAGGGGGAAGCAAAAGGTCGATATAGAGTTTTTCGATGTATTGCGCTATATATATTAAGTTAAAATTCATAACATTTGTAATTGATAGCATATATCGTCTTACTTTTTAAAATCGCCACTGTAGCCTATTAGTCAGAACATTCATCTCCAGACATGATGTAGAGAGAAGAGAAAGAAAGAGATATGATCAGTAGCGTAACTAATTTTCCTGCGCCAGGGATCGATTAATAATCGATTTACTCATACCCGCCGCCTGCCCCACGCATTTCAGCTGCTGCGTTATATATATGGTTCTATGTCAGAAGGGCAAGACGAAAGGGCGAGGACAGAAAGGCCGGAGTCAAAACAGGAACGATCAAAAGGACCCGCGACATAAGAGCTCAAGGCAAAACGGACCCGCATCAAACGGGCCTTGTTAAAAGGACCCTACGTCAAATCGACCGGTGTCAAAACGGGCCCCGCTACAAAAGGGCCCCAGTCAAAAGAAACCTGCTCAAAAGGTCTCCGAAACAAAAGTGCCCGAGTCAAAACGGCCCAGCGTCAAATGTGACCGGGTCAAAATGGCTCCGAGTTAAAAGAGCCCGGGTTAAAAGGGCCCTGGTAACTGAATCCGTGACAAAATGCCCCGAGTAAAACCGGCCCCGGGTCATAAGCTCTCTGCGCCAAAGGAGCCCTGTGCCAAAAGAGCCCGAGTCAATACAGCCACGCATCAAAGGAGCCGGGTCAAAAGGGCACGGGTCGAAACAACGCGTACAAAAGGGCCCGAGTCAAAACGGACCCGAGTCTAAAGGGACTGGGTCAAAAGGTCTCCACGACAAAAGACGGGAATCGAATCTACCCCGCATCAAAAGTGTCCGGTTTAAAAGTGCCCTGCGTCAAAAGAACCCGGGTCAAAAGGACCCCGAATCAAAAGGTCCTGGGTCAAAAGAATTTCGTGACAAAAAGACTCGAGTCAAAAGGTTCCTGCGTCAAACGTGGCAGAGTAAAACGCCCTCGCATTATAAGAGCGTAGGTTAAGATGTCTGCGAGTCAAAAGGGCTCGGGTAAAAGAGCCCCGAGTAAAAACAGCCTGGGCCAAAAGATATCTGTGACAAAACGGCCCTGCGTCAAACGGGCCCGAGTCTAAACGGCCCCGCGTCAAAGGGTCCCACAACAAAAGGGCCCTAGTTCAAAAAAGGCCGGGTCAAAAGGACCCGCCTCAAAAGGGCACCGATCTAAACAGCCCTGCTACAAAAGAGCTCGAGTGAAAAAGGTCCCGCGTCAAACAGGCCTGTGTGAAAACTCTCCGCGAAAAAAGGGCCAGAGTCAAAACGACCCCGCGTCAAAAGGTTCTTAGTCCAAAGGGATCGAGAAAAAAGAGCCCTGTGTCAAAAGAGTACGGGTCAAAAGGACCCCGCAACAGTCCGTCGTGGAAAAGACCCGAGACAAAATTATCCCGCGTCAAGAGAGCCAGGAATAAAACGACCCATCGTGAAAAAGGTCTGCGTCAAACGGGTCTGCGTCAAAGGCAGCCCCACGTCAAGAGAGCCCAGGTCATAATGTCTCAGTGTCAAAAGGGCTAGGATAAATGACCACCGCGAGAAAAGGTCCCAAGTTAATACGGCCCCGGGTCATGAGATCTCAGTGACAAAAGGGAACTGAGCGAAAAGGGCCGAGTCAATACGGGCCCTGGTCAAAAAGGCCCGGGACAAATTGGCCCTGGGTCAGAAAAGCCCGGGTCATAGGAGCGGCCTCTAAACGGCACAAGTGAAAAGGACCCCGCAACAAAAGAGCCGATTCAAAAGGACCGGTTTCTAAAGGGCAAGGGTCAAGAGAGCGAAGCAACGTAAAGGCCTGAGTCAAAATGGCCCAGCGTCAAAATTGTACGGGTCAAAAGGGATAAAGTTAAAAGGCCCTGTGTCAAAAGAGCCTGGGTCGAAAGAAACCCTCCCAAAAAGAACCCGAATCAAAACGGCCCAGTGTGAAAAAGGTCTGGGTATAAGGGTATCCGCGACAAAAGGGAACGACTCAAAACGACCCCGCGTCAAAAGGGCTCGAGTTAAAAGGGGCCTGCGTAAAAAGAGCCCCGGTCAAAAGTATCCCGCCTCAAAAGGGCCCGGGTCAAATCGGAACAGCGTGAAAAAGTTCAGGTCAAAATCGTCCTGCGACAGAGACCGGAGTAAAAAAGAACCTTGTGTTAAGAGAGCTCGAGTCAAAAGGGCTCTAAGCCAAACGGACTGTGCCAAAAGGGGCCCCGCTACAAAAATGCCCGAGTCGAAAAGGCCCGGGTCTAAAGCTCTTTGCAACAAATGTTCCCGGATCAAAACGGCCCCGCGTCAAAAGAGCTCGTGTCAAAAGTGTCCTGCGACAAAAAGACCCGAGTCAAAATGGACCTGCGTCAAACAGGCCCAAGTAAAAAGAGCTCCGCGTGAAAAGAGCCCAGGTCAATAGGGCTCGGAGAAAAGAACCCCCCGATAAAAGGCCCGGGTTCAAAATATCTCTGCAACAAGAGGGCCCGAGTCAAAAGGACCTGTGTGAAAGGGTCTCCGCGACAGAAGGACCCGAGTCAAAATGGCCCCACGTCTAAAGGGCCCAGGTTAAATGAGCTTGAGTTAAAAGGGCCCTGCGTCAAAAGAGCCCGGCTCAAAAGGATCCCGCGAGAAAAAACCCGAGTCAAAAGGTTACTACGTCAAACGGACCCGAGAAGAAACGGCCCCGCGTTAAAAGAGCGCAACTCAAAAAGTCTGCAGGTCAAAAGGGCCTAGCGACAAAAGGCCCCGAGTAGAAACGGCCCCGCGTGAATAGGAGCCGAGTCAAAAGACCCCGCAACAAATGGTCCCTACTTCGAAAAAGGCCGGGTCAAAAGGATGCAACTCAAAAGGGCACGGTTCAAACCAGCCCCGCTAGAAAACAGCCCGCGTCAAAAAGGCCGCGTGAAAAGGTCTCCGCGACAAAAGTACCCGAGTCAAAACGATCCCGCGTGAAAAGGTCCCGGATCAAAACAGCTCCGCGAAAAAAGAGTCCAAGTCAAAATGACCACGCGTCAAAATGACTCGGGTCGAAAAGGCTTGAGTTAAAAGTATCCGGGATAAAACGATCACGCGTGAAAGAGACCTGGGTCAAAATGGTCCCGCGACAAAAAGAATCGAGTCAAAAGGGCCCTACGTCAAACAAGCCCGAGTATAAACAGCCCCGCGTCAAGAGAGCCTAGAAAAAATAAAGAAACATTCGCAATAATGTTACCTCGCCGGTTCTGAATGCTTAAGGCACCGGCTGAGAGTTACGGGGCTGAGCGAATGTAAAAAAAGAGCAGAGGTCAAAAGGTCTCCGGGTCAAAAGGCTCCGCGAGAAAAGTCTCCGAGTCAAAAGATCTCCGCAACAAACGGGCCAGAGTCACAACGGTCCCGCTACAAATGGATACGAGTCAAAACAGCCCGCGCCAAAAGGGCTTGGTGAAAGGGCCCCGCGACAAGCGGGCCCAACATTAAAAGAGCCCGGGTCAAAAGGACCCGTCTCTAAAGGGCACGGGTGAAAATAGCCCCGCTACTAAAAGGCCAGAGTCAAAATGGCCCCCACGTCAAAATTGCCCGGGTCAAAAGGAATCGAGTTAAAAGAGTCCTGCGTCAAAGCAGACTGGGTCGAAAGAACCCTGCCTCAAAAGGGCCCGAGTCTTACGGCGCAGCATGAAAAAGGTCTGGGCGTAAGTGCTCCGCGACAAAAATGCACGAGTCAAAATGGCCCCGCGTCAAAGTTACCCGGTAAATACGGTTTCACGTGCAAAAAGCCTGAGATCAAAGCAAGAGTGAAAATCAGGTATGCACGTGGGGATAATATCCCCTTCGTAAGTTGAAGTGATTGTGCAAAAGAAGGAGAAACATCTGTAGTTATTATTAACAAATAGTAAATTTGAATGGTGATATTAATTTTGTTAATTGTTCTGCAACAATCTCTATCGCTTCTCCATCAAAGTTCGCTTGCTCTTCCGACATTCTGAATCAAACCTTATCTATTATTGACTTTCTCTGTGGAAAAGATTAGTTTAATGTTGCTCTGAGAAGACATATGTGGATCTCTATACAGGGCATTGGGACAGAACAATAGTATAGAGTTTTTCGATTTATTGCGCTATATATATTAAAAGTCATAGTTTATCATTGATAGCGTATATCCTCCTACTTTTTAAAATTGCCACAGTAGCCTATTAGTCAGAACATACATCTCCAGATATAATGTAAAGAGAAGAGAAGGAAGGAGATATGCCCAGTGGCCTAACTAGTTTTACTGTGCCCTGGATCGATTCATTCCATTGGTGATTGATTTGCTCATACCCTCCTGCCCCACGCATTTTAGCTGCTGCGTTATATATATATATATATATATATATATATATATATATATATATATATATATATATACAAGGTTTGTCCGGAAAGTAATAGGACTGAGTCAATTTTATAAAATCGTTACAATTCTTTGAAAACTTTCAAAATAGGCCCCTTCTGTGTCGATGCAGCGCTGCCAGCGCGATTTCCAAGCATTGAAAGCGTCACGGAAGTCATTCTCCGGAATAGCCTTGAGAGCCGTGGTGCAAGCTGCTTGGATCCCCTCTGTCGTCTCAAAATGCTTCCCTTTCATCGGGAGTTTCAGGCGAGGAATCAAAAAGAAGTCCGGAGGGCCACATCTGGGGTGTAGAGCGGCTGCGGAAGCGTTCAGTTGCCGGCCTTGGTCAGGTAGCTGTTCACAAGAAAGGCGGTGTGAGCCGGAGCGTTGTCGTGGTGCAGCTTCCAGTCAGCTCCGATGTCTGGTCGGACCCGATTGACCCTTTGTTTGAGTCTCTTGAGCACTTCCACGTAAAACATGGCGTTAACGGTTTGTCCAGGAGGAACAAATTCATATGGGACGAAGCCTTTGATGTCAAAAAAGAAAATGAGCATCGTTTTCACTTTGGATTTGCTCATTCTTCTCTTTTTGGGCGAGGAGACGCCGGCGTGTGCCACTCGGAAGATTGCCTCTTTGTCTCGGGATCATACTCAAAGATCCATGATTCGTCACCTGTGATTATTTTTTTCAAAAACTGGGGGTCACTTTCACATATGTTCAAATTTTCTTGGCACAATTCCACTCGTCGCAATTTCTGGTCGTCAGTGAGCACTTTTGGGACAAACTTCGCGAACACCTTGCGCATGTTCAAATGCTCCGTCACAATTTCATGAACCACAGTTTTTGGTAAATTTAACATCTGGGCAATTAAACGAATATTTAGTCGACGGTCTGAGTTCAAAACTTCGCGCACACGAGTCACATTGTCAGTGTTTGTCGAAGTCGAAGGTTTTCCAGCACGGTCTTCATCGGCGACCTTTTCCCGGCCCTCCGAAAAGGCCTTGTGCCACCGAAACACACCACTTCTTGCTAAAGCATCATCTGGGTAAGCCTGCTTGATCATATCAAACGTCTCTGTCGCAGATTTACCGAGTTTAACATAGAATTTAATCGCGTACCTCTGCTCTAACGAACGCTGCATTTTCGGCTTGCACCACTCACAGAAACACGTAGCGCGAAAAAGCCTGTCCTGACTCTCCGTATGCTCGGAGACAACTGACCAGCCGATCGTTCGTTAGCTAGGAACGCCCTCTACTGGATTCAGTCAGTGCGCGCACGCTCCGAAGTACAGTCATGGCGGAATAAAATCAGTCCTATTACTTCCCGGACAAACCCTATATATATATATATATATATATATATATATATATATATATATATATATACTAACAGTATACAAAGTTATTTTTATTAAGAAATCTAAGTTTTTAGTTATCTTTTTCCTAAGTTATCACTACATACTTAACTCGTAACTACTATCGTGGGGGATCAAATTTGACCTCCGCAAACACATTTCTAGCTGTGGACAAGATATATATATATATATATATATATATATATATATATATATATATATATATATTGTTTCACTGAGGCTTCAGTCGTCTATTCTCAGTTGACCTTTGTAGGGGGCCGCGGTGGCTCAGTGATAGAGTATTCACCTCTGGTGCATGGGGTCCTGGGTTTGATCCCAGCCCGCGCAAAATGAACCTTGTGCTGGATAAACACTGTGTGCGTGGGTTTTCTCGGGGTTCTCCAATTTCGTCCCACTTTCTTCATTCCACCATTTCATTCATTTCTCATTATCGCCGCCTCCTTTAGCCTAGCCGGCATAATCGTGGGTCGTAAAACTTAACGGTTGCTTTTTTTTTCAGTTGATCTTGATATTTCGTAGCGACTTGCTGTTCGTATCCATGCACTTTGTTGTTTCGATAGTTTCGGACCTCTGGGGTCGAAATTTTCCCCAGGATAGTACTTGCGCTATACGTTTCCTGCATTACATTTTTTCTGTGGTTTTCTTGCGGAGTGTTACGGAGATGTGTGCAGAACTCGGAACTGGAAGATTTTGCAGAAGGTGGTTTCTTGCAATTTTCTATAGAATACTGGACGTTGCATGCTTAAATAGCCTTGTTTTTTTACCATCTTTCCAACGAACCAAGAAGACTTCAGAGACGAGACTTCATGAGGGGTATTACGATGACTCTCGCTCAAGATCACCTAAAAGTAAGGGGCGAATGCGGGACACATTCTCGTAGGCTTCGGCAGTCATTGTTACGACTAACTGATAGGAACATCAATGAAGACTGTCCGCAAACAGATTCTCCAGCTAAAAGAAGGAGATGTGCTATTTGTCCTCGAATTGATGACATAAAACGTTCTTGGATTTTTCTATGTGCAACCGAAATGTGCATAAGGGTCAATAAAGAAAAATCACTGTATGTACTTACTGTGAGTAGAAGAACTAAAGTGTCTATATTTGTTCTGTGTCTAATGGATATGTGATTAAGACACATTTAGGGGTCGTGCACATATTACGTAACGCGGCAAGGAGGGAAGGGGGTTCGGCCTTGCGTTATGAAGAGTGATAAGGGGGAGGAGGGGCTTTTATGTCTTCGCTACGTAACAGTTTTTTCTGCTGTATTTTTTATTTTTATTCTCAGATTTATATGCAATATTTTAAACAAATAATTTTATTGTTTTTTCTTTTTTATAAATTAGCTAGAGTACCCGTTTTTCATACGGGGAGAATACGTTTAATTTTGGATATATAGGGCACCAAAACTGTCACCATCAACTTACGGACTCCAAAAACTATGGATTCGACACAAATATCGGTCATATTCGATCACTTTTATATATATCTCCCCTTCCCCAAGTTGTATGGCCAAATTTTAATTTAAACGGCATCGAAAGTGTTAGTGTTCATCTCAGCGACCCCTAACACCATGGTCTAGACTCTAATATCAGTCATTTTCGAACATTTTGTATATGTCATCCTCCACTTTACCCAAGTTGCGGGGTGAATTTGGATTTAAATTGCATCGAAAGAGTCACTGTTTATCTCAGCGACGCCGAAATTTATGCATTTGACACTAACATCGTTCATTTTCAATCATTTTTTATATATTCCCCCTCCCCAAGTTCCACCTTCAAAGTAAAATGATAAAAAACATCCCAGGTCAGAACTTCATCTATGTTGAAAATTTGAACGAGATCGGTTGGGTAATTAAGAGTTATTAAGTTACAAACATAGTCACTTTATTTTATATATATATATATATATATATATATACGAGGGTTGGAACTTAAATAGTGGCAACACTGCTGTGGAGACACTATGCAATGAAATGTACTAGTGGCGCTGATAGCGCACGTTATTGATATATCTATCTAACCTCCGAGAAAATAGACTCGCCCGTCCCACGTCACTGGCAGGCGCACAAGCGAGGGAACCACAAATCACTTGTGAGCAAGCGGTCTAACGTAAAGGTGTCAAATTCGCTAGTGAACAGTGGACAGTGATCCACGCCTGACGATTAGTGAGCTCGTCCACGAAACCGGATTAGCGCGTAAGACTGTGCTTCGCATTCTGAAGGAACGCCTGGGCATGCGCAAAACTGCATCAGAATGGGTTCCGCATGAGTTGATGGAAATGCAAAAATGGATGCGTTACGACGCTGCTCAGACGCACTTGGAGCGGTATGAGCGCGAAGGCGAGGCTTTCTTACGCAGTATCATAACACTGGATGAGACATGGGCCACATCTTACGAGCCAACACTGAAACGCCAATCCAACGAATGGCGTCATTATGGGTTGCCGCGAAAGTCGAAAGTGCGTCAGAGCCCCAGTGTGGTGAAAGTTATGGTGTGTTATCCTAACGCATTACGTTCCTCCAGGGCAGACCGTCAATGCCCTAATCCGGTTTCGTGGGCGAGCTCACGAATCGTCAGGCGTCGATCACTGTTCACTAACGCGGCAACAGCTTGCACTTCTTCTTCAGAGACGCTAGGACGACCTGCCCGATGCATGTCCGCCACAGTTTGCCGACCTTCGTTAAAGGTTTTTACCCAACGTGCCACTGTTCTGTACGGCAATGCCGATTCCCCACACGCCTCTTGAAGCCCTTGATGACACGGTCGTGCTGTACGACCTCTGGCACATTCAATCTTGATCCAACTCCGTTGTTCCTGTTTCGAAAACATAGTGACACTTTTACGTTAGATCGCTCGCTCACAAGTGACTGTGCTTCCCTCGCTTGTGAGCCTGCCGGTGACGTGGGACGGGCGAGTCTACTTGCTCAGGGGTTAGGTAGGTATGTTAACAACGTGCGCTATCAGCGCCACTAGTACATTTCATTGCATAGTGTCTCCACAGCAGTGTTGCCACTATTTAAGTTCCAACCCTCGTGTATATATATATATATATATATATATATATATATATATATATACAGTCTGTTACAAAATAATTGCAACACCTGCTAAAATTTCAAGGTTTTAATTTCCCTTAGAAAATTGTTTATTAATTTTATCTCTAAAGGGACTTAACGTATCATACAATTGTTCGGCATTGCATTTTGATACGTTTTTCTTTATTGCTACTCATAGATTTTGTGTGATCTTTGCTCAAAAGGTGACAGTGCATTCACTATGCAAATTGCTGCCTCATGTATGCACAAGTGAATGGTGATCCCCTGATCGTTGTTGGTGAAATTTTGTTCCATATGTGGCCTTTTGTGCTTGTGAATTTTTGTTTATGATCTGTATATGATATTTAGTGCTTTGTGATTGATCGTGAATAGTTAGTGTCATTACGTACCAGAAATAGGTAAAATACTGAACGGCACATCCCCTCGTGAGCAAGGGAATTTACTGGCATGTACTATTGTGGCATTTCGCATCGTTAAATAGCAAAGCAACTTGAACTGCATCATACATCGATTGGTAGAGTTATTAAAAAGCAAATAATGTAAAATAACTCCTCTTTGAGAGACAAATGTGGCCGATGGCGAAAAACAAGCCCTCGGATAGACAGAAAAATTAAGGCCCTAGCTCTGACAAGCAGAGCATCATCTTCACGACAAATTACTCAAGCTGTGTCCGATGATACTAGTATTAGGGTAAGCTACGTAACAGTTGTTAGACGGCTAAAGGAACAACGAATTCGGAAGAAAACACCTAGAAAGAATCCGATACTTAACGCAAATTACGTACGAGCCAGGAAACACTTTCTTACCATACGAAGCGTGGGGTGTTGAGAAATGGGAACATGTGATTTTCTCCGATGAAAAAAGTTTAGAGTGCTTGGGAATGACTGTGGCATCCGCCTATGGATGAGAAGTGGGGAACAACTTAATAGCGATTGTATATCACCGACAGAGAATCTTGGTAATAGTGTAATGGTGTGAGAATGTTTCACGTCGAAAGGTGTCGGAAGACTAGAAATTTGCAAGAGGTCGGTTAACGCACAGTATTACATGGAAGTTTTAAATCGTAAGCTTCTAGGAACAGCAAGGGATCATTTCTCATGCAAAAACTTAGATTACTTCATATTTCAAGATGATAATGCGCCGTGTCACAGATCTGCTGTGGTTAAGAAGTGGTTTTCAGACATGCATATCCAAAGGTTGCGGTGGCCACTAACTCTCCAGACATGAATCCTATTGAAAATTTATGGCATATCATGTTCCGCAAGCTCTCAGGGAAGTGCTTCCAAACAAGGAAGGAGTTTATTGAAGCTATGGTGCAAGTTTGGTTCCACGAGTTAGACGAATCCTTGTGCCAGTCTCTCGTGCACAGCATGCCAAGTAGGTTGGCAGCACTGAAAGCGTCACATGGGAAACATACAAAGTACTGAATGGGGGTATATACAGAGTTATAGCTTTTACATACTTAACAGTACTGTTCAAGAACCCTCGCATCCATTTCTTGTTCATTAATGACATGTTAACATGTGTTCATACAAAGTGCATGAAAACAAATGTGTTCATACTTTTTGTAATAATGGCTATCTTTAGTTTATTATTATGTAATACATTATTTTTGAATCTTTTGACTCGATATATGTAGTAGATAAAACACCAAACGATGTATGAGAAATAATTTGAAACCATTGCAATTAATATCTGTCACAATATATATAACAATTCGCAAAATGTATAGATTTTTCTAGGGTGGTGCAGTTATTTTGTAACAGACTGTATATATATCGATATAGATAAATAAATATTCCTATTCTTTTGGAAAATTGCGAACTATAGCCTATATAAATTGAATCATACAGAAGAGATTCGAAGACGCACTAGACACCAGCGTAAATGGTGGCGAATCCTGCATGTATTACAATACAATAAAACTCCGTTTTGTGGCTATCGCAGCATTGGATTTAGGGAACACGCTTTTCCGGAGTTAGTTGTTAGTGATCGTAACCACCGCCTGAAAATGCCCTCATGTTCCCACTAGTATTGCTATTTCTGAGAATGTTATCTGAAACCTTTGATTTGAATCATTACTCACTCTATTCTTCTAAGGGGTTTTGCATAGGAAACAGAAGAAATTCTTTTTCGTGAAATTATATTTTCCGCCATGGAACGATCCAGGATTTGTAGATCAAAATAAGATATTAAAAAACCTAATTCGTCGGATATTATTTCGTACTAAATTTTTGATTTTTGAATTTGAATATTTCTGAAGAAATTGAGTTTATTCGCATTCTCGCACTGATTTAGGACAAGAAGAATATGAAAAGAGCTAAACTGAAGTCCTAAGTCCAAAATAGATGCTCGAGAGCTTCTTCACAAACGAGATGTCCCTGCTTCTTCACATGCGCAGCCACTTTGAATCTGTGGTCGACGAGGAAGGCAACTTTGCATCGTCGAAACTGGCGAATTTCAAATGCACGAAGCATCCTGGATCCCTGAAAAAGAGATCGATGTTAGTTCTTCAGATCCTGTTCCACCTTCATCTTCCTTGTCAGTACGAGGGTCACTACGAAAGTTTTCAGATGTGAAATAACTTACTTAAAATTAATTTAACACTTACATTTTCTCAAAGTATTCACCATTACACTGTACACACTTTTGCATCCTCGAAAGCTACTTTTGGAAGCAGTGTGCCAGCCAAGTGTTGAAAGTTCGTTCTCGTAAGCCACTACAGCTTCTTCAGGGCTGCAAAATCTCTTCCCACGCAAGCGATCTTTGATCCTGGGGAACAGAAAAAAATCACACGGGGCCAGGTCAGGGCTATACGGCCAATGAGACATAAGTTTGACCTCCCTAGATTCTAAAAACTGAATTGTGATATTGACCGTGTGTGCGGACGCGTTGTCATGATGAAGCAGGATCCCACGCAATCCAGTTCTTAGACGCCGTTCCCGAAGCTTCTGGAACACTTTTGTTAGGCAAACAGTAGTGTACCATTGAGCAGTAACAGTCCTTTGTTCTTCAAGTGGAACAGTTGCAACATGGCCAGATTTGGAGAAGAAAGTTGCGACCATATTCTTCCCCACACTTCGCGGTCGTTTCACTTTCGTGGGTGGATTTTCGTCTGGAAAGATCCAAACTGTAGACTGGCATTTATTTTCAGAGTCAAATTGATAGATCCAAGTCTCATCACCAGTAACAATGTCAGAGACGCGTCGAGAATTGCCTCCATCAGATCTTGCAAGCATTTCTTCACACCATTACACACGCATGCGCTTCTGCTGTTCAGTCAAAGTGTGCGGCACCCAACGAGATGAAACCTTCATGAACCGAAGATGAACATGAAGAATTTTTGTTACTGCTGGCGATCCAATGTTCACTGTAGATTCAATGTCATTGAAAGTTGTTCGAGGATTTTCTCGAATCATTTGTTCCACAGCGGCAATGTTTTCATCTGACACAGCTTTTGCAGGACGTCCAGCTCTCTCTCCATCTTTAAGCGATGTCCGGCCTCTTCTGAATTCACCAAACCACAGAAAAATTGTAGCACGGGAATTAGCAAGGACCCCAAATGCCCCCTGCAAACGGTCAAGGCTTTGTGTCTCGTTCAAACCACTTTTGAAATCGTAAAGGATCATTGCCCGAAAAGGTTCCCTTTCGAGCTCCATTCTAGACAGCCGAATACTGCTCACATCAACAAACAAGTGAAGGCGATACGCCGTTGAAACCTGCTTCGCTTCTTTGCTCTGGATACCACTACCGAACGCAATTGTTGGAATTGAAATACTGTGCCACAACAATGCGTATTTCAAAACTTTCGTAGTGACCCTCGTTGTCATCATCTGACCGAAAAGGATAGGTGTGATCTCCTTGGGAAACGACAGTATGCAGTTTTGAAGAATTAGGACTGTTAATTAAGCAATCTTATGGGGTTAAAATATTATTACCATCCTACCATTTTCTAATACGTACCGGTACTTTGATTTATTAGTGAAAAATACTGCAAATATATTCAGAAAAAGAGCATTTTGTAATAAAATTTCTGCTATTAAAAATAGTTTTTATTATAATAACTCCCAAAATAAGGAAAATTGGTGAGAAAACAAAAATCCAAAAGTGTTACGTAACGAACGGGGGAGGGGTTCAGCCTTTCATTACGAAGTGTGACAAGGGGGAGGGAGAGGATAAAAATTGATCAAAAGTAGCGTTACGTAATATGTGGACGGCCCCTTAAGTCTAATCATTGTGTGTATTGGTAGGTAGCCGTAGCCAGCCCAAAAATATGAGGGGGTGGTAGAAGTTAGGGGGCCGATCTAATCATATTATAGTTCATCATTATAGTATAGCAGTTCATTTGCAAGCCTACCGTGAATATTTTAGGGGGCATATGCAGGGTGGTTCCTTGGGGTCCGCCCCCCGAAATCCCGACTTTAAAAAATGTAATCTACTTTTAGGGGCAATTTTAGAAATTTTCATATAATTTAGCCTCAAATTGTATTTAAACCCCTCCAAAACGCTTTACGCCCCTCCCAAAATAAATTTCTGGGTACGTCCTTGTTAGGGGAAACAATAAAACTTTAGGGGGGCCCGGCACCCTAGTTCCCCTGTGGATACGGGCCTGCAGCCAAGCAACTAATCAAACACAAAAGCATCAATTGTCAGCTTTTTGAATGACAAGTTACATTTTCTCAGCACTAATAATTGAATGCTTTTTTTTACATAAAAATAAGTTTATTTTCATACTTTATTTTCGGATAACAAAAAACTTTATTTCATTTAAGTATGTTCTTTCGCTTCGTAATAATCTATTACCAAAAGACCATTAGTCAAAAATATTTTGAAAATATCTTTTGTCCCCAAAACTAGTTAAGTCCATTAAAGTATAGTACTAGTAAACGGTCCACAATCAACTGCCAATGGTAACACGTATTAACATATTTTAATTTCAAAACAAATAATGGTGTTAAATCCGACCTCACGATAGTACTTATGCAGTATAAAAATAAGGATATTAGTAAAGAGTTAATATGAATTATGTTAATAGGAAATTAAATTAAAAATAGTTTACTCTACATAATCTAATTTAAGAAAAATAATAATAATAATAAAATAAAATAATGCAATAATAAAAAGATGGTAATAAAATGTTTTTTATTGTAATCCTGGATTCTCTCGTGTTGAACAACATGGCTTTCCTCAATGCAGCCTCCAGAAGGGCGATAAATACGTATTATGAAGCACTCCAGTTCACATTTTTGGTTAGCCAACCACATATCAAGAAATGTCTCAAATTTATTTTTCAGACCTGCCCCCCCCCCCTCAAAACTTCCTGGATCTGTCCGTGATATCGGTTGTTGCTAATTAACTGATAATAGTCATAGCGTACTTTTTGAAATGTTTTCAAACGCTCTTTGCATAAGGAACAGTTTTCCGTATTCTTTATTTTTTCTTTTCTTTTTTGTCGCCCTTTTACTGTGCTGGAAAGGGACTTCATGATCAGTGTTTGGCACACGACCCACTCGGGAGAGTAATGCTCCCAGAAGTACGTTTTTTTCGCGCGCTAATCTAGCCAGCTGTTCTAAACGCTATCCTAGCCAGTTGTTTTAAGTTGGTCACAAAATTTATATCATGGAGTACAAAGGGAACAAAACGAGCCCTGCGGGGTTTCTAACCCGTTCCTACTACTACTACTACTTATCTGCACAAAAGTAAGTAAATCACTTTTTTGAATATTATTTTCATATTATTTTAATTTGAAAAGTGTTATAAAAATATTTTAAAAATGTAAAAAAAAATCCTCGAGCCGGGTTTGAACTCACGCCAAAAGGGAGTTTCATTAGTAGCATATAGCGCTAGCCCACTCGGCCACGAAGACTAACAACAACAACTATTTGATTTCTGCTATTTAAATGCAACGTGGCAAGAAATTTATAACACCAACCAATCAGAACTGTGTTTCTCGTTCCTACTTCCGAGAGCATTACTCTCCTGATCTAGTCCTTTTGGCACAAGCTATGTGCGAGCAGCTCTGAAGTTGAATGTTTTCAAGGCCAAGGCCACCAACACATTTTGATAAGTACACTGTCGCGTGATTCAGCCTTAGGGAGTGAGTATGCCACAGCAGTTGCATTGTGTGTTTCCGTATGATACTGAGATATTTCTTTGGCAGGAAAATAGTTTTGTATGGAACCAAAGACGACTGAATATAAAAACATTTAAAAGGTATACTCGGCCTGCAAGACTTACATGGCGGGCTTTACTTTGATGAATAAGGACAACCACTACCACAGTGCATGTTGTGGCACGAAAGTTGTAGTCTACGTGTCTGCCATGAGTTGGTCAGCTGTGTTTGCACACATCAGGCTTGACTTTCGTTTGTTGAGTACAGCACCTGAAATCCATTCATAATTCGATATGAAGGTTTCAAATGTTGTTGTGGATTGTTAATATGTTTTAGCTACTAAATGAGTGTCTTCATTATTCGATTTAAAAAGAACAAATAAAGCTTTTTACTTTGGGTTTTCTGTTTTCCAAGCCTAGAAGCATTGTAGAACACGTTAAGGATGGTTTCACGCCTTTATGCGTCGAGACATAGGAGGTGATGACGTCAAAACTTTAAAAAATATTTTGTTACTAGGCCGATATTTATTTATTTTTTATTTTTTGGCGGATTTACTTTTGCAACTAGAAGATTGAAATTTTGCACAAACATGCAGTCCACCGAACAAAATTTATCAGATTTTTTCAGGTGATCTCTGCGTTAACACTGGGGGCCCATAGGGGCAAAAATGTAAAAAAAAAAATTTTTAACCAAAAAGTCTCTTTTTTTTCGCAATTTTCAACCCTTAGATACACGATGGAGACATGTGAATGGTATCGTTTGAAAGCCAGTTCTGAAGAGAATTATGTACGACCCACGATTCTAGGATAAATAGGGATGTCTCAAGGAAACTTCTACACGAGATCCTGTTTTATACGGGAATCTGGGGTATTATGGATGTATATATATATATATATATATATATATATATATATATATATATATATATATATATATATATATATATCGCAGGCTTAGTTTTGTACTTAGAAGATTGAAATTTGGACAAATATTCACTCCACCGAATAGTATTTATCAGATTTCTTTCAGATCTCTGCGTTAAAACAGAAGGGTCCAAAGGGACTAAAAAAATTTAAAAATCAGAAAAAAATTCTGATTTCTCTCAAAATTTCTCACTTCAGGGACAAAATAGGGAAGTGTAAATGATACACTCCGATTGAAAAACATTGCGACAGCTAACACCGTGCAAACTTTGTTTAACAAATGGTGTAGTGTTTCTTTCTGAGAACGACAACACGAAAAGTTCATACTGCAGATCAATGATGTCTTTGGAATGTCCTGGTAATTCCCTTGCCCTTTCCCAACCAACATTCGTAAATCGTCTCTATCATGATACAGGTGTTTGCTTTCATATTCTTACGTAATGCTTGTCCAGTATAAGTCGATTCTTCACAATCACATATTAACTTTGACGTGAATAAGATTTGAACCTATGTTAGATAGCAGTATTATGCATAAAGCCACTGCATTACCCGAACACTTTCATGCCACCTGAAATTAGAAGCCAAATATTACTTACTTTAGGTCTGATCTTTGGAACGAATCAAAGTGCACAACGAAATTGATTTATTCGACGGCCTAGAGAGAAATTAGTGCCCACTAATAAATGAAGGAAATGCATACAATCCAGGAAAAATTACAGAAATAAAACATACTTTCAGTAATTACGTAGTGCAAGTTCAAAAGTACGGGAATAATAATAATAATAATAATAATAATAATAATAATAATAATAATAATAATAATAATAATAATAATATATAATAATAATAATAATAATAATAATAATAATAATAATAATAATAATAATAATAATAATAATAATAATAAATGTGTACATTCACACTATAGTAGTCTCTTATTATTATTATTATTATTATTATTAGCATCAATTACCCGCTTCATTGGGTTAAATTGAGAAAAAATATTAATATGATCCGTTACTCAGTCACTGTTTCGTGTTACTAAAGCCCTCTTTGATATCGGCCATTTTCGTTGTGTTTTTTATATCCTCTTCCATCCCTATGTTGTGGGGCACGGCATCTGCAGTGTCATTGTTGATCTCAGCGAGCCGGAAAACTGTGAATTCGACACTGATATTGGTTATTTCGATCACTTTTATATGTATCTCTCTCCTCCCACTAGAGGGACTGAATTTGGATTTAAACAGCATCAGATGTGTCACTATTAATCTCAGCGAATCCAAAAATTACAGATACACCACTTACACCAGTAATTTTTCGTTCTTTGTTAAATGTCGCTCCTCCTCTTCATCTCTTTAGTTCCAACGTCCAAGTGATATGAGAGAAACCATCTCAGGTTCGAACTTCATCTAGGTTGAAAATTTGATCGTGTAAGCAGGAAACCAGTGGAAGCGAAATTTAATCCAGGTATTGGCAACTTCAAAATTCCTTGTCTTGGCAGAACAAGTGTGTGTGATTTTTTTTTCTTTTCTTGTGCATGTGTGAAATTTACAACATGATGTGTTAAGTGCTTTAAGTTTTCCCTCAACGCCGCATACATGCAGATTTGGTCAATGTGACATCGTGATTTCATTCAATGGGGGGGGAGGAAAGCTAGATCATCTCAGCACAGAGCGATTGTCGTAATAACAAGAAAATGTGTGTACCACACGCACATTTTCCCCCAGTGAGGAAAAGATGTTTAGATTCCCTGAAATCTTGAAATCATTCGTTTTTCGGTAATACTGCTCGAAATTTAAATTATATTTTGGCATGTTTTCTTTGGTTTTAAGAAAAATGATTCTAAATGATAATTTTTGGAAGTAAGTGTCAGATTCACGGCTACAGTCAAGTGCAAGGGTACATGGATTTTGCGTACCGGTAACACTTTCGTCAATAGGCTAAACCTCCGTGATATTCTATTCTGATACCAATCAAGTTTTAGAAATTTCAGTTTTAATGATTAATAGTAGATTTTTTTTATTTTAATTTAAGAAAACTCAGAATTTCAGAGCGACACTGAAGTAAGTAACCACTGCGTCTTTGGTTATGATGTGGTAGCGAAACAAAATATAAATACGAAAATGAGGAAGGTGCTTCATAAAATATATGTGTGACTTTTCTTTCTTGTTTAGGTTAAGTTAGTGTAGCTAGGGTAGAATAGGGATTTTAGGTTTAAGTTGTGTCAATATATTACATGAGTGTCTACCTGTGCTAGATTGTCCAGTGGGTCCGAGCTGTAAGAGAGGTAGCGAAGAGCGTAAATCCTCTATGCCGGCCACAATCTCAATGCACAGCGGATATTGAGCACCAAAAGAATAGATAAAGAAAGTGAAAAGTAGCTAACCACAACCTTATGCAGTAAAGTTTTATTTTTCCAATAATGTAGTGTCTTTATAATGTGTCATTTTCATTTGTTTTTGTGTCGATTTAATGTGAATGTTTTTGAGAGTCAAGAATATTAAATGAATATGAATATTTTAGGAATATCTGTGAAAAATTAAATAATGTTTGGCTCTGAAAGTTAAAGAAATCGATAATGTTAGTTTCTCAGATGGGTATGTCAGTCAAATGTAAAGATTTTTCTTAAATTTCTTATCCAATCCTATTCATGAATATTGTCGAATAAAAATTTACTAGCCGTGAAAACATCTTTCTTTTCAAGCACAGAATATAATTATCTTGTAGTTTTAAGAAGTAGTAGAAATCTTGAGTTACAGTTATGTTTTGGATATTCAATGTGAAACATGATCAAAGCAAAGAGCAGTACGTACATAATAACTTTAATGGGAAAATGAGAATAGCTGTGAATCAAGGGAAGAGACTTTTCCTTAGTGTGACCGGGGTTGGAAACAACCGAATCTGTAGAAATTTTCTCATTTTATCAGTTTTAAATCAAAATCTCAGTTCGGATTTTTTTTAGTTGCAAAATTCTGTTTTTCGAGATTTGTAAGATTTTTTTTTATTCAGATAGGGCTTTTACAGACAACATTAAGATCTTCATTGTGTTCATTGCCAGCTCCACTCGTAGGTCGATGTCCTGTGTCTGTAGTCGTGGTTCACAACCTATTTCCGGATGGGATGTGGATAATGAACTGCAGGCCTGGATACCGGACTGTGAGTTGGGATGGAAGAGAGTTTGGAATCTTTACATTTTCGGGCAAGATTTGAGTTCTATTTTCCGTAGATGATTGGCTTGGTGAGTGTATCAGTGACTGTTGATGACGAACCCATACGGGCCCAGTAGGTTCGGTGTCACTAGTCAGTGATACTTTCAGCATAGCCTGTAGTCTCAATGAAAGGGAACATCATACAAAAACACAATATCATCATTACATTATTTTATTATTATTATTTAATTATTTTAATTATATTTTTTAAAGTAAAAAATGGCGACCCTTATCCAGGATTTCTGTTGTTTCAATCCTACGCGAGTGCTAAGGAAAACAAACAATCACAGCAAAGTATTTGTAATGGGAATCATTATGACAATCGACTCATTGAATGATTCATGGTCACTTCTGGATCTGTATGTGCGTGATGTTGAGGGAAACAAATTTAATGAAAGTGAAGATGTCTGCTGGTAGCAGATCAAGTAACGAATTTCGTCATCCGAACGAATATATATGTTGTAGTGACGAAATTTCAGGGTTCAGTGTATATTGTGACAGTTGCTTCAGATGGGTACATGCCCAATGTTATGGTTTGTCTGATGAACAAGTCCAGGAATTAGTCAAAAGTAGTGAGCCGTGGTTATGTAAGCCCTGCATGGCGAAACAGGTGACAGTGTTGCCACTTCCGAAGTCATCGGAAACCGATAGCGAGGAAGGTGAACATGGAACGCGGGGTAGCCCGAACGAATCGGACAAGGAGGAAGGAAATCGAGGAAATGTAGCTTCCGGTTCCAATGTACAATTAACTGACTTTGCAGCCATGATGGAACGTTTCAGTCAAACTTTAACTTTAACGCTAAAGGAAAAGTTTGAAAAAGTAGACAGTAAATTTCAGGCTATGAATGAAAAGTTCGACAATGTTAAATTCGAAATGTTGCAAATAATTAATGAGAAGGTGGCTCATGTAAACGAAGACGTAGAGGCTGTTAGGTCGGAAGTTCGCGATTTGTATACATCTGTTGGGAATTATCAGACTAAGATAGATGCGCGGGTAGATGCCGTTGAGGAAGGTCTCCGGTTATCGGCTGAGGCGCAGAATCGACGATGTGATGACTTGACTAAGGAGTTCTCACATCTCGAACTAAGTACCCAAAGGTCGTATCAGGCACTTGAAGCCAAGATTCAGACGCTGGAAGAGAACCAAAACCAAAGAAAAGATAAACGGTGTGGACGGAAACGATCGCGAGACTTTGTGGTCTGTGATGGAATAGAGTCTGATGGGACCGAGTCAGACATCCACGTGGATGTACCAGTCTCTTCAGTTGGGGAGACTCGTACTATTCCCACGGTGACTGTCTCTGTCTGTCCGCCGACCAGCATTCACGGCACAAATGTCCTTCCGTTTGAATTATCCTCACATGCGGTGAACTTAAGCAAGTCGAATACATCCTGTGTTGAGACAATAGGTTGTCAGATTTTGTCCAGGAGGTCGAATCCTTTGTTAGGTTCACCTCAGGTGTTAGGATCTTCAGATACTAGGTGTCCGTTGAACCATGTGGTGTCCTCTAGTAATGTAGCAGACATGACTCTTTCGTGTGCTGGAGTTCAGGAGGGAATGTGTGGTCACGCGGTGGTATCGATGCCAGACAACTTAACTTCTGGACAAAATTACCAACATTATTCTATTTTCGGTCAAAATCACTCGGGTGCAAAGAGCCCCGTTGTTGGCCACAATTCTCCCGTGAACCCCAGTAGAAGCGAGGAAGGCTTTGGTAAGCGAACTCTAAATTTAAGACTTTCTGAACTAAATCATTTACCCACATTCTCTGGTGAATATGGTTTGGCTAGATCATTCTTAGAAAATTTAGAACAAACGTTTAAGGTGATTTCGGCATCAGAACACGAACGTCTAACCTTGGTACCTTGTTGCTTAACAGCTGGGGCCAAGACGTGGTTTCAGACTGTTTGTCAAGACATCAATAGTTATGCAGACTTTGTGCGTCTATTCCGGGAACACTATTTTTCGGCAAGGATGGAAAGATTGCAAAAGAAGTTCATTCAAGGGATGAAGTATGATCGAGCGAAGTACAACCGATTGACAGATTTTGCATGGAAAATTGTAGCGGAATATTATGCGGTGGCACAGCACCCGGATGAAACCGAACTCATCGAAATTGTCTTGGACTGCTTACCAGCTGGTGATGCCAAGTTGTTGCGGGCTGTTGAGCCGAAAAATATCCAACACCTTATGGTTAAAATAGCCGAGATTGAGGGACATCCGGAGCCGAGTGAACCGGTTACTGACAAGAGGTTTAAACGTTTTCAGGTGCGTCAGGCAAAAGTAGTCAAAAACGCCGAAAAGTCAGGAAAACAAACCACCAAGGATACTTCGTCTCAGACGGAGGAAGACGAAGGCAAGAGGAAGGAAGGAAATTCCAATGGAAAAGGAGATGACCGATTTTCTAGAAACAGGGGTCGAAGAAGGAACTTTCAGTCCCGAAGACCTTGGCCCAATAATGGAAGACCGAACTGGGTAAGAGATGACCATGGAAATCGGAATGCTCCGTATGGGTACAACCAACGCTACCAACCAGCAGCGATGAGTTACGGGTATCCGCGGGGTACATCTCAGACATGCGCGCCAAACGCGATGAACTCAGCAGGAGCGCAAGCCTATCCGGGATATGCGCCAAATTTATTTCCTGGAGGGGGAGTGGCGACTCCCACGTCCACTCCTTCCCCAGGAGTGAACATGGCGATGTCCACTGGATGGCCTCCGCAATATTCGACATTTGTACCTACGATGGCTCAGCCACCGGAAACGAACGGGAATGGTTTGGGAAATGCATACCGCAGCCCTCATTAGGGGAGAGTGTGGACTGCGATGTGGATTCCTCAACTCCCCAGAAAGAACAAGATCAGTTAGCGAGTAGTCAAAATTTCAATTTGGTTACAACCTCATTCGATTTTGATACAAACCCTCCGAATTCAAAATTCAATGTTTTGGCAGATTCCGAAAATCGGGAGACAAAATTGGGCACGCCTCTGTTCTCGATTCGTTTCGTGATCGACGAGAAGGAGTGTGACTCCAGTGCGGAGAAAGGTATTCTTTTAACTTATCCCTCACCTACGTTAAGTTGTTCAGTTGGGAGTTTGACTTTAGTCTGTATCCTGGATTCTGGAGCGGATACGAATTTGTTGTCTGGAGACGTTTGGAGGAGGATCAAGGAAATTTATCCATCTGCTAAGCTTCGTCCAAAATCCAACATTTCATTACGAGGTTTCGCAGGAGACGAATCTTTTCAGGTCAAAGGTTTTCAAATACTAAATTTTACCATTCAAGGTCACGTTTTCGAGGTTCCAGTATATGTGATTCAGAAATTAAAAACAGATTGTATTCTAGGTTTCCCCTTTTTCATTAGGTATCATGTTCTTCTAAATTGCAAATCGAAAGAAGTCTCTCTTGAGACTGATTCAGGACAGACCATCTCCATTAACATGGAACAGCAGCATTGTTGTCGAGTCACAGTTGCAGAAGTATCATCGGATAAAGAGGAAGACTCTTTATATCAACCAGCTATTTCCAAAGAAGAAATTCAAAATTTTGTTTCTCAAAGAACTGATTTAGATTCAGATTCTAGGAATCGATTATTTTCGTTGTTAACTAGGTTTCGTTGTCTTTTCACAGAGAATCCCAGAGTCGTGAAGGTTGAGCCGTATAGAATACAACTTTCAGACGTCGTTCCCGTAGTAGGAAAGTTGTATCCTGTACCTGTTCACCTCCAGAAGGAATTTGAGCAAGTGCTGGACAAGTGGTTGAAACTTGGAATCATCATAGAAGATCCTTCACCTTACAGATGCCCTGTACATATTGTGCGTAAGGCGTCTGGAGAGCTAAGGCCCGTGATTGATTTGCGTGGTATCAATGAGCGTGTGATTGCACCAAAGATTCAGGTCGAGCCGATCTCCGATCTAATCGCGCGAGTCAGTGGTGCAACCATTTTCACCTCGTTGGACTGTACGCAATCATATCATAGTGTCCCGATCCATCCAGACTCTTACAAATATGTTAGTTTCATTTACAAAGGTCGTCAATATCAAATGACACGTCTAACCATGGGTTTGAAGTCATCTCCAGCAGTTTTCCAATCAATCATGCATAATTTTTTCGGTTTAGAACCTTTCAAAAATTTTCTCATTGTGTATCTTGATGACGTCCTTTGTTTTTCATCATCTATTGATGAGCATTTTCAACATCTGGAAAAGGTCTTTGAAACTCTTCGTTCGGCAAATCTTTCCCTCAATTTTCAAAAGTGTAATTTTCTTCAAATACAAATTTCTTTTCTTGGACACATTATTTCAGGATCATCAGTGAAAATTAATCCAAAGAGTAACGAGGCCATCCGTTACTTTCCTCTGCCGCGAACTAAGAAAGCTTTACGAAGATTTCTTGGTCTCGTGGGATGGCGAAAGCGACATTTCCCTGACTTTGCGGGGTTAACAGCTCCATTTTATGATCTTCTGAAAAAGGATCGAAAGATTGATTACTCTCCGGAGTTACTAGAAAAATTTGATCAGCTGAGAGAACTTTTAAGTAGTCCTCCCGCACTTGCGCAACCGGATTTCAATCTTGACTTTCATTTGTTCAGCGATGTCTCTGCGGATTCATTGGCCGGCTACGTGGCACAATATCCGCCGCGACAGGATGATCCGGAGATTATTGCGTATGTAAGTCGGCGAATAAAACCGCACGAGGCCTCGTTGTCAGTGTTCCAGTTGGAATTAGCTGCAGTTCTTTTCCTCTGTGAAAAATTTTCATACTTCATTTTAGGTCGACGGACTACGGTCCACTGTGACAATGCAGCAGTCACATATGCTTTCAGTTTGAAAAACCTAGATGCTGGAACTACTCGTCTTCTGCTCAAACTGCAACGTTTTGATCTTCAGTTCATTCACATAAAAGGCTCGGACAATGAAATCGCTGACCTATTGAGTCGCTATCCTCCAGAAATTCCTCAGGCAGAAGAGGATCATTTTGTAAATTTCTTGACCGCGGAGGACACTGACTTCTTGAATGTCGCGGAACTGAGGCGAGAACAGCGGAAAGATCCGTATTGTAGAAAATTACATACCGTTTGGAAGGGTTGTCAAAACAATACTAGGGTACGTGTGGAGAATAATTTGGTTTACGTCAGAAATTCTCAAAATTCTGTTTGGTTGCTGGATATTCCTTCCAGCTCAGTGAAAATTATTGTTTCGGCAATCCACAACAAAGGCCATTTTGGAGTGAAGCGATGTTTGTCGTTCGCTAAGGCCATGTTCCATTGGAGAGGTATGCGTGAGACTTTTACAAAGTATATTCTGCCTTCTTTGTGCACGAACAAGGCCTTCTTTGTATAAAATATTATACAAAGTATATTTTACAAAGTATGCCTTCTTTGTGCACGAACCAAGTACTCCTACAGGGTGATTAGAAAGGAGCCCTGTCATGTTGAGGCGTCTTCTTCCTTTGAGAAACAATGCCTCGATCTGGTCGGGCCTCTTCCTAAGAGCCAGGGATATAAATATATCTTGTCCATCCTGGACGTCTACAGTCGTTTTGTATGTTTCTTCCCTCTTCGGACGGCACACACAAGAGAGATTGTGGCGGTCCTTGAAAAGAGATATTATTATCAGCTACCATACCCGAAGTATTTGGTGAGTGACCAAGGTCCGCAGTTCTTGTCGGGCGTCTGGAAACAGTTTTGTCAAAAACACCGGATAAAACATATACTTACCACGCCATACCATCCGGCCTCTCATGGCATTATCGAACGCAGACATCGTGACCTTCATCGCATTCTCCGCCTATATTGCAGTGACAACCAGTCCAAATGGAGTAATTTTCTAAAAGCCGCCCAAGACTTGTGCAATCACTCTTGGTGTGATGCTCTCGGATGTACTCCAGCGGAGCGTTTCTTATCGTATTCAGCATCCAAGAGCTTCAAAGAAAACTTCATTTGGCCCAAAGAGACGGTGCAAGTAAAAGAAGACAAGAAATTTGTAGTTTCTATTCCGGCAGCAGAACCGAAGAAGGAAAGAAAGCTGCGGAAACAACAAGACATCATCACAGAAGGTTCTTTGGTGATGGTGAAAACTCACCATGTGTCGTCAATACCAAAAAAGGTATTTGCTAAATTTATGCATACATATGTTGGACCGTATAAAGTGGTATCTTTAACTCGAAATTCAGCGAGATTGCAAACTCTGAAGGGAGAAAACATAGGAGTCCAGAGTTTTGGCAATCTGAAACTGTTCCGCTGTTCTGAAGAGAAAAGAAAAGAATTATTAGAAGGATAAATAAATAAAAAAATCAACTTAAGAAGAACTCATAAGTTCAGATTTTTTTTTCTCCGAAGCTCCCGGAGGATGTTACCTTATGCTCGGCATAACGTAACATGGTCCGGTGCTTTTGAGCACCTTGTATATTGGAAGGGAAATTTTAGTTTTGTTTAGAATGTTAGGAAAACTGTTTTATTTTGTAGTAGAAAACTGTAGGTCGCAAATTTTGCGTAATTTCATTAAAGTAAATCGTTCCAACGAATATTACATGAAGAATATATGATTAGTAATTATATTTTGTATATTTTACGTATTTATCCAAAAATATAACATTATTTTAGAATACAAGTGTATATTCTAGCTTTTTCAATGATTTTCAGTTTATTTTTATAGATATTTCGGCATAGGGAATCTTCACAAGAAAACTAAAATTTTAATTTCGTAAAATCTTCTTTAAAATTCCAAATTAAGAAAGTCAGCCATAATTTCTTCTTGGTCCATCTCTTTGTTTTCGGAGTAAATTATTTGATTGGATAATCCGCAATCACAGCTGCGGCTGAGATTTCGGCTTTCTTTGATCTTCGCACAGAAGCCTATCATCCGATAGTTACGTCACGATCATCTTCCAATTAGGGATCATCTTCCTGGTATTCTTTGTCTTGCATCAACAACAGCTATAGGATATGGACGTGCAGTGTTCGGCGTCTGTAGAAATTGTGAAATAATTAGTCTTTATTTTAAAACTGTGATTAATTCTTCGTTTTGTCTTGTATCAGAAATTATCAGCGGAGATAGACGTGCTGTGTTTGGTGTTTGAACGAAATTGTTAAATAAGTATTATTCAAAACTGTGAGGTGACTTTCGTCTTGTATCAGTGATATTCTTATGGACTGTGCTTATTTGTATGGAATGAGCTTATTGAAAGTTTGATGTTCTCGATCAGCGAGAGAACGTAGGAGAAGCTGAAGGAGACGGTGACAAAAACGTAAATCTTGAGTTGGTGTGTTGGCATCGGAGAAGAAGAAGTTGAGTGACGCTCAATGGCCACTTAGAACGGTACTGCAGTTATCGGTATCTGTAAACTTTTTTGGAACCCACGTGTTAAGAATCTCCAAGGAGATTCTCGTGGCATAACTTTATCACAAAACCTTTTTTTATATCAGTTTATTCAGCTGTCGAAGGAATGGATTCATGTAAGTAGGAAACCAGTGGAAGCGAAATTTAATCCAGGTATTGGCAACTTCAAAATTCCTTGTCTTGGCAGAACAATTGTGTGTGATTTTTTTTTCTTTTCTTGTGCATGTGTGAAATTTACAACATGATGTGTTAAGTGCTTTAAGTTTTCCCTCAACACCGCACACATGCAGATTTGGTCAATGTGACATCGTGATTTCATTCAATGGGGGGGGGGGAAGAAAGCTAGATCATCTCAGCACAGAGCGATTGTCGTAATAACAAGAAAATGTGTGTACCACACGCACATTTTCCCCCAGTGAGGAAAAGATGTTTAGATTCCCTGAAATCTTGAAATCATTCGTTTTTCGGTAATACTGCTTGAAATTTAAATTATATTTTGGCATGTTTTCTTAGGTTTTAAGAAAAATGATTCTAAATGATAATTTTTGGAAGTAAGTGTCAGAATCACGGCTACAGTCAAGTGCAAAGGTACATGGATTTTGCGTACCGGTAACACTTTCGTCAATAGGCTAAACCTCCGTGATATTCTATTCTGATACCCATTAAGTTTTAGAAATTTCAGTTTTAATGATTAATAGTAGATATTTTTTTTATTTTAATTTAAGAAAACTCAGAATTTCAGAGCGACACTGAAGTAAGTAACCACTGCGTCTTTGGTTATGATGTGGTAGCGAAACAAAATATAAATACGAAAATGAGGAAGGTGCTTCATAAAATATATGTGTGAGACTTTTCTTTCTTGTTTAAGTTAAGTTAGTGTAGCTAGGTTAGAATAGGGATTTTAGGTTTAAGTTGTGTCAATATATTACATGAGTGTCTACCTGTGCTAGATTGTCCAGGGGGTCCGAGCTGTAAGAGAGGTAGCGAAGAGCGTAAATCCTCTATGCCGGCCAAAATCTCAATGCACAGCGGATATTGAGCACGAAAAGAATAGGTAAAGAAAGTGAAAAGTAGCTAACCACAACCTTATGCA
This sequence comes from Thermobia domestica, assembly GCF_964235325.1. Lineage (NCBI taxonomy): Eukaryota > Metazoa > Arthropoda > Insecta > Zygentoma > Lepismatidae > Thermobia > Thermobia domestica. The sequence goes on from NC_137460.1 coordinate 173,702,713, forward strand.
GTAAAGTTTTATTTTTCCAATAATGTAGTGTCTTTATAATGTGTCATTTTCATTTGTTTTTGTGTCGATTTAATGTGAATGTTTTTGAGAGTCAAGAATATTAAATGAATATGAATATTTTAGGAATATCTGTGGAAAATTAAATAATGTTTGGCTCTGAAAGTTAAAGAAATCGATAATGTTAGTTTCTCAGATGGGTATGTCAGTCAAGTGTAAAGATTTTTCTTAAATTTCTTGTGCAATCCTATTCAAGAATATTGTCGAATAAAAATTTACTAGCCGTGAAAACATCTTTCTTTTCAAGCACAGAATATAATTATCTTGTAGTTTTAAGAAGTAGTAGAAATCTTGAGTTACAGTTATGTTTTGGATATTCAATGTGAAACATGATCAAAGCAAAGAGCAGTACGTACATAATAGCTTTAATGGGAAAATGAGAATAGCTGTGAATCAAGGGAAGAGACTTTTCCTTAGTGTGACCGGGGTTGGAAACAACCGAATCTGTAGAAATTTTCTCATTTTATCAGTTTTAAATCAAAATCTCAGTTTGGATTTTTTTTTAGTTGCAAAATTCTGTTTTTCGAGATTTGTAAGATTTTTTTTTATTCAGATAGGGCTTTTACAGACAACATTAAGATCTTCATTGTGCTCATTGCCAGCTCCACTCGTAGGTCGATGTCCTGTGTCTGTAGTCGTGGTTCACAACCTATTTCCGGATGGGATGTGGATAATGAACTGCAGGCCTGGATACCGGACTGTGAGTTGGGATGGAAGAGAGTTTGGAATCTTTACATTTTCGGGCAAGATTTGAGTTCTATTTTCCGTAGATGATTGGCTTGGTGAGTGTATCAGTGACTGTTGATGACGAACCCATACGAGCCCAGTAGGTTCGGTGTCACTAGTCAGTGATACTTTCAGCATAGCCTGTAGTCTCAAGGAAAGGGAACATCATACAAAAACACAATATCATCATTACATTATTTTATTATTATTATTTAATTATTTTTATTATTTTTTTAAAGTAAAAATCGTGATGGATCATTTGTTTCGCGAGTTATCAACTTTTATTTACACTTTTTAACTTCTCCCTCTCCTCAACCCTAAGCTATATCGTCAAAGTAAATAGATAAATGCTATCTTAAGCCCGAACCTGATCTGTGTTGAAAATTTAATTGTGATCGGTCGGGTGGTTCAAGAGTGATGAAGTCACAAAGACAGCCACTTTCATTTTCAGTTTTTTTTACATGTTCCTCCCTCTCACCGGCCCCTACGTTGTACCCTCAAACTCAAATGACAAAAGTAGTCCCAGATCCGAACCTTGTCTATGTTGAGAGCTTTATAGAGATCAGTTGGGTGGTTCAAGAGATTAGGAGCCACACACATAGTTACTTTCAATTTTATAATATAGGTTATTATTATTATTATTATTATTATTATTATTATTATTATTATTATTATTATTATTATTTGCTTACTTTTGAACTTGCACGGAGAACTTACTGCAAAATATGTTTTAATTTCACATTCTTTCCTCGATTGTAATTTTTTTTTATCAGTGGGCACTTATTTCTCTCTAGGCCGTCGAACACATCAATTTTTTTGTGCAATTATTTGCAAATAACGTTACAGGAAGAGGCCGATTCGTTCCAAAGATCAGGGCTAAAGAAAGTAATATTATCGGCTTGAAATTTTAGATGGCATGATAGTGTAGGGGTAACGCAATGGCCTTATGAATAATTGCTATCTACGAGAGCCATCCAGAAAGTGATACCCGTTTGCGCCGCTTGAAGCGCTGACGACTCGGAAAGCCGCTGGGCAAGGTCATAACGCGTCAGTGGCTTTTCTGCCTGCTCTGTGCGAGGTTGCGTGATGCTAGCAGTGCCTGTGTTATGTTTGTGCTCATTTATAATGATAAACGAATTGAGAACCCCGCCAGTTGTGAAGTGAGGGCCGTGATTAAATTTCTTAATGAACGAAACGTTCGACCTTGTGAAATTCATCCCCAATTAAAGGAGGTGTATGGAGACAATGCGATGGAAGAGTCGTCTGTTCGGCGCTGGTGTCGCAACTTCAACCTGGGGAGGGGGAGTACACACGACGAGGAGCGTTCAGGGAGACCATCTGTCATTACAGACGAACTGCTGAGGTCAGTAGACGAATGAGTGAGGAACGATCGGCGCGTCACAATTGATGAACTCTGTGAACATTTTCCTAATGTGTCTCGACTTTCTGGCGGGAAAAAGATTTGACAGTGATGACGAACTTAGAGGAGGCGTGACTACGTATCTCAATACGCTGGTGGCGGAGGACTATGACGCTGGAATACAAAAACTCGTCACACGGTATGACAAATGCCTAAATTTGCTTGGTGATTATGTGGAGAAGTAGTGTAAAGTATGCTCTTTCCTATAAAAATCTGTATATTTGTTAATATGTACTGCTGTGTCTTTAGTGCACAAACGGGTACCATTTTCCGGATGACCCTCGTAGCATAGTGATTGTGAAGATTCGACTTATCATACTGGACAAGCAATACATAACAATGTGAAAGCAAACACCTGTATCATAATAGAGACGATTTACGAATGTTGGATGGGAAAGAGGACAGGAATTACCAGGACATTCCAAAGACATCATTGATCTGCAGTGTGTAATTTTCGTGTTATCGTTCTCAGAAAGAAACATTACACCATTTGTTAAACAAAGTTTGGCTAAAGCAATCGGTGATGTAGTGGTAACGTGTCAGACTTCCAAATGAAAAATCTTGGTTCGATACTCCATCAGGTAGTATGATATTTTCGCATAAAATAATGGCTGCAAACAGAGACTCGTCTCCTGATGGAGAACTTACAAGGCATCACTAGCGATAGTTCGAGTAAATAGTGTGTGCGTTCTATATCATACACTGCAATAGTAAGTATGCTTCATATTTATATTCGTCCCATCCCTCTCTCTTTCTTTCTTGATGTTTCCCTATCTGTCTTTGCATCTTTTACTTCTCTAGCTCTCTTCCTCTCACACATACATGCAGTTCATATTCCAAAGTTAAAACGGAGCAGAAGCCTGGTCCGGGGAATCTAATTAACTGTTAACTTCGGCGTCGTGTTTTCCGTGCTCTGGGGATAACATCAACGGCCTTAGTCATATCTGACAGAAATACTGTTTAAACGCAAGGAAATAAGTAAAATCTCTTTTTTATCCTCTGGGTTACCGAATCTTAGTCGAATTACTGGTTCACTACGGATTTAAATTCCTCGATCCAGTGGTGGTCTATAACCTAACCAACATCATACGACTGACGCGATGATGCGTATGAGCTCTTAGCGTGTTCTTTCTCTCTGTGCAAATTACGTTATATTCGGAAGAGATGAAATCAATGCTGGATGTTCGGAACAGATAACTCTTCGGAAAAGACTAGAAAATGGTACCTCTCTGGTTATTTGAAAACAAAATTTTATTTTACTAGTTCGACACAATATTTGTTCCCGTCCTATAATTCAATGGGTTTTATTCATGTTGAAATTTGAAAGATGCTACATCTATGAGAAACATGAACTTTTCCTTTCCAACATTTGTAGCTTTCCATTACGATACAGTTTGGACTTTTAATATAGGTTATATCTGATAGATATTTAGCAATAAAATAGCACTCTTCAATTTTCTCTTTTTTCTTTCTTTCTCTTTTCTTTCGTTTCGTTTTTTTCGTTCAGTTCGCATTAGTAGTCTGAAATGGAAGATATAACCAACGCTGTCTACTGGGTATATTAGAATGTATTTTGGATTATTACGTCCAACGAACACTACCGAATTTGCAGTCGAACCACGCGGAGACAAAGCATGTGTGTTAAACCTTTGACATTATCCTAGATGTGTCTCGGAGATCTACAGTTCTACTTGAAATTGAGTATGCTATCCATTATGAAAGTAACATAATAAATATTTAAAGGATCGTCTATATATTCGAATAGTTCTGAAAAACTATGTAAAAACAAACATTATTTCTATATTACTGTTGGATTTCTGGAAACGGAACTTTATAATGTTAGGTTATTTTCTTACTACGTTTGAACCCCACAGTTTTATCTGTTCTCCAATTACTTTTTCTTCTTCTCCTCTCCTTTCCTCCTCTCTCTCTCTCTCTCTCTCTCTGTTCATTTCTGAATCTCTGTGTAATAGACATTCATTGGTTTCAATTTTTCATTGTGTGTGTTTCAGTTTCTCCCTACATCAACCTATGAATCTTGTTTCGTCTCTTTTTTGTTATTTCTTTTTATCTATACTAATACATGTATAGTTTGAAGTAAGAATTGCGCTCATGTTGTTAGCTAATTTTAGTATGGAAGAGAAGAAAGGAGGTGAGAGAGGGGTCTCTTTACCTGACACGACTATGTGATAAGAATATGTATATTTGGTGGCCTAACGGCACGGCGTTAGCTGTTGCAATGTTTTATGCGGAGTTTACCATTTAAAAGGCTGCTGTATTGTGATAAAACGAGACCTGAAGTATGATCATAAGATAAATAGGGATGATGCTGATGTCGCTTTACTGAATGTCTGTAATTTACTTTTAAACATCGGACATCTTGTAAAACAGAGCATACTCTGTCCCAAACAGATGATGTGTCACAAACGAGTTCACATTCTCATTTGTAGGAATATTAAGGTATAAGTTAGTCTAAAAACATAACCTTTTATATTTAATAATATTGTGTGATATGCCATATGGCGGAATTCAAGATCGGTTCGAAGGTGACCCTACTCCAAGTCATTGCAATAATGCCAATTGTAACATTTTTTGCCTCCATCCACGCACGTCGTTGTTATTGTTCTGTCCCAATACTTTTCACTAACCCTGTATACAGCTCCACATGTGCCTTCTGACTGCAAAATTAAACTAATTGCTTTCACAGAATATTTTTCATACTATACTTTGATCTAGGGCTACAAATCGAATTTTAGAACTAAGGGGAAAATGAATAATATATAAAGTAACGAGAATACAGACTCCCAAAGACGGGAGTGCAATCTTACTTTAATGGAGAATGACTTAAGTAATAGCATTTGTTGCAGAACAATCAACAACCAAACAAAACTTATATCACCATTCAAATTTCCTATTTGCTACTAATAACTACAGATATTTTTCCTTCTTTTGCACAAAACTATCAACTTACCAAAGGGACAATATACACTTGTGCATGCTCGATTTCCTCTCGTGCTTTGATCTCAGGCTTTTTAGCCGTGGAACCGGGCCCTTTTGACGCGGGGCCTTTTTCAGTTGGGACTATTTTACGCGTGGCACTTTGGACTCGAACGGTATTGGTGCGCGGCCGTTTTGACTCCGGACCTTTTGACCAGGGCACTTTTGAAACAGCGCCCTTTAGACGCGGGCTCATTTGTCGCCGACTCCTTACCCGAGCTCTTTCTACTCGGGGCCGTTTACACTTGGACCCTTTTGACTCGGCCCCATTGGTCGCCGAGCCCTTTAGACGCGGGACCGTTTTTGACTAGGGCAGTTTTGTCATGGGGCGCTTTCGCCCGGGGCTCTTTTGACTCGGGCATTTCGGTCCTCGCCCTTCTGGCATAGAATATATATTCACCAGCTGAAATGCGTTGGGCAGGGGGAAATTATGAGTAAATAGATGATCAACGATCCAGGGCACAGTAAAAATACTTACGTAAGTGGTCATATATCTTTCTTTCTCCTGATTTCCACTCTTGATCTCAGGCTCTTTAGCCGTGGAATTGTATTTACCGGGCCTTTTATCCCGGGGTCTTTTTGACGCGGGGCTTCTTTGACACGGCCTCTGTTAACGCGGGGCCTCTTTTGACTCGGGACATTTTGTAGCGTGGCCCTTTCGACTCGGAAACTTTTGACACGGGACAGTCTTCACCCGTGCCCTTTTGATGCGGTGTCCTTTTTCACCGGGCATTTTTAGATAGGACCCTTTTGTCGCGACGACCTTTTGACTTGGGTACTTTTGACGGCGGGGCCCTTTTTACTTGGACCCTTTTGTCGCCGGTCCCTTTTGACCGGGGTCCAGTTTACTTGGGCATTTCTGTCTTCGCCTTTTTGTCCGTGTCCTTCTGACAGAACTATATATCTCTCTCTCTCTCTCTCTCTCTATATATATATATATATATATATATATATATATATATATATATATATAGATATAGATATAGATATAGATATATATACATCAACTCTGTGTGGGGCAGGACAGGGGCAGTTATGATTAAATACATGATCAATGACCAGGGCGCAGTAAAATTTGTTACACCACTGATCATATCTCTTTCTTTCTCCTGATTTCCAATCCTGATCTCAGGCTTTTTCGCCGTGAAATTATATTGCCGGGCCCTTTTGACGCGGAGCCTTTTGAGTCGGTCCTTTTTGACGCAGGGGTCTTTTGACTCGTCCCGTTTTAACGGAGTCCTTTTTGACTCGGGCTTCCTTTCGCGGTGCCCTTTCGCCTGTAACCCTTTTCACCCGGGACCGTTTTGACCCGTGTCCTTTTTGAGGTGAGGTCTCTTTTGACTCGGACATTTTTGATAGGGGCTTTTTGTCACGACGTCCTTTTGATTCTGGCCCTTTTGACAGCGGGGATGTTTTGATTCGGATCCTTTGGTCGCAGGGATTTTTCGACCCTTTTTATTCGGGCATTTCTATTCTTGTCTTTTGTCCGTGCCCTTCTGACATACAAATATATATATATATATATATATATATATATATATATATATATATATATCTTTCTCCTGGTTTTCACTCCTGATCTCAGGTTTTTTAGCCGTGGAATTGTATTTGCCGACCCCTTTGACGCGGGGCTCTTTTGACTTGGCTCCTTTTGACGCGGGGCCTTTTTGACTCGGGGCCTTTTGCCGCGGGGTCATTTTGACGCGGGACCGTCCTAACCTGTCCCCTTTTGAAACGGGGTCCTTTTTGACCCGGCTTTTTTGACATAAGGCCTTTTTGGCTCGGCCTCTTTACTCGCAAGGATCTTTTGACCCGTGTCTTTTTGAGGCGGTGTCCACTTTGTCCGTTATTTTTACATAGGGACCTTTTGACTCTCTTCTCGCGATGATCTTTGACCCGGGTCCCTTTGACGAGGGGAACATTTTGACGCTGTGCATTTTCGACTCGGGCTTTTTTGTCGCGGGGCCACTTTTGAACTTGCTCTTTTGACGCGGGGCCTTTTAAAACCGAGCCCCGTTTGGACTCGGGCCTTTCTATCCTAGCCTTTTTTCGGGCCCTTCTGACATGGAACCATATATATATAACGCAGCAGTTGAAATGCGTGGGACAGGGAGGGTATGAGTAATGGATTATCCAGGGTGCAATAAAATTAGTTACGCCACTTTTCATATCCCTTTCCTTCTTTTCGCTCTACATTATATCTGGAGATGTATGTTCTGACTAATAGGTTAAACTGGCGATTTTAAAAAGTAAGAGGATATACGCTATCAATGATAAACTATGACTTTTAATATATATAGGGCAATAAATCAAAAAACTCTACACCGGTCTTTCGCCCCCCCCCCCCCGTTCGAAAAAAGTCCTGCGGGCGTTAGTGATTATCGTGTTGGTTAATTACTGTATTATATTGTGGTATACATGGAATAGATACTTCTGTGTGTTATTTAAAAATAAGAACCTTATTTACATTTATTACAATCCTTGCTTGACGACAGCGAAACATACGTTCAGCATATTCAGTTTCCATTCTGAAATAAAGGACAGTGAGACGAATGAAATAATTCACGCATACATTTAGGACTTAGAAAAGTGTCCTGCGAACATGTCGTGTCAAATTCCTGAAGAGTGAAAAGCGCTAGTAGCAGTTGTCAGCAGTTATTAACTTAACATATAAGAGAATAAAATGAAAAACTGAGAATACGAATCTTTTCAGCGATGATAGTGTACTGATGCTTCAAATCTTTTCCTTTGCTCCCTATATCTACGTTATTTCCCTAGTCAAAATAAAAACTGTTCAAAATTAATCACAATTTCTTATGCAACCATCCCTTCCTTGGAGTACTGCGCGGTCACATACCCGTCACGGCGATGTAAAGGCACTTTTGGCGACGAGGATACATATAGGAAGTGAGAACTAACGTCTTTGTTACCCAAGGGAAGTAAATATTCGAATCAAAGTCGAATACCGAAATGGAAATGGATGGCACAAAATTTGAAAGCTGGTTTCAAAACATACTTCCACATCTGGAATCTAATTCAGTAATAGTAATGGACAATGCGCCTTATCACAGCATGAAGATAGACCGTATTCCCTCTATGTCGTGGACGAAGAAGAGAATAAAAAATTGGTTGGAAAGCAAAAATATCGCGTATGACGATTTTTTTTTTTTTTTTTTTTTTTGTCAAAACGGAATTAATTAATCTCATACCTTCTGCACTGAAGAATAAATGTAACAAGTATAAAGTGGACGAAATGGCAGCTAATTCAGGAAGAGAAGTTCTAAGATTACCTCCGTATCATTGTACGCTTAATCCTATTGAACTTATTTGGAACCAAGTGAAGGGACATGTGGCACGCAATAACAAGTACTCAACATTATTTCTTTTGCTTTTTCTTGTTACATAATCCAATCAAGTGATCTTTCTTGTGTCTTTCTTTCTTTTTTTGATATGCTACTTCAAATCTATTTTTCGTATGGTCCTACTGCCAATGTCTGTTTCACCTGTCACATAACTTGTTTCACTGTAATTATTCATAGCTACATTTCACGGAAAGTGGTACTGTTTCTGAATATTTACGTATGCATTTCCCATTCCTCCTCAGAAAAGCAAAAAAGGAATAAATACTTTTTAAAGAACGTTGTTCTATTCAACTCACTTCGTTACATTATGCTACAGATTGACAATGCTTTCACTTAATATATATATATATATATATATATATATATATATATATATATATATATATATATATATATATATATATATATATATATATATATATATATATGGTGCGTCCCATTTCAACTTAGGCACAGCATGTACCATCACCATCTCAGGTATTGCTGTTACTTTTTTTTATAGCAACTGGACATGTTTTTGAGAGACCCATATTTTTTTGTTTTGTCGAAAAAGATTTTCCCGCCAATTAATGGTCCATCAAAGACGGGGAGTACAATTTATGAATTGTAGAAGACATGGAAAATGGTCAACTTCGGAGTCTCACCATTCGGCTATTGAGACAGGTAGAGTTATAATTCTTGTTGTGGTATGTACATAAGGATATAAATAAACTATATTTTATTATAGTTTGGTTTGCGCATGCGTTTCTTTTTGTACATAAATTAACAAATGAACGTCAATTTATCTGAAAAGTCGAAGTTTGCGAATTTTTTTCGAGCACTTCCAACTCGAATTTTAAAATTCTGTTTTCACGGTTGGTAAGATCTGGTTACCCGCTTTCCGAGAAATGTTTTGTGTCGCTTCTGTGTGCAACCGTTTTGTCTCAAAAAATTCGAGAAATTGTAAAATTTTAAAAATCGCCATTTTTGAGCGCTATTTTCTCGAAAACACCATCTTTTAAAATCCTGAAATTTTGTCAGATGGTTCAAATTTACATGAATAATAAACACACTAAATACTATTCTTGACCAATGCTTCATGAATTAACTGCAGTCTTTTAAAATTTGCGAAGTTTCGTTAACTTTAATGTCACAGTTAGCAACATTGGGAGCAATAAAAGTGCAATGATTGGATGATGTTTGTGGTTCACATTCATTAAATGAAGAATAAAAAGTTTTCTTGACTGTTTTGTTCATTATTTTGATCAAGAAGGCTCTCTGAAATAGTAAAATTTGCCTTCCCTTACTCTTCCGTTTTCTTAAACCGAAATAATCTGAAGTGGAAATTAACGATTGCGAAACAAAAAAATTTTAAGTTTACTTGAATTGGCATCCAATAAATTCTGATGATCTACAAAGAGCCTGAACTATTACCTCAGTGATGATTTGGAATGCTCCAGACAAAGTCTCAATTAAGTGCGGTGTCATTAGTGATCGAAAAAGGACAAAAGTTAAAAAAAAAAACGAAACGTTTTCTTTCGCGTTCCAAAGAAATTTACTGACTTTTAAAACAGAACAATCCCAACATAAGAATGGGTCACTCGGAATTTTACAGTATTCGACTAAAGTGGGTCAGTCCGCAACCTGCGAGGGAAGTGTGTATGTGTGTGTGTGTATTGTGCAAATTTTAAGTTAGCTGCTACTGCGTTGCTACAAATCAAAGGTGCAGCCTGTATTGAAGCTGTCATGAGTGACCTATTACCTTTAGTAGTATGATCCGTAGAAAATAACAACTGTCTTCTTCAAGAATGTGTTGAATGTCCTGGAGTGGAAGAAATAAGTTTGGAGTCTTCAATTATTGATCCTGATGAAAATGAAAGTGTTATGTATGTCATATGGGAAAACAATAATCTTGTTAAAAAAAAAAAACTGTGTCACTTTCTGTTTTCGTATCGTACATTGCTGGTTTAACTGTAAGAATTGTAATTCATGACTACATCAAGAAAATCCAAAGAGAATTAATTGCTACCGTAAAGCACGGTATAAAATTTCAAGATACACATTCTATTTTACTTCATGTGGACTTCGGTGAAAACTGGACTGTTATTGTGCAAAGTGAAATTCAGAGTTATCACCGGAATATGAATAAACTGACAGTTTTGTTGTAATAAACGACAATAAAATACAAGATTCGGCTCATGTACTCATAGCCATAGACAAGATTCTAAAAATACTCGAAGAAAAGCGAAAATATATTTTATGGAAAAAGGTTTGAATACGAGAAAATAAGTGTCTACAATTTCCCAAACCGTGTCAGTGATTTCCGATGGTTGTGCATCCCACTTTAAAAATCGCTTTCAGATGTTCGAGATGCAGACTGGTCTGATAAGGCAGTGGCTTAGTAGTGAAACCGGCCATGGAAGGGTCTCTGCGACGGTATTGAGGGGGGGAAGATGTAAAGAATGTGGCAACGCGGCATAATCTTAGGCAAATACAGATACACAGTGTTAAAACCGCAGAAGAAAAAAAATGAAATGAAATCTTTAAGTTTTACGTCCGACGGTTATGCCGGTTAGGCTAAAGGAGACGGTGATTATGAGAAATGAATGAAATGGTGGAATGCAGAAAGTGGGAGGAAACGGGATAACCCCGAGATAACCCACGAGGACGGTGTTTGTTCACGACAAAGCCCACACGGTGCGATCTTGCGGGAAGAATTCGTGAGTATAGTGGAAGTTACAAACTCCGGGTATTACTCTCGTTTTGTTGCCTGGAACTGAATTCGACGACTTCCGGAAGAAAAAAAGGGAAAGTTTGCGACCGGTAACTGGTATTCAACGAAGTCATCTTTGGCTTTCGGAAAATGGCAAAGTTTTTATGGCAGTAACGGGTCACCATGAATTAATTTCATGCTTCCTTCAAAATCGAACTTCTGCAATTCAAAGTGTAGATTTAAGAAATCTACAAAAACGAACTTTTGTTGCATACATACATGTATGATAACCAGTGGTGCGTAGCATAAATATTATGAGTAAATAATGAATTACGAGAAGTTGAAGTGCTGTTTATGCTCCTGCATGGACCTTCAGCATTTGTGACTATCGACAAGTGCTACGCAGTGGCGGATCTGGGACGGACTTCTGGAAGCGGAGGGGGTAATACTGCTACTTAGAGCTACTTTTAAGAGCTCCAAACTCTGAGATCGGTTTTATTTGATATAAAATGAAAAAGTTTCTTCCCCCAAGGTCCACTCCTGGACGAGTTGTGAGTGAGCCAACACCTATTAGAGCACCTTCACGGTTACATGCTATTAGCGAAGAAGACACCAAGCAAGCAAATGATTGGTCCATGTAAAAAATAAAAAAATCGTAATCTTAATTTCCACCTCAGATTATTACGGTTTAAGAAAACGGAGGAGTAGGGGGAGGCTCATTTTACTATTTCAGAGAGCCTTCTTGATCAAAATAATGAACAAAACAGTCAAGAAAACTTTTTATTCTTCATCTAATGAATGTGAACCACAAACATAATCAAATCATTGCACTTTTATTGTTCCCAGTGTTGCTAACTGTGACATCAAAGTTAACGAAACTTCGCTAACTTTAAAAGGCTGCAATTAATTCATGAAGCATTGGTCGAGAATGGTATTTGGTGTGTTTATTATTGATGTAAAGTTGAACTATCTAACAAAATTTCAGGATTTTAAAAGATGGTGTTTTCGAGAAAATGGCGCCCCAAAATGGCGATTTTTGAAAAGTTTACAATTTCTCGAATTTTTTGCAACAAAACGGTTGCATACAGACGAGATACAAAATTCATTTCGGAAAGCGAGTATCTAGGTCTTACCAACCGCGATAACAGATTTTTAAAATTCGAGCCGGAAGTGCTCGAAAAAATTCGCAAACTTCGACTTTTCAGATAAATTGACGTTCATTTGTTAATTTACGTACAAAAAGAAACGCATGCGCAAACCAAACTATAATAAAATATAGTTTATTTATATCCCTATGTACATACCACAACAAGAATTATAACTCTACCTGGCTCCATAGCCGAATGGTGAAAGTCCGAATTTGACCATTTTCCATGTCTTCTACAATTCATAAATTGTACTCCCGTCTTTGATGGCTCATATATAAGTGATAAAGGACCATGTAAGTATTGTTTTATATAAAGTTTGATGTACCAGTTAACATTTTAAGCTCAAATAATTGTAATATGAAAAATAACTAGTAAATACCACAACGAAGAAATGAGAATTCAGCCAGTAAAAGGCAGTGGACTGCTGGAAAAAGAGGAAACGCCAGTTTGGGAAGCAAAAATACGAGGGTCATTCGGAAAGTAAAGTACGTTTTGGGCTAGCGCGTGCGCGTGTTCCCCCACCCCCGCTACCGCTGGGTTATTGACCTGGGCATGCTTTAGCCTCAGTCTGGCTCCAGCTGCGATTCGCTACGGTCCGTTATTGCTTCGCTGTGCGACTAAAATGTGCGATACAATTACTGATCCCGCCAAGTGTGAGGTTCGTAGTGTGATAAGATTTTTGAATGCAAGAAAAGTGCGTCCGATAGAAATTTACATACAAATCACTGAGGTGTATGGAAATGCAATGAATGAAGCATCAGTTCGTAAGTGGTGCATTATGTTTAATGACGGACGGACGAATGTGCACGATGAGGAACGCTCGGACCGGCCTTCTGTTGTGACTGACGAACTCAAAGGAAGAATTGAGCGGAAAATTCAAGAGGATACGCGATTCACTATTGATGGGCTGCAGGAATTCCTTCCTGAAATTTCAAGAACTTAAGGAAGCTGTTAGTGATTGGTTCAACAGTTTGGCGGCAACTGTGTATGCCGAAGGCATAGAGAAACTTGTACCACGGTATGACAAGTGTTTAAATTTACACGGCGACTATGTCGAAAAGTAACTTAAGTATCACATAGTATGTAACACAAATTTCGTCTTTGTATATCAGTTATTAAAGTGTTTATTCAAAAACGTTCTATACTTTCGAATGACCCTCGTAACTAATAGGAAAATAGTATTAAACATTGTTTTCAGTTGCTTTAACTCGAATCCCTATTAGGTTGTTTGTAATTGACTTACATTCTTTTTTCTTTTCGTATATACAGTATGATAATTGTTTTCATGGAAGACTGCAGGCCAGTAGCCAGTCCAAAATGTAAAGTGGGTCCGGTGGAATTAAGGGGGGGGGGGCGTTCCAATCACATTATAGTTCATCAACATATTATTGTTCATTTTCAAGTCTAGCGTGAACATTTTAGGGAAGCCAGTAAAAATTTAGGGGGGCCCGGCCCTTAGACCCCCCCTTGGATACGGGCAGGAAAAGGAGTCGACACACTTTTTATTTTTCTTGTCATATATTGTTATATTTTTGTTGCCATATGTTATGGAGGAATGGGGGCTCAGTGGTAAATTACTTACTTCCGATCCTGCCCTTGGTCATGTAAATTCGTGGCTAATGACATCGTGTCAGTGAGTTTTCTCGCAGTTCTCCCCTTGCTGCCACTTTCCTCTTCCATCAATACTTTCCTATCATTCATTTTCAATAATCATAGTCTCCTTTAATCTATATGGCATACGTGTGAGACTTTAACTAAATATGTCTTTTCATTTTTTCATGCATATGTTGGTGTATTAACAAAAAAGAAACCTGATAAAATCATTGTGCCGACACAATGAATTGTGTACAAGGTCCAACCCTGCCATCAGTTGTAATGCGCACTCGAGCAGCAGACATAGTACGCTATTCCAACGCTTCTGCACACCCCCGCTTTTTGAATTAATGAGCATACTTCAATTGAGTTGACAGTTACTTGTTAACCTGTTTAGGTTATTCTGTTTAATGTGTTAAGAACCAAGAAGTACGTACACAATTACATGAGAGTTTCAATTGGTTGTTTCCACACTGTTTTTTAAAAATATCTACACAGCAGCGAAACGGGGCTTGTATTGCTAAAGAGAACAGCAACACAACCCCCGTCTCAAGCAGTAGGCAGCTAGCAGGTAGGTGGCGGGGAAAAAAGTTCCTATCAACTTGTCTGAGATAGATCTTAATGACCTATTACCAAACTGCAATACAAAGTTTCCGAATGCATATGTTGTACGAATTATGTGCATATACAGGGCACGCCTAGAAATCGCAAACAGTGAGAGAGATACAACAAGAACTATACATATTTGTCATCGTTTCAAAAGTACAACGCAACAAAGTAATCAGTTTTCCAGGGTCACCCACAGCGTCCCAGAGTGGGCCCAACTGAAATATTAGAAGTGGTAAATGAATCAAGAAGCATGTCGGTAAGGTGTTGTTAAAGGAAAGAATACGGTAAGAGTCTCGACTCCCTAAAATTACCTTGTGCAAAATGGCGGCCTGTCAAAACGTCAGCGAAAATGTCATTGTAAAGTCAGAGGGTCCAAAGGAGTGTTTGGAAGCTTAAGCAGAGACTTCCTGGTCATTAGTAATTGTCGATGGATGGAAGAGTAAGCAAACTCATGCTGATAGTTTTCTTTCCGACATATTTGAGGATAAAATAAATGAACGCATTAGTCGTAAATTGTCATATATTAACAACTGAAATGCGATTTATTCAGAATGGCAAAAGTAGAGTTTGGAAGAGAAAGTAGTCCTTTATTCAACGTTATTTGCCGACATTTAAAAATAAATTAAAATAAAGGTACTGTCGTAAATTGTTAGATATTTATTAATGAAACGTTATACTCAGTAGGTCAAAAGAAAAGTTTGGTATATGAAATAGAATCTCATTATCGTTTCTTACTGACATATTAGAGTAGAAAGAGAACGAAAGTAAATGTAGAAAATTTTTTGGAGTTTCAAATTGGAAAGTGAGTCTATTTAGTAGGGAGAAACTAGTTTTTGGAAGCTGAAGTGGACTCTTCCTGATCGTTCGTTACTGAGTTATTTGTGAATAAAATGAATGAAGAGAATTGTCGAAAATTGTCAGATGGTTACTATTTAAAGGTTAGTCTATTCAGTAGGGGGAAAGCAATGATTGGAAACGATAGCAGAGTCTTGCTGAGCGTTGGTTCGGAAGTTATTTAAGAATATAATATTAGAACGGAAATCTCGTAACCACATATTTAAATTGAAAGGGAATCTATTTAGTAGAACGAAAGGAGTGTTCGAAACTTTAAGCAGACTACTGTTGTTTTTTGGTTACTCACACATTTAAATTTAAAATGAGAACGGATTTCTCGTACATTCTCAGAAATTTCCATTCCAAAAGTGAGTCCATTTGGCAGGCCGAAAAGAGTTATTGAAGATAAAGAAAAGACTGGCAAACTGATAGTTAATTAAATATTTAAGAATCAAATGAAAGAACGGATGTCGTAAATTGTGAGATATTGAGGATTGCGAAGTATTTCCGTTTAGTAAAGCGGCAGGGTCGTTAGGAGGATGAAGCACGCTTTTGTTGATCGCTAGTTACTGACACATTTAAGAATAAAATAAACGAACCAATTTGTCGTATATTGTCAGGCATTTTCAATTTAAAAGTGATTCAATTCAATAACACGAAATGAATGTTTCGATGCCGAGGTATACTCTTACTGATCGTTAGTTACTGGCAAATTTACACAAGAAATGAAAGAAGGGAAGTAACATAAATTATTTACAATAAAAAAAGGAAACAATTTAGCAGGGCGTATTTGGTATTTAGAAGATGAAGCAGACTCTCGCTAATCGTCAGTAAAACGAAAGAACGTGATTCACGTAATATGTAATTTTTTAAAAATTGAATAGTGAGTCTATTCAGTAGGGCGAAAGGAGAGTTTGGAAGATGAAGTAGGCTCTTGGAGATCATTACTTACTGACGTATATGAAATTAAATTGGAGGAAAGGATTTGTCATAAATTGTGAAATATTTACAATTGAAAATGAGACCATTCATTAGGACGAAATAAATGTTTGGAAGATTAAGCAGGCTCTAGTTAATTGTTAGTTACTAAAATATTTAAAAATGAAATGAAAGAACGGATTAGTTTTACATTGTAACAGATATTGATCTTCGGAAACTGGCAAAGGGATAATTACTGACAAAGGGCGGACGGATAATTACTGAAATATTTAAGGCTGTGTCTAACTCTTTCAGCTGAGATCATCAATCCGTATATAATAACAAGGTGAGCTTGTTTCCAAAGTATTATGAATACTATTTTTCTGCAGTTCAATATATTCGGAAGGACACAAACCGAGGAATGAAGATGAATACCTAGTTGGATAACAACTCCGTGTCCGTGAGTCTTGAAGAAAGATATTGAAATGTAATTGTTCCAAAGTGCGTTCTGGAAAGTGTAGCTGTTTCAAAGCTGACAACATGTACAGCTCTTTGTAGATGTGAAGGGTGTGAATGCTCAATATATGTACACGAAGAAAGATTGTAAATTGCAATCTTACACGCCTTAATGTTTTAAAATGTTAAATTCTCAATTTTGTTGCTATGTGATATGATTTATTCTACAGTTTTGGTATTGTAGTAACCTTACATTTAAACTTCAATTTACACAAGCTTGACCTGTAAAGTTAAAGAGATAAACTTAAAATGCTTAATAGTGCTATGAATTCCATTCTCTTAAATCAAGAGCAGACCGTCTGATAGTATTTCTAAGCCAATATTAGCAATTAGCGACCTCAAGAACATATATTTTGTTACCAATCAGTCTACAGTTATGGCATTATATTAAATCTGGTCACATTGGGAGCCATGTTGGAAAATAGTAAACTAAACCCACTAAAAAGCAAATTAAAATATACAAATGTGTAAATTGTTCATTATTTGATCAATAGTAATTAAAATAACATTCTCACTTGCTCATAAAGAGAAAAATATAAGATACTTTCACGAAAAAACACCTTTACGAGATTAATTTTTCATGTCCGCCATTTTTCCCTCCTAAATTGACTCATTTATCAATTGTAAATATTTTACGATTTTCGACAATCCCGTTCCTTCATTTTATTCTTAAAGGTGTAACAACAATCAGGAAGAGTTTACTTTGGTTCCAAACAGTCATTTCACCCTATTCAACGGAATCTCTATTAATTGAAAATGACGATATACGACAATTCCGTTCATTCTTTTTTTTTTTAAAATCATATCAGTAATAAACTATCGGCAAGAGATCTTGGTAACACTACGTTTTATCAATTTCAAATAGAAACATTTTAGAATCTACAATTCCGTTGATTCATTTTATTCTTAAATATGTCTGTGACGGTCTGCTTTGTAATCTATTAGCAGTCTGTTAGCTAATTGTAACAGTCTATTAGCAACAATCTGCTTCATTATTGAAATAATCTCCTCGCCATACTTAATGGCCTCTCTTTTGAATTGCAAATATCTGACAGTTTACGACAAGTCCGGTCTTACATAACTAACTAACTCTATGGCCTACTGTACCCGAAGGTTCAATGCCATGTTCATAAAAGCTCTCCACTGACTTCTATCCTTAGCTAACTGCATCCAGTTTCTACTTTGTATTCCAATCTCTGCGAGATCCATCTTAATATTGTCCTCCCATCTGCTCGTAGGTCTACGTAATGGTCGTTTTCCCATTTGTCTTCCAGTCAAGACTTTCAAAGCGTTTCTACTTTTTTCCATTCTAGCTACATGACCCGCCCACCTAAGCCTCCTAGACTTGACGGCCCTAACAATGTTGGGCAAACATTATAACTTACGGAGTTACTCGTTATGAAGTTTCCGCCATTCCTCATTCGCGTTGCTCTTGGGTCCGAATATTCGTCTCAGGATCTTGTTCGCAAATACTCTCAATCTATGTTCTTCCCTCAGAGTAAGTGTCCATGTTTCACAACCATAAAGAACAACAATCACAATTATCGTTCGTATAGTTTAAGATTGAAATTCTTCGACAGAATTCGCGACGACAAGTGATTTTGAACCGAACAATAAAAACAATTCCCTGCTTTTAGTCGACATTAAACTTCTTCCTGAATATGATTTTCGGCTGTTAATATTGATTCTAAATATTTGAAACTATCCTCTTTATCAAAAATATTATCTAATTTTTTAACGCATCCATAATTTGCTGTATTACGGTTCCGACGTACTTCCATGTATTTAGTTTTCTCTGTATTTAATTCTAAACTCGTGTCCCTGCAAGCGTTTAATAAGATCTCTGCATTTCTTTCTTTTGTTCTCCTATGATCCCCTATTAAATTTACATTATCAGCACAATCTATAACATGGTGAGTACCGCTTGACTCTAGGCCCTGGTTGCTATCTTTGATTTTCCTTACAGCGTGTTACAGAACAAAGTTAAATAATAACGACGACAACGAATCTACTTGTTTCAGGGCATTTTCGACGTAAAAGCTCGTGCTTTCTCGGTATTCCAAGTTCAGTAAGAAAGTTGTATAATGTTTCTCTCCTAACCGTGTCGAGGCCTTTCTTAAATCAATAAACAGTACATTTACCGGGGTTATTGTATTCCCACAATTTTTCGAGTAATTGGCGAATGGTAAACATTTAGTCGATAGTTAATCGGTTTCGTCTAAAATCGCACTAATAATTTCCAATGTCCAACAATTTCCGATGTCCAATAATTTCATCTGCGTCTAGGGTCAATCTTGCTAATTGAAATTTTAATTCACTTTAAACGATGTTGACAGAAGAGAAATGCCCGTTAATTATTACAGTCAGTTTTGAAGTCTTTCTTGTGAATTGGAACAATGATTAATTCTTTCTTAATTTGTGGCAATTCTTCCTTGTTCCAGATAAGGAGAATGAGTTTGTTTATCTTGTTCCACAATTTTTCGCCTCCAGCAAAAATTAACTCAGCCGGAATTTCATCTACACCTGCAGATTTGTGTTTCTTTAATTCCTTTATTGCGGTGTCTACTTCTATTCGGTTGGGTTATGGAATACACTTTTCAGCGGTTTGTATCTCCTTTTCTCTACGCACATTAGTTTTCGGTTGCCTGTTAAACAAATCATCATTTCATTCTTAAATATGTCGAGCACTACCGATCAGAAGAGTCTGCTACAGCATCCAAACACATCTTTCGCCCTAGGAATTGTATCACATTTCAATTGTAAATTTATGTCAAATTACGACAATTCCTTTATTTCACTTTATTCTTGAATATTTATGTAAATAATGATCCTAACTAACGAACAACAATAGCCTGATTCATCTTATACTTTCGACCTGCTGTGTTTACTCACTTTCCAATTTTAAATTACTTACAATTCTCTATAATTCCATTATTTTATTTAAACTAAAACAGTTCAGTAAATAACGAACATCAAGAGTCTGCTTTAAGTACAAATAACACACCCTTCGCTCCCCTCAAATGGCCTAACTAATCAATTGTAAATATCTGCCAGTTTACATCTACTCCGTTCTCTCACTCTTAAGCCTAAATAACTAATAATTAACGACAATTCCGTTTTTTCGTTGCATTATTTTCTATGTCGACAACTACCGAAGAGTAAGAGTCAACTTCAGCTTGGAAACTCCTTTCGCCCTACTGAATAGACTCACATTTCAATTATAAATATCTCACATATTACGGCATTCCGTTATTTCATCTTATTCTTAAATAAATTTATGTCGGCAAATAACGACGAGCAAGAGTTTGCTTCATCTTCCAGTTTTTTGCCCTACGGAATCGACTAATTTTTCACTTGTCAATGTCAGTCAATTTACGACAATTTACCTGATTCATTTTTATTTAATTATGATGTAACCAACGATTAGAAGGAATCTGGTTTCATCCTTGAAATACTCCCTCCTCATACTGGATGGCCTCAGTTTCAATTGGGAATAACTGATAGTTTAGGAAAATTCCATTATTATTTTAAAATAGTTCAGTAGTTAAGAATTATCAAGAGTCTGCTTTATATACGAAAACACAACTTTTGCCCTACTGAATAGACCCGCTTTTCAATTGTAAAAGACAGACAATTTAAATCAATTCTGTTTTTTCATTTTATCCTTAATTATTCATTTAATTAACGATAATGAGAGTCTAATTCGTTTTGCGAACTGTTCTTTAGCCCTAGTGAAAACGACAAATTTCAATTATAAATATCTAACAGTTTACGACAATTCCATTATCTGATATTATACTTAAATATTTGTGCAAATACCAATTAGCAAGAGTTTGCTACACCTTCCAAACACTCCTTTCACCCTGGTGAATGGACTCACTTTTCAATGTTAAATATTTGATAATTTAAGTACAATTATATTCTTTCATTTTATTCTTAAATATTTTTTCAACCAACGAACACCAAGAGACTGGTTTAGTTTCCCGACACTCCTTTTGCCATACTGAATAGACTCGCTTTTAAATTGCAATTATGGGACAATTTACTACAATTGTGTCTTTCATTTTTTCCCCAGATATGTCAAGAACTAACGATCAACAATAGTCTGCAACATCTTCAAACACTCCTCTCTTCCTTGTGATTGAAATCACTTTTAAATAGTAAATGACAAAAAATTAGCGATATTTCCGTTTCACTTTATACTTTATTATGTTAGTAACTGAAGTGAGTTTCATATTCCGATATCTTTATCCTTTTGGCTCTAGTGTAGAAAACAATTTTCCAATAGTAAATAACTAACAATTTCCGACATTTCCGTTATTTCGTTCTGTCTTTTATACATCGGCAAATAAAGATCAGCAAAAGTTTGTTTCCTCTTCCGAACACTGTTTTAGCCCTTCCGAATGGACAAATACCTCACTTGTAAATATCACTGAAATTACGACAATTCCTTTATTTCATTTCATTTTTCAATATGTCGGCAAATAACGATTAGAAAAAGTTTGCTTCACCTTGCAATTACTCCTTTCACGCTAATGAATGGTCACACTTTTCAGTTGTAAAAAGTCTGACGATTTACACAATATCTGATAGCAGAAAGAATCTGCTTCATCATAGAAACACTCCCCTCATCATAGAAATACTGAATGGCCTAACAATTGAATTTAGTTATCTGAAAATTTACGACAAATATGCTCTTTCATTTCATTCTCAAATATGTCAACTACGGATCAGCAAGAGTCTACTTCAGGTTCTAAACACACCTTTTATCCTACTGAATAGACTCACATTTCAGTTGTAAATATCTAACAAAATAATACAATTTCGTTAATTAATTTTATTCTTAAATATTCGACTAATTAATCAGCGAGAGTCTTCTTTATCCTCCAAACATTCCTTTTGCCCTGCTAAATAGACTGTTTTGCAACGTAAACATCTGACAGCATATGACAAATCCGTTCTCTCAGTAATATGTCCGTAACCAAGGATCAACAGGAGTCTGCTTCTTCTTCCAAAAACTCCTTTCGTTCTAAGGAATGGATTCCCTTTTCAATTGTAAATATGTGATGGCGACAATTCCGTTTCTTCATTTTATTCTTAAATAAGCATTGAACCAAAGTTCAGCAAGAGTCTACTTGAGCTTCCTATCACTTTTTTCGCCGTTCTTTCAATTGTTTCTTAAATATGTAATTAACTAACAATCAGTGAGGGTCTCCTTCATCTTAAAAAACTTCTTTCGGCCTGTTAAATAGAATGTTTTTTGAAATGATTATATCTGACAATGTTCGAGATATCCGTTCTCTCATTTTTAACTTAAATATATCAGTAACTACGGATCAGGATGATTCTGCTTAATGTTCCAAATATTTCATTCGTCCTACTGATAGACTCACGTTTCAATTGTAAATTTCTGACCACAACATTTCCGTTTTTCCATTTTATTCTTAAAATATGTACTGAACCAACGATCAGCAACAGGATGCTTGAAGTTCCAAAAACTCGTTTCGCAGAGCTAAGTATACTCGCTTTTCAATTTTATCTAATAATTTTCGAAAATTCCGTTTTTTCATTTTATTGTTAAATACGTAATTTAATAACGATCACCGAGAGTCTGCTTCATCTTCTAAATACTCCTACTTAACACTTTTGATTTCAAAATATGTGAAAATCTACGACAATTCCGTTTTTTTCATTTTATGCATAAAATTGTCAACAACTAACGATCAGCAAGGATATGCTTCATCTTTAAAACACTAACTTCGCCACGTTCCAAATATAAATGCTTTAAAATATACGAAAATTCCGTTCCTTGATTTTGGTCTTAAATATGTCAATTGCTAAGGACCAGCAATACTCTCCTTCTGCTTCCTAACAGTCCTTTAGACCCGCTGTGTTTACTTACTTCACAATGGTAAACATACGACAATTTTGAATAATTCCATTATATCAATATACCTAAAAAAAAGTTCAGTATCTAACGAACAACAAGATTTTGCTTTATATATTAAAACACACATTTCGATCCACCTAAATGGTCTAACTTTCTAACTTTTCATTTGTAAATATCGTATAACATCTGCTACGTTCTCACATTTTCTTTTTAAATATATTAGTAACTGACGATCATCGACAGTCTCCTTCATCTTGTAAACGTTCCTTTGAGCTTGTTGAATAAACTTACGTTTGAATTGTAAATATCTCACATAATACGATAATTTCGCTATTTCATTTTAAACGTAAATATGTCAGCAACAAACAATGAAGAGCATTCTTCATATTCCAGTCACTCCTTAACCTGAGTGAATGGATTCACTTACCAATTGTAAATATCTGAAAACTTACTACAATTCCGTTGATTAGTTAATTCTTAAATATGTCAGTTGCAACGACCAGTAAGACTCTGCTTAAGATCGGTCAACAATCGGTCTGCTGCGTTTACTCAATTTTCAATTGGAAAAAATCAGACAATTTAAGACAATCTCGTTCTTTCATTTCATTCTTAAATATGTCAGTGACTAACGACCATCAAGAGTTTATTTGGAAATTCCAAAAAAAAATTCTTTGTCGCTGCAGAGTTAAATCACTTTCAAATGAAAATATCTTGGAATCAACGACAATTACATTGTTTCATTATATTCTAAAGTAGTCAGGAACTTACGAGCATCAAGAGTCTGCCATATATAGCAAATTATAACTTTCGCAAAACTCAACGGACTTACATTTCATTTATAAATATCTAGTAATTTATGCCTGCTACATTTTTGTCATTTTATTCTTAAATATGTCAACAGTTACAGTCAGCAACACTCTGCTTACTGTTCCAAACACTGCTTTTGTTCTACTGAATGGACTCTCTTTTCAATTGTAAATATCTGACTAAGATAAATCCGTTCTTTCATTTTATTCTTGAATAAGTCATGATCTAAGGATCAGCAAGAGTCTTCAGCTTTCATACCCTGATGTCGCCCAATTGAATAGACTTGGTTTCATTGTAGATATCTGAAAATTTGTTACAATTCCATTTATTAATTATTTTGAAACATGTGGGTAACTACCAATCATCAAGAGTGTATTTCAAATTTCAGACTCTCCTATCGGCCTACTGAAGAAACGGGCTTTACAATTGTGATTATCTGACAAAGTACGACAGATCAGTTATTTCATTTTATCTATGTCGGTTACTAACGTTCAGCGCATGTTTTATCTTCAACTTCCAAAATCTCTTTTCGCCCTATTGAATGAAACGACTTTTTTATTAAAGATGTTTGATATTTTACGACAATTCCGTTCTTTCATTTTATTTTTAAATATGTCAGTAATTATCAATCAGCAAGACTGCTTCATCTTTGAAACATTCCCTTCGCTACTAAGCGAATATAAATATTTGTCACAATATACGAGTATTGTTCTTTTAGTTTAATCTTAAAACGTTAGTAATTGGTGCTCTCATGAGTCAACTTCATCTTCGTAATACTCCTGCCCCCTACAGAATAGACTCGCTTTTTAGCTCCATTTGCAGATTGAAAAAAGATTAATTCAATAGTTTGGTACACATTTTGCACAGCTTTGTACAACAAAAATTTTTGTATCGTCACACAGTTTTTTAAAAAGGCGAAAATTAAGGAGCACTCCAAGTTAGCGCTGGAGTGTGCCCAAAACCGATATCCGTAAAGACTATATCATGCTATAGTCAGACTTTTGTAGTTTTTTACAGGAAAAATTAACTTTTGTATCGCAAGCCATTCCGAGCAAATAAGCCCTAAATATGTTAACCCTACCGTTTACATGCAGTGCGACCTACACCGATATCCGTAAAAACCTATCGGTGTTTTACTTTAAGTTCTGTACCAATTTGTTAAGCAGAAATGAAGTTTTGCATTGCAACCCATTCTTAAAAAATAACTCTTAAATTCGTTAAACCAATCGTTAACATCCAGTGTGCAATTAACCGAAACAAGTAAAATCTATTCCATGTTCTACTCTTAGTTATGTACACTTTTGTACAGCAAAAAGTAAGTTTTGTATCGTAAAATATTCCGAGAATATAATCGTTAAATTAATTAACCCAAACGTTAAGATAGAGTGCTCCATATACCGATATCCGTTGAATTATTTCACATTTTACTCTGTGTTTTGTTTAAGTTTCTAGAATAGAAATAGTTGTGTATCGCAACCTATTCTGAGAAAATAAACCTTAAATTTTTTAACTCAACCTTAACATGGAGTGCGCCATACACCGATATCCATAAAAATATTCCATCTCTTACACCGAGTGTTTTCCAGTTTCTTGGAGCGAAAATGATACTTTGTATCGCAACACATACCGAGAAAATAAATTTGTTAACCCAACTGTTATCCTGGAGTGCGTCCTCCACCGATTTCCGTAAAATCTATGCCATGTTTTACTCTGAGGTATGTATAGTTTTGTACTGCATAAATAAAGTTATCTATCGCAAGCCATTCCGAGAAAATTAGCGTTAAATTTGTTAACCGAACTCTTCCCATGGAGTGTGCCCTCAACCGATACCTATAAAAACTATTCTATGTTTTACTCTGAGTTTCGTAGAACAAAAGAAATTTTTGGGCGCCACCTGTTCCAAGCAGAGTAGGGTCAATGTTGTTAATCCATCCCTTTACCTGTAGAGTGCCATTTAGCAATTACGATAATAAAAAACACCATATTGCACTCTGAATTTGTAAATTTCTTGTACTTAAAAGAAAAGTTTTTTATCGTCGCACTAATTCCAACTAAAAAGTTTTAAATTTTTTAATCCAACAGTTAACCTGCAGTTCAGGATTAACACGCTAGCAAAAGGAGCTATTTTATCTTTTAGTGTGAGTTTTCTATGGGTTTTTACACGAGAAAGGAAAGTCGTATGTGAGGAAATAAGGTAAATATATATATTTATAACCTAATGAAGTATTTTATAACACCGTCTTTATCATCTGGATTGCGCCATCAACCGATAACTGTAAAGAAATATATCATCTATCAGTATGAGGTTTCTTTTACAGATTTGTACAATGCAAGGAATGTTTTGTATCGTGACTCATTGCGAACTAGTAATGGACAAAGTTTTTACCACAACAGTTAACCTGTGTTCAGGTTCGAAACAAGATCTTCTAAGGTTTTAATTTGGTGTGACGGGGGAACAATATTTTATTTGGATTTCACGGTCCAGCAGACGTCGCGGTCCAGGTTGGGCAGCAGGGGGTGAGCTCAAGAGGGCCCCGTAAGCGACTTGTTTCTTACTACGGTGTTTAGGGAATATTTGTTCCTATACAATTGAACCTTTTCGAGAATTTTAATGTTTAAAATTATAGGTTCAAAAACAGGCTTGAGAGAAATCGAGCAGCACTAGTTGATGTGTTTTAGGTGAGTTGTCCTACTTTAGCAACAAACTACATAATAATAGACGAGCTTAACCACTCATCTAGGGACAAAACTATGATATGGTTTTTGCAGTTGTCAATTAATTGCGCATTCCAGAGTGAGTTGGATTTCAAAATTTTGAGACTTATTTTCTCGGATTGCGTTCCGATACAAATCTATTTTTCCTGTACAAAACTGTACAAAACTCATGGAATAGTTTTTTTTAACGGTTTCTGTTAATGACGCACTCCATGTTAACGATTCGGGTAATGAATTTAAGGGTTATTTTCTCGGAATGGGTTGCGATGCAAAAATTTATTTTTTCTGTACAAAACTGTACAAAACTAAGAATAAAACATGGAATTGTTTTTATGAATACCGGTGTAGGGCGCACTCGAGTTTTACGGTTTTGGTAAGAATTCGACCGTTATTTACTGGAAACGGGTGATGAAGCAAAACTTTCTTTTGGCTGTAAAAAATCTAGACAAAACAAATAAGCAATGGTATCATTTTTTCGATATCGGTTGAGGGTTTCTGTAGCGTAAATTTATAGTGCACCTTTATTTTCGGCTTTTTAAAAAATTGCGTGATGATACAAAACTTTAATTTTGCTATACAAAACTGTACAAAACTCAAAGTAAAACATGGCGTAGGTTTTACGAATATCGGTTGAGTATGCACTCCAGGTTCACGGTTGGATTAGCAAATTTAAATTTATATTCTTAGAATTAGTTGAGATACAAAACTTTTATTTACAGTACGAAATTGTTCAAAACAGAGTAAAACGTGGAATATTTTTTACGGATAATCGGTGTCGGACATGTTCCATGTTAATGGTTGGTTTCACAAATTTATTTTATCGGAATGGGTTTCGATACGAAACATATTTTTTTCTACAAAGATGCAAAAAATTCAGTGTAAAACATGGAATAGCTTTTACGGATATGGTAGTATGGCGCGCTCCGTCTTAACGGTTAGGTCAACAAACTTAAGGCTTATTTTCTCAGAATTGGTTGCGATACATAACTTTATTTTTACTGTACAAAACTGTACAAAACTCAGAGTATAACGTGGAATAATTTTACGCATATAGGAGAAGGGTGCACTCCATGCTAACGGTTGGGTTAACAAATTTAAGGATAGTTTTCGGGTATATTTTGCGATACAAAACTTTAGTTTTGCTGCACAAAACTGTATAAAACTCAGACTAAACATGCTCAAGTTTTTAGAGATATCGCTTGAGGACGAACTCCAGGTTAACAGTTGGGTGAACGAATTAAGGATTATTTTTTCAGAATTGGTTGCGATATAACACTTTGTGTTTACTGTACAAAACTATATGTGAAACGATGAATAATTTTTACGAATATCGGTGTAAAGCGCACTCCTGTGCACGCTTCGGTTAACAAATTTATTTTCTTGGGATGGGTTCGATACAAAACATTATATTTGCTCTAGAAAACAAGAATACTCAGTCGGACAGGGCATAGTTTTTATGGATATCGGTTCAGGTCGCACCCCACTTTAATGGTTGGTTAGCAAACTTAAGGAGTAGTTTCTCAGAATTGGTTGCTATACAAAACTATATTTTTACTCTACAAAACAATACAAAAATCAGAGTAAAACGTGTAATAATTTTTACGGATATCGGTGTAGGGCGCACTGTATGTTATCTGTTGGCTTAACATTAAGGATTACTCTCTCGGAATATTATGCGATACAAAACAATTTTTCCTGCACAAACTGTACAAAACTCAGAAATAAACGAGGAACAGGTTTTACTGTTTTCGGTGAATGGTCTACGATTTGGTTAACGAATTCAAGTCTTTTTCTCGGAATTGGTAGCGATGCAAAACTTTATTTTTGCTTCAGAAATCTGTACAGATAGTGTAAAACACGGATAAGTTGTTACGGATATCGGTGTAGGGCGAACTCCATGTTGACGGTTGGGTTTACATATTTAAGACTTATTTTATTGGAATGGCTTGCCACCCAAAATTTATTTCTGCTGTTCTAAATTGTACAAAAAATACAGTAAAACATGGTATAGTTTTTACGGATATTGCTAAGGACGCAATCCAGCGTTATATTGAATTGCTCCCTTTTCTGCCTTCTGGATAACGATACAAATATCAGGATAACGATACAAATCTTTATTTCTGCTGTACAAAACTGTACAAAACTCAGAGTAAAATATAAACAGTTTTTACTGGTTTCGGTTAATGGCGCTGTCAATGTTAACGATTGGGTTAACGAATTTAAGGGTTATTTGCTCGGAATGGGTTGAGTTGCAAAACTTTATATTTGCTGGTCAAAACCTTACAAAACTAAGAATAAAAGATGGAATAGCTTTTACGGATATCAGTATAGTGCGCACTCCAGGTAAACAGTTTTGGTAACATTTAACTTTTATTTTCATGAAATTCGTGATGATACAAAACTTTCTATTGGGTGTGCAAAACTGAACAAAACTCAAATAAAACAATGGTATGTTTTTTTTTCGGTATCGGTTAAGGGCGCACTCTAGCGTTAACTTGGAGTGTGTGATTATTTTCACCTCTTTAAAAAAAATTGGTGACGATACAAAAATTGTTTTTTTTTTTTTTTTGTGCAAAACTCTACAATATGTGTACAAAACTTAAAGTTAGTTGGTCGCACTCAATGTAAATGGAATTCAGCTTTCAATTGTATATATGTAACAATTTACGGCAATTCGGATATTTCATATTATTATTAAATATGTCGGCAAATAACGGTGAGCAAGAGTTTGCTTCATCTTCCAAACACACCTCTCAAGCTACTGAAAGGACTCACTTTTCAATATAAAATATCTGACAATTTAAGTTAATTACATTCTTCCATTTTAATCTTAAATATGATTTCAACCAACAATCACCAAAAGACTGCTTTAGTTTTCCAAACACTCCTTTTGCCATAACGGATAAACGCTTTTCCAGTTGTAAATATATGACAATTTACGTCAATTGCGTTTTTTTCATTTCATTCTTAAACATGTCGGAAGAAACGATCAGCATGAGTTTGCTTATTCTAGTAAACACTCCTTTCGCCTTACTGAAGGACTCACTTATTTTAATACGCTGACGGATTACGACAACTCATTTTATTTCATTCTTTAATATGTCGGCAATTAATGATCAGCATGAGTTTCCTTAAGCTTCTTTCACTTTACTGAATAAACTCGCTTTTCAATTGTAAATATGCGACCATTTACTACAATTGTCTTCTTTCATTACCAAGATACAATTATACCAAGATATGACGGCAACTAACGATCAGCAAGAGTCTGCTACATCTCCCGAACACTCCTCTCGTTCTTGCGAACGGAACCACATTTAAATTGCATATTATGACCTACCTTTGTGCGTTTATCGTAAATAAGACTACATATTAACTCTCTCCCTTTTGTTTCTTTTGCTCCAAACTTTGGTTTCGTGGCTTCCAGCGCTCACAAAAGGTCATCATAAACCATACAAGCAGTCCCCGTCTCCTCCGTCCGCTGGAAAGTTATCAGGGAAGAGACGAGTGCTTGACGTAAAAATTAATGAATAAAACAAACAATCTATGAACTGTTACAACACACTCTAAAGCTACGAGTGATTACGGTCAAGATTTAAACGTGAGATTAAAATTGCGAGTACTATGTATTGTGATTAAACAAACAATATGCAATGAAGAAACTACAAAAAATTATAATATTTAACAACTTGAACGCTCAAAAGTACTACAGTTTGCGCTAGGGGCATAGAATGAGAGTAGGGGATAATTTCAGTAGCGTAGCGTGGTATTCCAAAATGGGGATGCCAAACTTAGTCACTTGTCTGATATAATACAATACAATGCAATGCATGTTCAATGTGTATTTTCCTTAACAAGTGAAAAGATTCACTATGCAGTAAATGTTTCGATGACTCATGTTTTAGAGCTTTCTTCGTGAAATTACCCAAATCAGAAATACCGTTTGAACACCACTCTGACTTCCTTGCCCCAAACATAATGCAGACGAAACATAACATTTTATTCCCTACAGAACACCCAGAAAGCCAAGAAAACCTGTTATCATACCACGAAGACTGAAATATTTGCGACTGATTGCTAGTTGTCGTTTATATGGAAAGCTTTGGGATAGGTCGTATCTCTTTCAGAGAGCAGCGCTGCTCGTAAGTCAACCGAGATATGGTAGTTGTTAAAAAAAAATGTGTCTGGTACTGTTATCGTAGTCATCATTTGCTAAAAGTTAGTAAGGTACTATACCTTGTAGCAGCCGAACACTTTCCACAGCTTTGTCTCTTAGTTATAAATGTAATTTTCTTCATACTACAGTAAAAAATAAAACAAATATTCATTTCAAATCACAACGCAAAAAAAAATTATACCGCCAATTTTTCTTGACCACTAACGATCAATGTTGCTAATCAAAAGCATAAATCTAGTACAGAACGCAAGGGCATAGCCAGGGAGAGGTGAGGCAATAATTTATCACAAGAAAGGAGTGTAAAGCCATGTTCATTAAACAACTTGCAGAAGCTTTATATTTAGCACGGCATAATTTGCAACCATCCCATACGATTACACAACACAAATAGAACATTAACAGGCTGAGTCTGCTCTTTAAGGCCCGCAACCAGCCATTAAAGTTTAGGAGAGAGGTATAAATATGCTAGGGGGTCCAATCGTCACAATTCTGGATCTCTTTTATCAATAACTACTCTTAATAATTAGGAGGCCAAAACATTTAGGGGCCCAGGCTCCCGTAATTGCACGCCTGGTGGAGCATTCAGTAGCAAATGCGTAGATTACGTTAAACGCCAATAAGCAATTGTCTCAGCTCCTTTTCTGCCACTAGTATTGTGACGACAAAAACCGGCTCCACTTCTGTATAAATATTGTTTTCAGTATACCCCTATAATTCCCTTTATTTCTTTCTCGTGGGCAGCTTCTTTCGCCGCATACTATACTTCAATCTCATTTTTTTTTCTAATGTCACCCCTAGAAATTTGTCATCTTGGGTCCGGTCCTCAGGTGCCCGTTCGCGAATATGGGCCTGAGTGTTTACATCATTTGAAGATACAAATAGAAAGCACCTAAAGCAACTCTCGGGGCCTATTTCTGTGTATCTACTTCATTGTCAGATATCCAGATACGGAAGAGCACAAGTAAACTTTGTGAAGGGCAGAGGGTGGCCTACCGGATCGGTGACCGTGATTCTACAGAATGCATTATAGTTATGCTTGTGTATGTGAGTCCTCTCAAAGAATATCTGGCTGCATTCTGGGACATGATATGTATTTATGATGTAGATTATTAGTTTGCCTTTAATTACTATTACAATTACGATGCATTTAATTATGATTAAAGCATAACTATGTTTATACTATCACTTACATAAGCGACATGCTTCATAATGGCGTTGAACTAACTATTTATGTTTTGTTTTATTTCCTTGACAGCGGTCGTACGTTCTATACAGAAACCATAGCTTAGTTCAAAATATATAGCGTTGGCAGCACTTGAGCATACGCCAGCTTATACCTAAAGCAAATGTTGGGTTGCAAAGGGATGGCGGGGAGTAGTTGGGCATGCGCATTCGACAGAAAGCAGACAAAAACCCCGATGCTTGCAGTAGGCCTGGATGCCCGAGGAACATAGCATACAAGAAGAGGAAAGACAGAAAATGTGCATCTGAGTGATGCGCATGCGTAGGTTCCGCTTGCCAAAGTAAAGCGAGAGAGCGCATCCACAAGATTGCAGTGGAAATAATTGTGATAATTATAAGCAAACAATTTATAAATATAATGAAATACGTACTTTTTTCTTATTAATAGGGGATGACGGGCATACAGGCGTTCCCTTACGCTACGCCGCTGGATAATTAATGTAACACTCACGTTTGACTGTGCTGTGACTTTGACGTTTGACACTCAAATCCAATCCAGTAGTTCGTGTCCTTGTCCGATAGTCATGCTGTTCACAACAGGATTATTGTTTGGAAGTGCTCCTGCCAAGGTCCACTGACTGCATCGAATTACGTTTAAAACTAGCTTGCTAGCCCTTTTTCTTTTCGGGTTGCGAGCCCGTGTAAAAACCTACTCTACGTGCAGGACGCACGACAGGTGCGAGGCGCACCCCTGCCTGACCGAGTCTCTTCAACAGACTGACTGGCTTTTTTCGCCAACCTCTTGTGTTGCTTCTGCAAAGGGAAAATTCCGGTTTTGACTTGAAACGCAACCAACTGATGCAATGGCTAAACTTAGCGAGAGACTTCTTGCTGGAATGTTCTGTGAAGCGATTCTTCTTTCTTTTTAGCCATAAATTATTTTTAGCCGACATGAAAGTTTCTCTCCTTGTACTTTAATATGTCAGTAACGAACGATAATAAGAGTCTGTTTCATCTAGAGAAGTTTTCTATTGCCCTACTGAATAGAAATTTTCATTTTTAAAAATCTAACCATTTACAACAATTCCCTTTTTTTTATTTATTGTTAAATGTAGGCAAATTACGTTGAGCCTACATTATTACTATATATTATTAAATATATTACTACGAAATTCTATTGTATTAATTTATGTTTAAAAAAGTAATAAACCAACGATTAGCGAGAGTCTGCTTGTGCTTCCAATCACTCCTTTCGCCTTACTGAATAAACTCGCTTTCCAATTGTAACTATCTGAAAATTTACACTTCCGATTTTTCCTTTAAAACACTCCCTTCGTCACTTTCCGAATATAAATTACTGTTACCTTACTCGACTATTCCGTTCTATCATTTCATTCTTAAATATGTCAGTAAGTAACGATCGAGAGAAACTCTCTTTATCTTATGAACATTTTTACATTGAGAGGAGCCATCTTCATCTTTACTGCATTACAAACTTACCAACTGTAAATATATGACAAATTACGACTATTCCGTTCTTATATTTTCTTCTTAAATATGTCATTTATTAACGACCACCTTTCCGAAGACTAACAAATTCTGTTTCAGCTATCAGACACTAAATTCGCCCTGCTAAGTTTACTACTTTTCAATTGTAAATGTCTAGCAATCTACGACAATTCCGTCATTTCATGTCATTCTAAATAGCACAGTAACTAACGAACTTTAAAAGCGTGTTATATATACTGAATTATTCGTTTCGCACAACTCAGTGGAATAAAAATTCCATGTAAATATCTGACAATTTACGTCTGTTCCGTTTTTTCGTTTTTTCTATTAAATATGTCAGGAGTTACGATCAGCAAGAGTCTGCTTAATCTTCCAAACACTCCTTTCGTGCTACTGAATGGATTCACTTTTCATTTGCAAACATCTGACCAGGTAAAATCATTTCTTTAATTTTATTCTTGAATAACTCGAACTAACGATCAACAACTGTCTCCTTCAGCGTCCAAAGACTTCTTTCGACTAAATGAAAGTGTTGTTTTTAATTGTAGAGATCTAGCAATGTATGGCAATTCCATTTTTTCATTACTTAATATATGTCAGTAAATATCGATCAGCAATAGTGTACTTCAATTCCACATTCTCCTTTCGCCCTACTGATGAGACACACTTTCAATTGTAAATGACAGACAATTTGCGACAATTCCGTTCATTCACTTTATACTTAAGTATGTCATTAACTATGTATAGACACCACTCTGCATAAACATCCAAACACTCCTTTCGACTACAGAATGGATTTACTTACCAATTGTGGATATCTGTCCACTTACGAGAATTCCGTTCTTACATTTTACTCCTATATTTGCTAGTGTAATTTCTTTAGCTTACAAAAACTCCTTTGGCGTATATATTTTATCCCTCTTCAAATGTAAATATCTGACAAATTACGACAATTCTATTTTTTAATCTTAAATATATCAGTAACTAACAATCAACAAGAGCGTGTTTCATCCTCCAAACTCTCCTTTGGCTTTCCGGAATGGACACACAGAACAATTGTAAATATCTGACAATTTACTAAAATTCAGTTCTTTCTTTATATACTTAGATATGTAATTGCTTAACATACATTGAGAGTTTGCTTCATGTTCCAAACACTTCATTCGCCCTGGTAAATAGACTCACTTTTCAAATGTAAATAACTGAACATTCCGTTTTATATTTCATTCTTAAATATATAAAAACTACAGATCAGCAAGAATGTCCTTCAGTTTCCAAACATCCCTTTCTCCCTACTGAATGAACTAACTTCAAAATTGCCAATATCTGACTAATTACGACAGTTTCGTTGTTCATTTTATTCCTAAATATGTCAGTAAGTAACAATCAGCTAGAGTTTGCTTTATCTTCTATTCACCCCTTTCGCCTTAGTGAATTGACACTTTCTAATACCAAATATTTGATAATTTACGACAGTCCCGATCTTTCATTTCATTTTTATATATGTCAGCAATTAACGTTCTACTAACGATCAGCAAAAGCTTCAGCTTTCACAAAATTCTTATTGTACTGAATAGACTCATGTCTCTATTGAAAATATCTGACATATTACAACTCCGTTCTTCCATTGTATCCTTAAATATGTCAGCAACTAACGATCAGCAGGAGTTTACTTCCGAAACCAGAATCCTTCCTCCCTATTGAATGGAATCAATTTACAATTAAAAATGTCTCACATTTTAGAAAATTCTGTTCTTTCAGTTTATACCTAAATATGTCATTAACTAAGGATAATGAGAGTTTTATCCTCTTGTGAACTATTCTTTTCTTCCGGAAATTTCTGACAATTTACTACAATTGTGTTCTATCACTTTATTCTTAAACATGTTGGAAACAAACGATCATCGTGAGTCTGCTCAAACATAGTGACATGCCTTTCGCCCTACTCTATGCACTCACTTTCCAATTGTTATTAACTGACAATTTACGACTTCTGTGCTTTCAGTTCATTCTTAAATACGTCAGCAATAAACGGTCACCAAGACGCAGCTTCATATTTCTAACGTTCTTTCGTATTACTGAATTGACTTACTTTTCTATTGTAAAAATCTGACAAATTTCGACATTTCCCTTATTTTATTTCATACCCAAATATGTCGACAACTAACAATCAGCAACCGTCTATTTCAGATTCTGAAATTTCCTTTAGCCCTACGAAATAGATTCGCTTTTCACTTCTAAATATGTGATAATTTACTACAATTGTGTTCTTTCATTCTATTTTTAAATAAATCGGCATCTAACGATCAGGATGAGTCTGCTATATCTTCCAAACACTCCTTTCGTCCTTGTGAATGGAATGACTTATAAACTGTAAATGAAAGACAGGTTAATACAATTCCGCTTTTTCACTTCGTACTTACGATTTCTCAGTAACTGACGATATGAAAATCCGTTTCCATTTCCGGACCCTTTCTGCTCTACTCAATTAAGCAACTTTTCAATTGTAAATATCAAACAATTTATGACAATTCAGTTATTACACCTCAATCTTATATTGTTAGTCAATATCGACCAGCAAGAGTTTGAGTTTTTTTTTACCAAAAACTCTATCGTCCAAGCGAATGGACTAATTCAACACTTGTAAATATGAGACTATTAAAGACAATTCCGTTATATGATTTTATTACTGAAGATGTCTTCAACCAAGGACCATCACGAGCCTGCTTGTGCTTCCGAACACTCCTTTCGGCCTACTGAATGAACTCACCAATTGTAGATATCTTACAATTTACTACAATTCCGTTCTTTCATATATTTCTAAATATGTCAGTAACTAAAGACCAGCAATTGTCTACTTCGGCTTCCAAAAACTTCATTGGCCATCGCGCTTCAATTGGAAATATCTGACGACGATCAACAAGAGCGTGGTGCATTATTGCTTTACTGAAGTGAAACACCTGGTAATTGCTAATATCTGACAATTTACGACAATTTCCTTCTTTCATTTGATTTTTAAATATGTAATTAACTAACGATGAGCGAGAGTTTCTACATCTTCCAAACACTCCGTTTGGGCAGATATAAATTTCTGACAACGTACGTGAAATTCTTTCAATCATTTTAAACTTAAATATGTCAGTAACTAAAAGGCAAGAGAGGGAGATTATTTATCAAAGTAGAAGATGATTTATACACTAAGCGAAAGCCCTAGCGCACTTATTACCAAACTCTAATAAAAATTTTCCGAATGCATATAATGTACGATTTATTTACATATACAGAGACGCAAATAGTTAGACAGATGAAAAACCGCTAAACACATTTGTTATCTTTTCAAAAGTACAAGGCATCAAAGTTACAAGTATTTTCCCCGGGTAACCCACAGAGCCCCAGGCAGAGTCCAGCTCAAAAATTGCAATTGGTAAGGTGATCAAGTTACATATCAGGCGTAACAGGGGATTAAAAACTGTTGGCAAATAAAAGAAGACGGTTCAAGTCTCACTCTCAAAAATTACTATGTGGGAAATAGTGGCGGGTCAAAATGTAAGCAAAAACGTTATTGTAAAGTCCATGGCCAACCCAAAAAACCTTACAGTGAGACAGAAGTCAAAACAAAAAAGCAGATGTGTGGTCCTTTCAATAATACAATGATTGAAAGTGTAAATATTTGTCCCATGGTCCTCCGCAGGTCGCCAGACGGGATTCACCTCAAAATTTGCAAATGACAAGGGGAGGCAAGTAGAAAATCGTTTAAAAGCTGTTATTACATGAAAGCAGACCGAACAAGTCTGCACATTCTAGGATAACGCTGTGCAAACTTCTTACTTTTTAGTTCTTCTGTCTGTAGAAGGCTTTTTTTTATTTTAATTATTTTACTGCACTTACTTACTTACTCATTTTACTTATTTTACTGCAACAACGGAAATGCCGCTACTCTGAGATCCTGCTCTTTGGGAACAGTAATGTGAAAATAAATAGAGAAATAAAATAAAGCAAATTAATAAATAGAGAAATATAATGATATTACACGACTTCTTTAAGTATGGAACTGAAAAGCTTACTTATAATGTACAATAATAGGACATATTCTCGTTGTCTGGATTATCAAGGATAAAATAATTGTATGAAAATAAATTTCTACCACAGTAGTTTTCTACCACACAGTTTTCTACCACAGAATCTCGGGCAAGTGTCTCACAGTGACAAGAAGTGCCGATTGCAAAATAGAAAGCCAATGCGCTCAGAGAATGAAATTGAAGGTGCACATTTTGACCAGGAGCCATTTAGCACAGGGTAATTTCTAGAATTTCGAGAATTGTTCTGTGTGTACTTAACCTTCTAAAAACTCATTTCGTTCTACTGAAAGGATTCACTTTTCAACTATATGAATACTACAATTCCGTTCTTACATTTTATACTGAAATGTCCTGAACCAATCATCAGCAAGACACTACTGTTTTCCAATCATTTTTTCCGCCTTACTGAATAGACTTGTTTATCAATTGTAACTATCTAACAATTTAACATAATTACCTTCTTTCATTTTATTCATAAGTATGTCAGTAACTAACGATTAGCAACAGTCTGCTTGGTCTTTGAAACGGTCATTTTGCCCAACTGATTGCAATCGCTTTTCATTTCAAAATATCTGATGATTTACAACTATATTCTTTATTTTTATTCTTAAATATGTCAATAATTAATGATCAGCAAGATCTCCTTCTCCTTTGAAACACTCACTTAGCCACTTTCCAAATATAAATATTTTAAAAAACGACAAATCCGTTCTTTCATTATATTCTTAAATATGTCAATTGATAACGACCAGCAAGACCAGCTTCCAAACATTTCTTTCGACCTGTTGTGTATCCTCAATTAGCGACTTTGCAAGTATACATATTTTAAATTACGGCAAATCCGTTCTTTCATTATTTTCTTACATATGTTAATTGATGACGACCAGGAAGACCTGCTTCCAAACACTTCTGTGTATACTCACTTTTTAATTGCAAATATCTGACAATTTGGACAATTCCATTACTTGAATTTATGTAAACAACTACCGCTAGTAAGATTCTACTTTAGCCTGCAAACACTTTTTCCGTCTTACTGAGTGGCCTCATTTTTAAATTGTAAATATTTGACAATTTACGTGTATTCCGTTCTCTCATTTTATTCTTAAATATATCAGTAACTAACGACCAGCAAGCGACTGCTTAATCTTCCAAACCCAGAGACAAGATGGCGGAAAGGTGTGGTTCGTGTGAGGATGTTATCCAGAAAAATGAATATTTTCTACGGTGCAGTGCGAGTTGTGGAGGAAAAGTCCACATTGAATGTAGAAACATACAATTTCTAAATTTAGAAACATGAACAGTGCGACGAAACGAAGATGGAAGTGTGGAGAATTTTATGCTATCGAAGACATACAAAAGGGGAAGTCAGTGACAAGAGCGTCGACTGAGGTCAACAACCAGAGAAGGATGGAGGACGCGAAGCAGCTCCAAGCCACGACCATTGCAAGAAATGGCTGTGCCCAAGCATCAACTCAACCACCAAGTGAAAGTGAGCTAAAAGTGGGGGAGCAACAGGGAAAAAGACTTGAAGACATCATAAATGATCCTATAGACAACCTTGGTGATAGTTCTCCCGTATCTGAACTTCTGTCAGCTGTGGGGGCATTGAAAGAAAGTGTAGTTTTTATGAGCCAGAAGTATGATAAAATATACGAAAACTTTTGGCATTAGAAAATCTAAACTCTGAAATTGCTAAGGAAAATACAAAATTAAAATCTGAAATTGTGAACTTACAATCAGGGTTAGACAAGGCAGAACAATACAACCGACGGGAAAACCTGGACATAAAAAATGTCCCTTTTAATAAAGGTGCAAATGCCGAAGCAGTTGTAACGGCAATTGTATCTGCTATTGGGGTTGAAGTAGACATTGAATACGACACTCATGCAGTGCATTGGGTAACAGTTCCTTCCAAACCTACACACAAAAATATAGTGGTGCGATTCGTCAACAGACGGAAGCGAGACCAGTTCATGAGGGCAGAACAAACAAAAACAAAACTAATGAAAAACTCACGACTCGTTCCATTGGTTTTCAGATTACCGTGCCAATTTATGTGAATGACCATTTGACACCAGCAAGGAAAAGACTACTGGTTATGGCTATGGCAAAAAAGAAACAAGCAAGGTGGCAATTTCTGTGGACTGATTCAAATGGAACGATATATGCGCGAAAATCTCCGCAAGGCAGAGCAATTATAATGGAAAAATGCAGTGATGTGGAAAAATATCCTAAGTTCAATTTTCGTGTTTGTATTTAGCTTCAGCCACATGTATTTAGTATCAGAAAATGTATTAGTAAACTTGTAGAAGTAGTGTAGCTGCTAATTGTTGTATTGCTAGTAGTATTAACAGTAGGAAAATAGTAGTATCGTAGTAATAGAAATTTTGTGTAGAATAACTATAATCCTTGTATGATAGACTGTGACATTGAAGACCCAATATTTGACTACGTTCATCTGTTTTTAACCTGTAAGAGTGTAGAACCAAATGAGCTCGACATCCCACATAACGATCAACTTTCACTATTACATCTAAATATACAAAACTTAAATAGTAAATACAATGAATTTCAAACATTCTTAAGCCAAATAAAAACTGAGTTCAGTGTCATTGCTTTAAGTGAAATTCATCTTAAACATGAAGAAGGAACAAATTATGTAACTTTGCCTAATTATAATTATGTAAACAAATTAAGAAATTATAATTGGAACAACATCCGAAAAGGACATGGAGGAGTAGGCCTGTACATTAGAACGTCATTAAATTATTTTATTCGCGAAGACTTAAACGAAATTAATAACGTTAACTTATGCGAAATGTTATGGGTTGAAATAACCAATCCCAATTTCAAAAAGAGCATTGTCATAGGAGTTATCTATAGGTCACCTGATAAAAATTATGAGGAATTCAAAATTTGTTTAAATTTAATACTAACTAAAATTAATAGAAATTAATAGCGAAAATATATATTGCGTATTTGCAGGGGACATTAACATTCATTTGAATGATGAGCACGAAAGCGTAGAGTACATACATATGTTAAACAGCAATAATAACAAAATGTGTATAGCAGTTCCCACCCGTATTCAAGGAAATACACGTAGTATAATAGATCACATTGGGACGAATATGATAAATAGTAAAATAGTATCAGGGGCAATAACAACATCCCTTAGTGATCACTTTCCCGTTTATATGTCAACGTCACTGACATTAGGAAATTTAAACAAAAGAGTACGGGAAGTTACTACTCGGGATTACAAGAAAATAAAGCAGAAAATAAAAGAAACAAAATGGTCCGAAATTGGAAAAATGAAATGAAATCTTTGAGTGTTACGTCCCACGGTTATGCCGGTTAGGCTAAAGGAGACGGTGATAATGAGAGATGAGTGAAATGGTGGAATGAAGAAAGTGGGAGGAAACGGGAGAACCCCGAGAAAACCCACGAGCACGGTGTTTGTCCACCACAAAGTTCACTTGGCGGGGGCTGGGATCGAACCCGGGACCGGTCCAAACTTGGAGTGTACACTACAGCATGCCCATCAAAAGCCTTACAAATTCTTGAAACAACAGTAGAGAAGTGTATAGAAGAATGCAGTGTAACGAAAAGGTGTACTAATAAATACAACATACAAATCCAACCGTGGATGACAATGGCTATACTTAACTCAATTAAAAGAAAGGATACTCTTTGGAAAAGAAGTACTCAAAATCCATTCAATTTAGGGCTTCGCGAAAGATAAAGCAATATCGCAATACTTTAAGAAAGTTATCGAGAATGCCAAAAACACCTATTATGTGAATAATCTGATAGCAGCAGGAAATAATATCAGGAAAAAATGGGAGATCATCAAATCGAAAATAAATATTCAAACAAAGGGAAAACATGCGGAAATAAACATCATTAATGAACGTTAAAACCGTATTAATGACCCGATAAAAGTAGCAAATGAGTTCAACAGTTTTTTCGTAGGAGTTGGGACTGACTTGGCGGCCAGTATAAAATCATTACAAGGGGACCTTTCTCACCACATATTTCGAAATGTTGAGGCAAGTCTATTTCTCAGGCCTGTTAGTGAAATTGAAATATGTAGCATAATTAGGGCTTTACCTAAGAAATCAAGTACAGGACATGACAATATAAACACAAAAATTATCAAAGATTCTAGTAAGGAAATAGCACCCATTCTTGAACATACAATTAATATAACTTTAGAAACAGGTATATTCCCTGATGGATTGAAAATCGCGAAAATAATACCAGTGTACAAAGGCGGTAAGAAAACATGTAAAACTAATTGCAGACCAATTTCGATACTTCCTATTTTGAGCAAGATATATGAGAAAGTAATCTATTCCAGATTAATAGAGTTCATAACAAAACATAAAATAATAACTCAAGAACAACATGGGTTTCAGAAAAATAAGTCTACACAACTTGCCATTAATAGTCTTTCAAACTACATCTCAGATGCTCTTGACGAGAGCAGTTATGTGATAGATGTTTTTATTGATCTTAAAAAGGCGTTCGATACCGTAAAACACAAAATATTACTACAGAAACTACAATGTTATGGAATACGTGGAGTCGCTTTCAATCTTATGAAAACCTATTTAAAGAACCGGTTGCAATACACTAATGTGAGTGGATACACATCAACCACAGCAATTGTAAACTGTGGAATTCCTCAAGGTTCCATATTAGGGCCATTACTGTTCTTTTTATATATTAACGACTTGCCATGTGTATTCAGAAATTCCCAGTGCTGTTTGTTTGCGGGCGATACAGTTATATTCACGAAAGGACCAGAGCATAAAACAATACAGAAATCGATTAATTTTGAGTTAGACAGATTATCACAGTGGTTTCGAATTAATAAACTAACTTTAAATGTTGAGAAAACTAAGTGCGTATTTTTTAGAAACAGACATAAAATGCAAAACATAAATAGCTATCCTATTAGAATAAGCTCTCAAAAAGTAACAGTTGCTGAAAACATAAAATACCTAGGTGTTTGGTTTGATGAGCACTTCGCATGGGAGAAACATTGTTCTGAAATCAGGAAAAAAGTTTCGATATACACTGGGTTATTGTTTAAAATATCAAAAATGTTTCCGGAATCTAACGCAAGAATATATTACTATGCATTCATCCACCCATACCTTTCATACGGAATCGAAGCCTGGTGTGGAAACTTAAGTGCTGAGCTTAAATATAAGCTCCCTGTTCTTCAGAAGAGAGTCATAAGAATAATAAAAAATGAACATTTTCTTGCACATACAGAACCGTTATTCCATGAACTGAACATACTAAAATTAGATAAACTTTATCTTTAAAGGATAAATTGTCTAATGTACAGAATCCTCAAGAAAGATGAAGTTATATTTTCAACACAATTTGTTGAAATAAAACACTTATTTAGTACACGCGCAAAGACAAACAAATAACTTGAAAATCCAAAACCACGATTAAATTATGGCATCAAAAGCATCAGGTACCAATGTATTAGGCCTGCAATGCCCTTCCCTTAGGTATCAGAGAACTACAAACTTTTAGCAAATTTAAAAGACAGCTGAACGAGTATTTAAAAAATTGAGAGAATACCATGTTAATGTGTAACTATTATTGTTATTATTTTTACTATGAACTAATTAAGTATTTATAACCTCATGTAACTTTTGTTATCTACATATATTAAGTATTTACCCGCCATCCTATAATATGTAAATAAATTCTGAAAGGGAGAAACACAAACAGCAGAAGCTCGGCCTCTCCCTGAATCGCTATAAAGATTGTTAAGTAACTGTTCTATACTCATATAAATATTAATAAATTCTAATTCTAATTCTAAAAAAACCGCTCCTTTCACCTTAGTAAATGCACTCACTATTTAAGTCTAAATATTTGATAATTTTCGACAATATTGTTTTTTCATTCCATTCTTTGTTATGTAGAAAACTACTAATCAGCAAGAGTCTCCTTCAGCATCCAAACACGCCTCTCCCCTACTGAATAGACACATTTCAACTGTCAATATTTCACATATTACGACAATTCCGTTATATCATTTTATTCTTAATTATGTTAGTAACAAACGATCAACAGCCTGCTTCATCTTCCAGACTCTCATAATGTTACTGAATTGACTCATTTACCAATTGTAAGTATCTGACAGATTATCACAATTACGTTCTTATATTTTATTCTTAAGTATGTCAGTTACTAACGACAAGCAATACTCAGCTTCAGATGCCAAACTCAACTATCGGCCTGCTGAGTTTATTCACTTTTGAATTCTAAAATTTTGACATTTTCGAGAATTTCATTATTTTATATTATTGAAAATAGTTCAGTAAGTAACGATTACCAAGAGAATGCTTTATATACCAAAAGAACTCTTTCGCCCTACACAATGACTAACCTTTTAATTCTAAATATCTCATAACTTTCGTCTGTTCCGCTCATTCATTTAATTCTAAAATTAATCAGTAAGTAACAATAATCAAGAGTCTCCCTTATATTCCAAAACAAACATTTCGCCCTACTCAATAGACTCGTTTTTCAATTTGATATGACAAAAAATTTACGACAATTACGGCCTTTCTCTTCGTATTTTAATGTGTACGTAACAAACGATAATGAGAGTCTGCAAAACTGTTCTTTTGCCCTTCCGTTATTTAAATTTATTCTTAAATATGTCGGAAAATAAAGATGAGCAAAGGACTGATTTAGCTTCGCAACACTCCTTTTGCCATATTAAATAGAATGGCAATTTAGTTATAAATATAAGACAATTTACGACTATAACGTTGTTTCATTTATTTCTTAATCATGTCGGAAATAAACAGCATGAGTTTTCTTACTCTTCCAAGAATTCCATAGCCCTATTCTATGGACTCACGTTGCAATTTTAAATGTCTGACAATTTACGACAATTCGTTTCTTTCA
Organism: Thermobia domestica; assembly: GCF_964235325.1. Taxonomy (NCBI): domain Eukaryota; kingdom Metazoa; phylum Arthropoda; class Insecta; order Zygentoma; family Lepismatidae; genus Thermobia; species Thermobia domestica. The sequence goes on from NC_137460.1 coordinate 173,746,892, forward strand.
ATTCGTTGTGAAATACGTCTGCAACTAACGATCAGCAAGAGCATGCTTCACCTATGAAACACTCCTTTCGCCTTACTCAGTGGACTCACTTAGCTATTATAAATATCTGACAAATTACGACAAATCCGTTACTTCATTTTATTCCTAAGGATGTCGGCAAATAACAATGAGCAAGAGTTTGCTACAACTTCCATACACTATATTAACCCTACCGAATGGACTAAATGCTGTTAAAATATCACACAGTTTGCGAAAATTCCGTTCTTTGAATATATTCTTAAATATATATTTAAGCAAGGATCACCACCAGTCTGCTTCAGCTTCAAAACTTTCCTTTGAGCCTAATGAATCGACTCACTTTTAATTGATAACATCTCACAATTCACGACAATGCCGTTATTACATGTTATTTATGCAACTAACGATAAGCTAGATTTTGCTTCATCTTTCAAACACTCCTTTGAACCTAATGAATGGACTTACTTTTCAGTGTTAGTTATGTTTACAGATTTACAGCAATTCCATTGTTTCATTTTAACCTTAAATATGTCAACAAATAACGATGACAAAGAGGCTGCTTTAGTTTCCAATGAATCCTTTTGCAATAGTGAATAGCGACGCTTTTCAGTTGTATAACTCTGACAATTTACGACAATTTCGGCTCTCATTTTATTTTTAAACATGTCGGAAACAAAGGATTGAAATGTCTGCCAATTCACGCCAATTCCGTCCTTTCATTTTCTTCTTAAAAATATCAGTAAGTAACAATTACTAAGAGTCTACATCATCATTGAGACATTCCGTTCGCCATACTGAATTGCCTTACTTTTGAAAACTATATACCTTACAATTTACTGTAATTCCGTTCTTTTATTTCGTTCTTAAATATGTCGACAACTACCGATCTGCACAGTCCACTTCATCTTCCGAACACTTTTTTCGACATAGTAGCTGGCCTCAGTTTTAAATTCTAAATATTTTAGAATTTACGATAAATCCTTTCTGTCAATTTATCTTAAACATGTCAGTTACAAATCATCTACCAGAGCCTACTTCATCTTCGAAACACCCCTTTCTTAACCATATCAATCGAGTAAATATTCTTTGAGTTATTTCATTTATTACGGAAACGCTAAATATGACCCTATCTCGAAAGGTTTAAGAAAATTATTATTTCATATTCTCTTACGACCTCAAATCTTTCGTCTAAAATACATATAAAGGTGGCCTGTGTATTAACTATGTATGGCATGTATGTACGAGGAAAGGAGAGTAATTTTTCGAAACAAATATCAACAATTTTCCTTTAATAAAGCTAAATGTCTCTGGTGCCAAGTTAGAACCTAACTAAATTACTGTATCATTTTATAATCTTCCACAATTTTCTCTGTTTCGTTTAATATGCATATAAAATTGGCTTGTGTATTATCTAAGTATAATATGTACGAGCAAAGGACAGTAATTTTTCGAAAATGTATCGTCAATTATCCCTTATACAAAGCTCTGGTGTCAAGACAAAACCTAAGAAGTTATCCTGCGAAATTCAGAAATTCCTTCGAGTTTTTGCGAGGATAAATCATTAACCATTTGCCTTACATATTTTAGTCACAAAGATTTTACCTATTTTACACATTTTTTATTTGCTTTTTGGAATGTACACTTGACGCTACTAACAACGGTTAAACAAAATATATAATTGGCGGTGCTATGATGTCATAAATCCTTTAACAAAAATCTTCACATTATTATCCCGAGTTAACTTTGTAGGAAGTATACTCGGGTTCGCAGAAAAATGCAAACTTTTGTTACAGATCGTACGAGTAAACTCGGGTTAATAATATATTACACTGGTCTACATATGAAAACTTTTTTTTCTGCTGACTGAGGTATTTGACTTGTTTTTTTAAAAATCGAGGTCGCTGATTCCAGTAGTGTAGTTAGTTTTTGCCTATCACGTCAGAATTTTACACAATCTGATAATACTTACACTGACAGAATTTCTTATTTGTTCCATATATCTTAGTAAGAAACTTACATTAAATATTGTACTATTGCTTTAATATTAAATATAAATACGGAACAAGTTACGATAAAGTTACTGATACCCACCTACATATGTCATACTATATATATATATATATATATATATATATATATATATATATATATATATATATATATATATATATATACGATTTGATGTTTATGGTTCCAGAATATTACGTATGGAGCAGGAACTTTATCTTTCATTAGGAACTTTATCTGGGGGCCGTCAAAAATACCAGCTTTCATTTTCTCCTGTATCAATGCAGGAAATTTCGAGCAAATGTATTTGAAGCAAGCACCATCCTGATTCGAAGATTTTACATACTGTTTTATTAATCCCAGCTTTATGTGTAGTGGAGGGAGTAACACTTTCTTAGGATTAACAAGCGGTTCATTCTGGATGATTTTCAGTCCCACTTCAAAATCCACTCTGGCAGGCCACAATCTTCGTACCCAGTGTTCATCCCTTGCACGACTGTCCCATAAACAAATAAAGCAAAGATGACCAACAGGAATGGATGCCAACTTATTGCTATTATGCAGCAATACACACTTTAAACTCCTCTTCGAAGAGTTAATAAAGAGCCGCCATTCATTCGCATCATAATCACATTCCATAGCTTCAATTGGTCTTTTTATATCTGAACAATACACAAGTTCTTCATATTTTTGAAAATATTGTAATAGATGCTTCTCTTTGTCCCGATATACGATAGTTTTCCTGGTGCAACATACTCCTTTCTTTCAGTCTTGAACACAGCAATTTTGCTGATGCTTTTGGTAGAGCAAGGTTGCGAATTAAATCATTTAATTCTGATTGAGTGAAGGGTTTGCATGAATTGCATTCATCAGACACCACAAAATCCTCGTCACTACGTTCTGTATTGTGTTGACAGGGCAATCGTCATCATCACTGGAACTTCCAAACGTGCTGCATGTAGGGATGGGAATTTCATTACTGTGAGGAACAGGTCTTCTAGCAGAGTACAGATCAGGATACTGAATAGTAAGTTTAGATTTCCTGCTCATACCAGATACATGTACTATACAGAAATAGTAGTCATTTACATGATTTTGCTGCTCTCGCCGCACCATTGGGATTTCAAAACTAAGGCTTGTTCTTCGACCCTTGCTCCATTGTCTGAGATTTTCTACACAAGTCCTGTATACTTTATGTGGTGCCCATGGTTTATCTTGGTCGCCCAATTGAATTCCGAAATATGCATGATACACTTTTCGTATAAATTCCGAAATATTTGTTCGTTGTTGCGGGGTTGTGAAAGAACCACAAATATAGCAAAATATATCCGGATCGTTCTTACACTTTGTACGAATAGATGTAATGTTATTTAAACTCGGTACAGCTGCCAACTTGATCAGAATGTGTGTAGTCTACACTACAATAGCTGTAATCCTGTAGATATCACTACACCAATAAAGCGCACCAATACTAGAAATAACCAGATCAGTAAATGTTTGCAAAATTTCTACAAAATTCTAGCACACCTTTCGCGATCTATTAACTCGCCATGTTTTCCATAAGCAAAGAGTGCCGCGTAATTCGTCACCCTGCATAAAAATTCAGCAGCACCCTGCGAGTACTCCTTTATTTCAACCCTTTACATACGTAATATCCTCTTTAATTTTAATTCAACATGATATTAACTCGTAAAAATAAAAATAAACGTAACAGTGAATGTGCTGCCATCTTGTGACATCTTGTAGAACTAAGTTAGGATTAACGGTTCTAAAACATACATGAAATATTAGATAAAATTTCATTTTGTGAAAATACCTGACGTGATAGAGAAAAACGGATTTCATTTTTGGATTTAGTACACTAGAATTATTAAAGAACAGCTGATAGCCTCCAGTCAGCAAAATTGATGTAGACCAGTGTTATACATAACAGGCTTCAGAGTATACTCGGGTTAATAAGCCAAGTGATTATGGTATATTAACAAAAATGCAAGACTTGCTACTTTCTGATTTTATCCCTCTTTGGTCGTACATATCATACATAGAGAATTTAGTTTTATATACATCTTAAATGAAAGAGTAGACTCCATGCAAGACACAAAGTGACAATTTTCTTAAGCTTAGACTTGGTAACAGAAATATGAGCCTCTATGCTTTTGAAAATGCAGTGATAGTATTTCAAGACATTACTGTTTTGGTGTTGCATATATCACACCTGGCGAATAGTGCATACATTTATAGACATCCTAAATGAAAGAATGTACAACCTGGAAGAATATAAAACAATAATTTATTTACATTTTAAGTTTGAACCAGATATATATTAGGGATGGCCAATTCCGGAATTTTTACTTTCCGGAGTCCGGAAAACAAAAACAAAAATTCTGGAATTCCGAAAAATGTGGAATTTAGAAAATTCCGATTTCGAAAAAAATCCGTAATTTTCCAAATCCCAGATTTTTTCCCAACTCTCACATTTTCTAAATTCCGGATTTTTTTTGAATTCCTCAAATTTTCGGAAATCCAAAAAGTAAAATTTTTGCTATCTATAATATATATATATATATATATATATATATATATATATATATATATATATATATGTATATATATGTATGTATGTGTGTGTGTGTGGATGTGAGTGAAAGAGAGAGAGAAAATGTGGTAATGAAATTACTGTTTTAGCCTTGGAAATATAATTAAAACCTATTTGACCCATTATGTAAGCCTATAAGTCCTAAATGGAAGAGGGAACCTCACAGAAGAATAGAAAATAATAATTTTCTTAAGTTTATGGCTACGAGCATAGATACACTATGTGTTCAAAAGTATCCGGACACCTGACTGAAAATGACTTACAAGTTCGTGTCGTCCTCCATCGGTACTGCTGGAATTCAATATAGTGTTGGCACCTTCCACTCTCGCAGGCATACTTTCAATCAGGTGCTGGAAGGTTTCTTGGGGACTGCCATCCATTCTTCCCGGAGTGCTGAACTGAGGAGTGGTATCGATGTATGTCGGTAAAGCCTGGAGTCTTCGTTCCAAATCATCCCAAAGGTGTTCTATAGGATTCAAGTCAGGACTCTGTGCAGGCCAGTCCATTACAGGGATGTTATGGTCGTGTAACCACTCCGGCACAGACCGTGCAGTATGAAAAGGTGCTCGATAGTTTTGAAAAATGCAATCTCCATCCCCGAAATACTCTACAATAGTGAGAAGCAAGAAGGTACTTAAAACATCAATGTAGAACTGCGCTGTGAGAGTACCATGCAAAACAACAAGGTAGTGCAAGACCCCTCCAAGAAAACACGACCACACCATAACACCACAAACTACGAATTGTACTGTTGGTACAACACACACTGACAGATGACGTTCACCGGGCATTCGCCATACCCGGCCATCGGATCGTCACATTGTGTACCGTGAGTCGTCACTCCACACAACGTTTCTCCACTATTCAATCGTCCAATGTTTACACCAAGCGAGGCGTCGGTTGGCATTTACCTGCGTGACGTGTGGCTTATGAGCAGCCGCACGGTCATGAAAACCAAGTTTTCTCACCTCACGTCTAACTGCCATAGTTCTTATTTGACTCGAGTAATGGTTCAAATGCCATTTTCTTCAGTATAACGAGCCCTTTCCAACGATACCACTCACATGTCCGTATCATACATCTGAAGCGGAAAATTAGGGAAAACCCCAGAATTTATTTTTTAAATCCCACCAAAACACTTTGCCCCTCTGGCCCACTTCTGAGTTGACGTAGGGATCTGATATTTTAAAAAATATACTTTGTTATATACGTGATACGTGTGCAAAGTATCTTGAAAACAAAGAGCGGAAAAAATTGTATAAAATCTGAATTTAGACTCTCTCTATATGTACGTACATATATATACATATTAGAAAAATTAATGCGCCATTACAATTTAATCTAGTCATGGTTCAAACGTCATCTTCTTCAGTATAAGGACTCCTTCCCAACGGTACCACTCATTTGTCTGTATCCTATACCTGAACCAGAAAAATCGGGAAAAACCGGATTTTTTTCTGGAAAATCACCCCCGCGGAACACTTGCATCCCTCCGGTCTGGCCCGATTTCACGTAGGGATCTCAGAAAATTTTGAGAAATACCCAAAGGTACACACAATCCGTACTAAGCTCGAATCTGATTTCGAGAAAACTAAAGACGTGAATTTTTTTTAAATTTGCACTAAAAAAAAGTCACGCTCCTTAGCCCCCACATGGAGTCGCCAAGTTAACCATCCGGTTCCAAAACGCATCTAGAATTTTCGTTGGTCCATCCTTGACTTTACAAAAAAATCCGTCTTAAATACTTAATACAGAACCTAAATAAGCCGTCAAATGAGATACTACGCCATGGTAACAAAAGGTAAAGTTCGAAGCATAGAAAATGTTACAAAAATTTTTATCCAACCTAGGAACAAAATCTTGCGAAGTGTGGTTATGCATTCCAAAATACACTTCTCATCGTCTTGTTTCTTACGGTATTCAACCCAACTGATCCCCCTCCTCCACCTCTCCTTGTCTAAAGCGGTGTGTGATGTAACGTACTCTTTCCATTCAGATGGGAAAAGCAAGAACCAGTTTAAAAAGTTTATCGCTCTTAAACCGTCTCTTTCATTCGTTTGTTCTGAAATGCCTTTCTAGAGCCTGAATAAAACAAAATGTCACAAAGTGTTCCCATAGCTTCATAAATACCCTCATTTGCATTCTTTCCTTTCTTCAAAGACTGCATATCACATCAACCTAGGAAGATGCTCCTTGTGAATTATATCGAAATTGTTAATAATAGCATTATGTTTTGTGCTTCCTAAAGTCTGTAATGCGGGCGCGGACCTCTAAAAACTACTGACAGAAATGTGTGTTATTCATTTCTTGTCAGTAATTGCAAGCAAATATTCCAATTGGCGTCATTTGGGCAGGACAGAAAGGTGTAATTGCCCACTTCCTTGACGTTTAAAAATACATATTGTTTGATCCAATCTGTAATAATATAATAAAAAAAAGTTCGATCCCAGCTGTAGCAACGCTACCACACCTATTTGGAATCCGCAATATTACGACTGTTTACCAATCTATAATGGGACAATTTAAACTGAAGTATTTGAGATCCAACACAGCGGGCGGCTTTCTGAGGGGTCAAACGTACCAAGAAATACCAAATTATACTTCTTGCCTTTATCTCAATTGATATCAAATCGACCGATAACGTAACAAAACTATTCCAGTAATACTTAACAATTCAAGCATAAAACAGTCTTTATGGTTGTAAAATAGAAATGTAAACTCGCATAAACAATTGTATAAATTTATTTTCATTAACTTTAAATAGAAATCCAACAATAATAATTTTGAGTTTAATTAACGAATATAAATCCTAGATTCAACAATCAACTTGAAATTTCTTTTTTTTTCTTTTCTTTTTTTTATGTTCAATAAGTTAAATATTTTCTCATCCCAATACTTCTGATTAATTAAGTTCAACAACTCTAAACACAATAATCAAGTAATTGCAAATTGCCCTTTCACAATTTTATTTTAATTTATCAACCAATATAGCAAAAAGCAACCAAAAGTCAGCAATCAATGGTTACCCAAGTTTACTTTAGAATCAAGATTCTATGCAAAATTACTCAGTAAATTAGGTAAGAAGTATTTTTTATTTTTTTTTAATCACGTTTAGTAAATTCAATGTCAGAGAAGCTTCAAAAATATCAAATTTGATTCTTTAATCTTTAACTATTATGATTGAAATACTAGTTTTAAGTCAATTATTCAATTCAACGAATAACGAAATCAAAATCCTAACAAATCAATGCACAAAATAGGGACGTTAAATAGCCATTCAATATTAATACACAAAATTGGGACGTTATATAGCAATTCAATATCAATGCACAAAATAGGGACGCTCAATAGCCATTCAATATCAATGCACCAAATAGGGACGTTAAATAGCAATTCAATATCAATGCGTTAAATATGCTCAAACTTCATTCAATGGAGAAAACTGCTGAACAACTCGGACTGCAAATTATGTCAAACTCAGAATTCTAACAAACGACCACACAAACGTGAATTGGACAAGAACAAAGGAATATTCTACGGGTTTTACTACTTTACACTTATCGTAATCAGCTCCCAATGGTTTCCCTTTCTCTGGCTTCAAATGTAACATTCAACTAAAGGGTACTTCGAATTGACAATCTTCCATGAACGAAGACTAACAACACCTCAGCAGCAAAGAAAGTTTCGTCCTTTTATACAGCTCACACAGATTACGAATAACAACTCCGACATCGCCTTTGAATACCTCCTCTATCAAATCAACGCTTCTCAGCTCGACTCGGCAGCAACCTAAGTCCAGACAGTGACAACGAACATTCATGGTTGAATCAATCACAGGTTCCGTTTGACGCTCTAACTATCCCCTTCCCATTCTGGCTTGCAACTGAAGCTACACGAAACGACCTTCAGCCACAAGGCAGAAGCGCAAGGATACTCCATTGAGTGCTGACGTCATACAAACAATCGTTCTTTCTTTCTCTTTGCCTTACGCTCTGAACAAAATACAAACAGCATTCAATTTTATTCTTTTTAAACATTTAAATATTCATTATTTCAATTCTCCTTTTTTCTTTTCTAAAAAAAGAACAAAAAATTACACAATGATTTAGAAGAAGAAAATTAACATCATTATTTAAAGACTATCTCATCAAACAAAGAACTATTTCCTCTTTTTGTTTTTACATTTCACACCCGTTCATGGGCGTCGGCAGGGTTTCCAGGAATTCTGCATGGATACAAACATTTCTTCTCCAAACTTCGTCCACAATTATTTTAACCTCTTGTGACCACCAAGGCACGCCACACAGCTCAGACCAAGTAAATTTTCCGGTGAGAAATACCGTGAGCATGGGTTCTCCCATTTCTTCCCACTTTTTCATTCGACCATTTCCTTCATTGCCTATCGTCACCGTCTCCTTTATCCTCCCCGCATAATCGTGGCACGGGAAACTTAAAGATTTCATTTCATTTTTACTAACAAAAATGAAACTATTATGTCTGCGGACAATCTCCGCCTCCCACCGCACCCGAGCAAAATTCTCAAATGACGCTGTTTTTAATAACAAACCTATATAGTTACGATAGAACATTGCTAGAGCGCTTACATTTGGTTTCAAGAGACGGGGGTTCGGTACCAAGCCATAACAGTATATAGACGACATTGAGAGAGACAGGGACAGAGAGAGAGAGAGAGGAGGAGAAAGAGAGAGAGAGAGAGAGAGAGAGAGAGAGAGAGAGAGAAAGAGAAATTCAAATATGGAGACAGAAAGGAATGATTTATATATACAATTTCAGGACTCGAGGGAAAATCATCGAACAGCATCCGTATTATTATGAAAATTGTGACTTTTTGAAACAGAAGTCGGAAAGGTTACGAAATGAGTGGATCACATGAGGCAGTTGTTGAATTAAGATGGAAAATTCTTTTTAGAGCATCAGATGATCACGAAGTGATAACAAGATCTTAAGATCTGGAGAATCAAGAATTTTAAAAATCTTTAGTTTCCGAGCCGGGTTTCGAACAACGATTCTTCGCTTTATCCACTCAGCCACGGAGAACTCTATGTAACTTGTCACATACTTTTCCTTTACCTACTAGAATGGAATATTCCAAAAGTCGACTCGGTTGATGCGCCGTTCACAGGGGACACAGACCTCTTGTAGCTTAGTTATAGGGGTATATAATGAATTTCCCCTTGTCCAGGAACACTTTCTAAGTCAGAAAAATTTATTCTTATTGTGTTCATTAAGTTATATTTGATGGAACTATACGATAAAAGAGTGCCAAATACTTTGCGTCGTTGACTGTTATATGAGTGTTTAATGTAAAGGATTCCTACTTGGATGGTCTTAGGTTCGAATCCCGACCATTCTTATTGAGTTTTCTTCTAGCCACGCTCATACTGTGCAATCGAGAAACTCAATTAGAAGTAAATGTAATCACGGCTAGTTTAAGGCGAAATTATATTAAAATATGATATTTGTTATTACATGCTTTTCTTTAACTTACGATATTTCAATGTTGATATTAAAATCCTACTACCTTTATGTAATTCATTTTTCTGTCATATCATGCTGAATGTTTGCACAACTATGACAGTCGGACGGTAATAAATAAAATCCCATTTTTACTGTAATATATGTAACTTACAAATTTATGCAAATTTATAACTGACAAATGGCTATGTTTACTTCGTGGCTGGTCAGATGAGGGTTTAGTGAATGGTATTCCTTTCGTTGTGGTCCTAGGTTCGAATTTCGTCAATCCTTGTTAATTTTTTCTTTTAGTTACACCTAGTTTATTCATTCAGATCTTCAAGCTTGTATCGAATATAGTATCAGCCAGTGAATTAATTGTACCTGATATTATTTTCAAATATGACACGTTAATACAAGCTTTTAATAAGCTTACAATATACAACTTTTGAAAATAATACTATATTCAACTTAGTAGAAACATTTAATTCACTAGCTGTTATCTTATTTGCTTCAAGGTTGAAGATCTGGAATGCATAAACTAAGTGTAGCTAAAGAAAAATAGTAACAAAAATGGACGAGATTTGAACTCAGGAACACCAGCGTAGAAATGCCGTTCACTTACCCCTCATCTAATAAGCCATGACGTAAAGATGACTATTTGTAAGTTTTAAATACTCATGCAAATGACACCATTATGAGGATGTATAATAACATTTTTGCTCCTTTTCTCTTCAAAAACGCAATATATTTAAGGCAATTTGTTTCATTTTCCATTTAGAACTTCGAAAAAGATTATTCGTGTTTTAGTATATTGTCTTGTTTACCAGAACAAAAGTTTTACTGCCTTAAAAATGTTCCTAATAGAGAAAACTGCATCATGCACCCTTAACGGTGGCGTAACTAACTGGAGCGCGGTGCGGGAGGCTCTCGGCTCACGGGCGCCAATTTAAGTTTCGTAATTCCTTCTTGTAGGGTTTTATCTAATTTAACACTTTTTCCTCAATGTCTAAAATTGACGCTACTTCATTCTTATAAGAGAAGTAAGTTGTAAAGGAACTGTACACTGTAAAATGCACTCAAAACATTTATCACCTCTTTGGTGCAACAACTTTAGCAGACAGTAATAAAAAAAAAGATTGCGTGAAATTTCAAATTAGAATGAATTAGCTAAAGTTTTATTCTTACATAACTGTCACTGCTAGTAGTGTTCCGTATTTGTTTAGACCCCTACTGATTTATAACTGTATCTCACTTTTTCTGAGACGATAACAGCACCTAAGCGAGCATTCAGTGAACTAAACGGCATAAAAAAAACCTATATTCATAGCACAATGGTACAAATCATGTTGAGCTCTTTGGCAATCTTCAGCTTGGAAAACGAAAAAAAGCCACAACATTGGTATTGAAAAAGTAGTCGGCAAATTCACTTCTAAAAGGATAACATGCATAGTTGTTTCTCAGTTGGTAATTTATAGGTATACTTAAGTAGGTTTAAATTACTGCATAGTAAGGGACTAGACACTGAAACCATCCCCAATAAGGGAGGAAGGTGACATGTAAAAGTAGTCAAATACGAACAATATTATTGTCAAATTCATAGTTTTCAGGTCACGCTTAAGTCCGAGTTAAGTCTTGGTTGGCATGGAGATCAGAATGGAGGGTGACAGGGAAAAACAATGGAGAACGTTCTATACTTGTGTCGAATGCATAGTTTTCTGGATCACTGACATAAATAGTGCCATTCTAGATGTAGTATATGTCCAAGGTCGGACCCATTGGCATGAGGATTAGAGGGGTGAAGCAACGAATATTTCCGAACAGTTCGCTCGGCACGAGTTTGAATACACTGGGATTTAAAAGTGGTAATGCACAGATACTGGTGTCACATCCGGCCCTATCAAGGATATGATTTTTGGAGTATTGTCGTTGCATTATAATTGATCCAGCTAAAATCGTCACTGCTTTCCAGGAGAAGAGGCAGAAATTTATTTCAGGAATAGAAAGCTTTTTGAGGGGTCCAAATTCAATTTGACACTGTACTAAAATGTCGGACATCATCTCTTAAAAGAATGTAAAATTTATAGATAAGTAGTGATATCGGGGGGCACGGGGTTCTGGACCGCCAGGGCCTACATTATGTGTAAGTCCTTGCTGCTCTGAGTCGTCATAAGCTTCTATTCAAACGTATAAGACATACCATGAATATATGAAATATAGAAGAGAAAAAAATATAAATAGAAAATATATGTAATTATAACTAAGAGGTGGAAAATAATTAGAAACTAAAGTTGAAGGACTTGAAAAATATATTTACAAAGCTATTTTCCACTTATGCAGGGCTAAAAGCAAGTAAGAAAGGCTCACCTAGAAGGCAACTATTCATCTCTTCGAACATGAAAATTATGAATTCGACACCAACATTTTTAGTATTCTATTACTTTTTTACATGTCATCTCTTGACCTTCTAGGGATGGTTTCAATGCCTTACACCGCTCAATAAATTGTTCAGATGGTAATTTATCGCCAACTGTCGTCGTTGTGCAAACATTCAGCATTATATGACGTAAGGAAATGAATTATATAAAGGTAGTAGGATTTAATATCAACATTAAAATATCTTAAGTTAAAGAAAAGAATGTAATAACAAATATTATATTTTAATATAATTTCGTCTTAAACGAGCTGTGATCACATTTACTTCTAATTGAGTTTCTCAATTGCACAGTATGAGCGTGGCCAGAAGAAAACTCAATAAGAATGGTCGGGATTCGAACCTAAGACCATCCAAGTAGGAATCCTTTGCATTAAACACTCATATAACAGTCAACGACGCAAAGTATTTGGCACTATTTTATCATATAGTTCTATCAAATATAACTTAATGAACACAATAAGAATAAATTTTTCTGACTTAAAAAGTGTTCCTGCACAAGGGGAAATTCATTATACACCCCTATAACTAAGCTACAAGAGGTCTGTGTCCCCTGTGAACGGCGCATCAACCGAGTCATCTTTTGGAATATTCCATTCTAGTAGGTAAAGGAAAAGTATGTGACAAGCTACGTAGAGTTCTCCGTGGCTGAGTGGATAAAGCCAAGAATCGTTGTTCGAAACCCGGCTCGGAAACTAAAGATTTTTAAAATTCTTGATTCTCCAGATCTTAAGATCTTGTTATCACTTCGTAATCATCTGATGCTCTAAAAAGAATTTTCCATCTTAATTCAACAACTGCCTAATGTGATCCTCATAGTTCGGAACCTTTCCGACTTCTATTTCAAAAAGTCACAATTTTCATCATAATACGGATGCTGTTCGATGATTTTCCCTCGAGTTCTGAACTTGTATATGTAAATCATTCCTTTCTGTCTCCATATTTCAATCTCTCTTTCTCTCTCTCTCTGTCCCTGTCTCTCTCAATGTCGTCCATGTACGTTTATGGCTTGGTACCAAACCCCCCGTCTCTTGAGACCAAATGTAAGCGCTCTAGCAATATGCTATCGGCCGGTAGTTATTAAAAGCAGCGTTATTTGAGAATTTTGCCCGGGTGCGGTGGGAGATTCTCCGCATACATAATAGTTTCATTATAGACTTTAGGAAGCACAAAACATACTGCTATTATTAACAATTTCCATAGAATTCACAAGGAGCATCTTCCTAGGTCGATGTGATATGCAGTCTTTGAAGAAAGGAAAGAATGCAAATTAGGGTGTTTATGAAGCTATGGGAACATTTCGTGACATTTTGTTTTATTCAGGCTCTAGAAAGGCATTTCAGAACAAACGATTGTAAGAGACGGTTTAAGAGCAATAAATTTTGCAAACTGTTCTTGCTTTTCCCGTCTGAATGGAAAGAATACGTTACATCACACACCGCTTTAGACAAGGAGAGGTGGAGGAGGGGGATCAGTTGGGTTGAATACCGTAAGAAACTAGACGATGAGAAGTGTATTTTGGAATGCATAAGCACAATTCTCAAGATTTTGTTCCTAGGTTGGATAAAAATTTTTGTAACATTTTCTGTGCTTCGAACTGTACCTTTTGTTACCGTGGCGTAGTATCTCCTTTGACGGCTTATTTAGGTTCTGTATCAAGTATTTAAGCCGGATTTTTTTGGTAAAGTGTAGGATGGGCCAGCGAAAACTCCAGATGCGTTTTGCAACGAGATGGCTAACTTGCGACTCCAAGTGGGGGCGATGGAGCATGATTTTTTTAGTGCAAATTTTCAAAAAAAAATACGTCTTTAGTTTTCTCGAAATCAGATTCGAGCTTTGTACGGATTACGTGTATCTTTGGGTATTCTCAAACTTTTCTGAGATCCCTACGTGAAACCGGGGCCAGACCCGAGGGGTGCAAGTGTTCCGAGAGGGTGATTTTCAGATTCAGGTATGCTATACAGACAAATGAGTGGTACCGTTCTGAATGTTAGATTTTTTTTTTAGTTGTAACTAGTTTAGCCTTCGAAGATTGGCAACACTGACAAAAAAATCAGAAAAGGAGAAGTGAGACTGTAAGATATAGTGCATAGTGCATGGATGCACACATACACATTTAACATTTATCCCATGTTTTGGTACAGTTTAAGATTTAGAATATTCTGCAACATCTAGTTTTGTTCCAGCTTTTTATCTTGTGGATTATATAGTTCATAACACATGTAGTAGTACCTTTCAACATTAAAATCGTTGGTATAAAACTCAATCAGCATGTTTCGTGTGGTATCATATTATGGTCCTCCGGGCCGGTTGTTTTGCAGATGATAGTTACAAGTGAAATAATATCCAGTAGTGTGTGCAATTCATTAATAACTGTGCTTTCATGAACGTGATCTAGGTGCTTTGGAAGAATGAAACCATGTAATTTTTTTTGTGGATTGGTGTGGTGAGTGACTTAAGAGAAGTTAGCAACAATATAAAATTGATTCATCCACAAGTGAGGGTTGCCAGGAGTAGTGACTCAAATGCTTATAGGTAGTGAGTGATTGTAGCTTACGCAAGTTAACAACGAAAGTGAGTGGTTCTAATTATGCAAAGTTAACAACGAACTTTGGTTTTGTTATTGAGTGCAACAGTTGTTCGATTAACTGTAATTTTGTTGTATACGTATTATTATCATATGCTCCTTTTATTTGGCAAGTACGTTACAATGAATGACATAGAGAATAGTAAATTGCTAAAACAAAGAGCAAGTTATAAAGGGAAACTCACCCGGATGAAAAAATTTGTGCAGGAATTTGATACAGCACAAAATATTCAAGGACTGCATGTTCGTTTAAAACATTTAGAACAAGTGTGAACAAGTTTGAAAATGTTCAGTGTCTGATCGAACTAGAAGATGAATCGGAAGAACCCGAATCATATCGAGCCGAGTTTTAAACTATGTATTATAGTGTTTATTCTCAAATACAAGCTTTAATTAGCACGCACAATGAACAAAAGGACGCAAACGGTAAGAAGACTAATGCTAGTGTTGTCAGTGAAGTTAGACTCCCCAAATTATCGTTGCCATCATTTGATGGTTGCTATCAAAATTGGCTCCCTTTCATCGACAATTTTAAGGTCATGGTCTACAAAAATAACGGGTTGCCAGCTATACAAAAATTTCATTACCTTAGGTCAGCCTTGAAAGGAGAAGCGTATAAGTTAATTGAGTCGTTGCCAGTGACAGAAAAGAATTATGAGGTAGCCTTTAATTTAATTGTTGAACGTTATGATAATAAAAGACTGATAGCATCCACATACATACAGGGTCTGATGAACCTCGAATCAGTTAATAAAGAAAGTGCAAAGAACTTACGAGAATTTATTAATACGGTCAGTAGAAATTTGAATGAGCTTAAGGCTATGAACTTAGAAACTCCGCTAAATGAAGTGATACTATCGCATAATTTCTTGTCAAAGTTCGACACCAATACACGAAAGAAATGGGAATTAAAAAATGAAAATGAGTCTTTCCCCCCATTATCGGAATTATTTTCGTTTTTGGAACATAAGTGTCAAGCACGTGAGAGCATCTAGACAACTCATAGTGATGGTTATACAAGAGACGCGAAAACTCTTGATTTGCGAGGCAAGTCCAAAAGGTCTTCTCAGAATAGTAATACATATGTAGTAACAGCAAAGGAATTATGCATGTTTTGTAAACAAAATCATACTTTATTTCAATGTTCGTCTTTTTTGCATGCTAGTAATAAGGAAAAGCAAGAATTTTTTCGTAAACAAATATTATGTATAAACTGTTTGCATGGTAATCATTTTGTTAAGATTGTAAGGCAGGGCCTTGTAAAAATGTGGTAAGAAACAAAACTTTACTACACTTTGAATTACATGATGAACATTCTATGATTAAGGACTTAGTAAGTAATAAGAATCCCTCAGCTCAACCACTATCAATCAATGGTAAGCAAGAAACATCACAAGGTTCTTTTATACTTTGAAAATGAAACGCTTTCCAAAGGTTATTCTGTCAACAGCAATTGTACATGTGAAGGATAATAGTGGGATAACATATCAGTGTCGTGTTCTTTTGGACAACTGTTCTCAATCGAACTTTGTGACAGAAGCCTTAGTACAGAAATTGAGATTAACTAAGGATAAGTATCGCGTTCCTATACAAGGTATAAAAGATGTGTCTTCTGAAACAAAGTATTGTGTAAATATTCAGTTAACGTCAAGAGTATCAAATTTTTCAAGAACCATGAATTTTTTAGTTATGCTTCGCATTATAGGTAGAGTTAATCAATTATAATAGTTGGAATTTACCTAAGGATATTCAACTAGCAGATCCTCTGTTCTTCCAGCCAGACAAAATTGATATGTTACTTGGGGCAGAAATAGTCTTTCAACTTTTATTGCCAGGCCAAAAGACACGTGAAGATGATTTCCCAATATTACAAAATATCAAGTTAGGATGGATTCTTGCAGGAAGTATTCCACTATCATCATCGATGTCAGTTGTTAGTCAGCATCCCCAAATACCTACTACAGCATGTTTTGCTCACACTGTTGATGGTTTGAACCAACAGTAACATAAATACTGGGAGTTGGAAGAAGTAGACGCTGTAACAATGAGTAAAGAAGAACAAGGATGTATTACACACTTCCATGAAAATACTAGAAGAGATAATACAGGCAGACTTGTAGTTCGTTTACCGTTTAAGAAGAATCATGAAGATTTGGGAGACTCATATGAAGAAGCCTTAAAAAGATTCAATTAATTGGAAAGTAGGTTGCAGAGGAATCTAACCCTACATGCAGATTATTGTAAAATTTTGGATGAATATCTTACATTGGGTCACATGAAAGAAGTTAATACATCAAAGGAAGACAAACATTTGTGCTATCTACCACATCATCCAGTTTTCAAGCCAACTAGTAGTACAACCAAAACAAGTATTGTGTTTAATGCTTCTGCAAAAACATCAAACGGTTTATCTCTGAACGATATTCTGTTGACTGGACCTACTATCCAACAAGATATGTGCTATATTGTATTGCGTTTTAAAACGCATCAAATTGTAATTAGTGCAGATATTGAGAAAATGTACCGTCAGATAAGATTGCACCTTGACGATACACGCTTTCAAAAAATACTATGGAGAAAATTAATCAAGGAACCAATTAAAACTTATGAATTAGTAACTAGCTTTCGGGACAAGGTCTGCACCTTATTTAGCAACAGGATGCTTACAACTATTTGCAGAAGAAGAGGCAGAGCGCTATCCAGCTACATCTAAAGTAATCAACGTGATTTCTATGTTGATGATTTGGCGTCTGGAAATCATGATGTCGAAAGTGCGCTTGTGTTACAATCAGAGTTGGTCAATTTGTTAAAAAGCGCAGGATTTGTTCTACGAAAATGGAGTTCAAATCATTCTAAATTGTTAGAAGCTGTCTCACCAAAATTGAGAGACGAAAACTCCATTTCAATTCAATCGGATTGGTGGGATCAAGACATTGGGTTTAGAATGGCATCCATCATCAGATAAGTTGTTGATTTGTAGTAAGGCACTGACGAATACATCATTATCGAAAAATGAAAGAATTACAAAGCGTGAAGTCACAAGCATCATTGCGTCAATTTTCGATCCCTTGGGACTGATTAGTCCAATTGTAATTTCTTTCAAAATGTTTTTGCAAAAATTATGGTTATGCAATGTACACTGGGGTGATGATTTGCCTGAAAGACTATTGGAACGTTGGAATCATTTATTCGCAGAGATACCCATCATTACAAGGATACAAATTGATAGGTTTGCCTCAGTCCAGGGCCAAGTTACTAACATTCAGATTCATGGATTTTGTGATGGTAGTGAAAAGCATACGGAGCTTGTATCTATGTCAGATCAGAAAACAAGACGGGTAATATAAATGTTTGTTTATTATGCTCAAAATCAAAGGTTGCCCCAACCAGAAGAGTAACGTTTCCACGATTAGAGTTATGTAGTGCAGTACTCTTGGCGAAACTTGTTAACAACACCATCCCTATTCTTGATACGAAATTAATTTATGGACCGATTCTAAAATTGTGCTAGCTTGGACTGCATCACCAGCAAATCGTTGGAAGCAATTTGTAGCAAATAGAGTTTCGCAAATTCAAGAAATTACCATTACATCAGTGTTTGGAAACATGTTTCGTCAGAACAAAATCTTGCAGATCTCCTCAGCAGAGGAGTAAGCTCTACACTTTTACAGCATTCCAAATTATGGTGGCATAGACCTGAATGGTTAAGGGATTCAGTGTCATGGCATAATAAAAATTCATCAATGGAAATACGGTTTCCAGAAAAGCGGATAACGTCCAAGACTGTATTGGTGAATATTAATCATCCAACGAACTTTATGGAAAGGTTTTCCACTTTAGGGAAGTTGCTTAGAGTTGTTGCGTATTGTCAAAGATTCATTTACAATGTGACACATAAATCTACAAGAAGGAATCATGCATTATCAGCTGATGAGCTAAAGACAGCCTTACAGACGTGTGCTCGTATTGTTCAACGTATTTGTTACAGTGAAGAAATTCAAGTTATGTCATCAGGATGTCACGTATCCAAAAACCGTTCATTGAGAGATTTACATCCATTCATTGATAATCAAGGTCTTTTGCGAGTAGGAGGACGACTTGAACATTCTGACTTATAGCAATAAACACCAATTGATTCTCCCTCCTAACCATCATTTAACTAGACTTATTATTACAGCAGAACATTTGCGTTTATTGCATGCTGGACCACAATTACTCTTAGCCTCTCTTCGAGAAGAATATTAGATTCCACGTACTAAACAAGTTATCAAAGCAGTACTCCACAGATGTTTGCCGTGTTTCAAACTAAAGGCTGTAACGTCAGAACAATTGATGAGTCAACTTCCACCACCTAGAGTGACTCACTCCTTCACGTCCATTTTGTAACACCGGAGTTGATTATGCTGGTCCTGTGATCTTGAAGAATGCACCTAGAAGTCGTATCAGATGCAATGCATACATAGCCATATTTATTTGCTTAGCAGTTAAAGCTATTCATTTGGAATTAGTAAGTGATCTAATCGCATCAGCATTCATAGCAGCACTTAGAAGATTTATATCTCAAAGAGGAAGGTGTTCCATATCTTCAGTGATAATGGATCCAACTTTACAGGGCAAATCATGAGTTGAATTCATTGTACAAGTTATTCACTTAAGAAGGGTTTCAGGATTCTATTAGTGAATTTGCTGCTTCAAAAGCCATCACATCGCATTTTATTCCTCCGAGATCTCCACATTTTGGTGGCCTCTCGAAAAGTGCCGTCAAATCAATGAAATATCATCTAAGGCGAGTAATTGGAAATACTGCACTCACATATGAGGAATTAAGTACCTTATTGACGCAGATAGAAGCATGTCTCAACTCGGGACCTATCACCATTTTGTCGAGTGATCCTACAGACCCTAGCTATCACAGTCCTGGCCATTTTCTTATTGGTTCACCTTTAATGAGTTTGCATGAACCTGATGTAACGGATATTAAGGAAACTTATCTCTCTAAGTGGCAACTTACCCAACAGATGCAACAATACATATGGAAACGTTGGTCTACAGACTATCCCCATGGACTGCAACAATGCAACAAAAGGAAGAAGATAATAGAAAACTTGAAACCGAATACTATAGGGTTGGTGAAAGAAGACAATCTTCCCCCTTTATCCTGGCAGTTGGGAGTAGTCGACGAGGTGTACAAGGGACAAGACGAACTTGTAAGAGTAGTGAAAATCAGAACAAATACTGGGACTTACAAACGTTCAATAAACAAATTGGTTCCTTTTTGTTAATATATTGTATGCGTTTATTGTGTTATACTTCTTAATTGTTGATTGTGTCCAATCAAGAGAGGGGAGTATGTTAGAATTTTTTTTTTAGTTGTAACTAGTTTAGCTTTCGAAGATTGGCAACACTGACAAAAAATCAGAAGAGGAGAAGAAGTGAGAGTGTAAGATACAGTGCATACTGCATGGATGTATTATCTGTCAGGAAAGTAAATGTACACCTATTTTTTGAGTCTGGCATTCCTGCGCTACATCCGTGGAGAGTATGAGAATTATATCAATCAAGTGTTTACTGAGGGACAAAAAGAAAAGTTTAATCTGAATAAGACGTTGCAGAGGGGCACAAGCTGTGAATACGAATAGTGCATGGTGTAAATAAAGGACGACAACGAAAGAGAAAGCCAGAAACGGCTGCTAAACTTAGAAAAAAAGAGTTAAAATTGTCGAAGTGGGAACATAAAACACAAATACAAGAAATATGCCGACAACTAAACGTTCACCATGCCACGATCTTGGTGTAGTGGTTAAGGTGATCGCTTACAAATGCAAAGGTCGCCAGCTCGAATCATCGGCAAGTATATTTTAAAAAAATTTGGTTAATAATACATACAGCTCATGAGAGATGGTAAACGAGGTCGTATTCAGTTTTACGTAGCAATTAATATTAGTAATGTTTGGTACTGTTAATACTTTTTGTCTTTGCGTATTGCTTTTATCCTTTTCTTCATTTCAAAACAAAAGAATATCCGAACAATTGCCACCAACATTCCTCATATTTTGAATGTAAACGCCATTTGCAACTTGTAAAAAAAAACTTGAACGTTCCGATGTAGCTGCAAAAATTAAAAAGAAAAACGTGGAAGTTGACCATACTCATGGTTATTAAAAATACAATTTCTACATGCCTTACACCTCCCGACTACGTTTCTACGTTAGCAAGTAAGAGGCTTGTGTTTAAGTTAGGCTGGTCAATACGTTTTCGAAAGGTGCCCGGTTTAGCTCTGACGCAGCACAGGTGCAAGAAGGGAGCAAAACATTTTTCTCTCTCCCTCTGTGTGTCTACTTATCTATCTATCTGTATATATATATATATATATATATATATATATATATATATATATATATATATATATATATATATAACGCTATTTGTGAATGCCATAACCACCCTAATTTTCAGCGGATTGGGACGAAACTTGGCACAAACATTAATGTTGAAATATCTTGATGAGTTCGTTAACCAGAATAATCAGATGAAAATGTTCAAAATGGCGGCCCTTCAAACTCTTAAAAACTTCCAAGGGAACCAAATTTCCCCATAAATAGGTTTTCAGAAATTTTGAATAACGTTTCCTCTTTTTCTGAAATATTTGTGTGCAGGGATTTATTGAAATATTGGACCCGATTGATCGCCTAAAGAAGGTTCACGCCCTTTCGCTACGGTCAGTTTTTTTTCTGCAGGAGGGGGTTATTTTAGTATGGGAACAAGATGATTGTTAGTGATGATATGAAATCACACATTGAAAGTGAAGTAACTTGTGAAACGTGTTATTTGAAAGAATAATATAATAAATGTGCTTTCCCCTAACACAGAGAACTGTAAATAATATATTTCGAGTTCGGGAGCGTGAATGGCGAGGAGTGTCATTTGATTTGCTTTTTAGTAACACATTGCAATGCAAATAAAGGTAGGCAACATTAGGGGTAAGTAAAACAATAATAATAATAATAATAATAATAATAATAATAATAATAATAATAATAATAATAATAATAATAATAATAATAATAATAATAATAATAATAGGTGTTGTTTGTTTCAAGGCAATATCTTCCTCAATTCTTCTTCAAACGTAATGATTGTAACGCCGTATCTCCCTTACAAAAAAACATTACCAATTTATATCGAGAGAACGGGAAACTGTTGAGTGATGGGAGCAACGTTGGACAATATGCACTCATAGCACTCAGAAAAATAAGCGATTTCAATGCAAAATGAACGAAGAGTCATTGTCATGGGTAGTCATGGAGCCACGACAGAGCCCTCTTTAGGCAAAATATCGATAACTTATATCGAGAGAATTGGAGGTGGTAGTATGATGGGACGAACGTTGGACACCTTGGACCCATAAGGCGCATCGAAGAAATTAGGGTGGCGGGCGCCAGCTAGCCTTACTTATTTCCACATAATAATATAAAATTATATTGTCGAAATACACACACGAGTTAGCTACTAATATTTCATATTATTATTATTATTATTATTATTATCGACAGCGTCTTTTCATTACGTGAACATGTTTGACATGAAACCAAAGAGAAGATCCATCATTCGTAGAAACAATAAGAATAATCAGTTACTTTAACTGTGAACGACGGTGAAAAAAACGAAAAGAGTGACTACCCGTAGCGAAAAGAAACAATATTTTTACTCAAATCGACAAAAATCAAGCCGAGATAGATTCGAACTCGTATGGACAGCGCGAAAAGCCAGTGTTTTGTCCACTTTTTTAACTCAATCACTTAACGTGTTCCAGTAACTTACTTATTGCTAATTTTACTTACTTCACTCGTTTAACTTGCTTTTTCTAATAACTTATAATGACAGGGACGACAGTTAAAAATCATAGTTGCTCTCCCGCCGGGAATCGAACCCGGGACAGAATACACCAAAGCCGCACGGGCTAGCAACTAGACCAATGGGGAGGGCACCGCTCACTCTTTTTGTCGTTAGGGATTACGACCACTGTATTGCCAGCTATCACTTCTGTGGGTTCTATACTATGATCACATGTTTCTTCTTCGCTGGAAGAGTTAAACCTACATTCTACGTAATACATGAGGTATTTAGACTTACATGCTCTTCATATAATGTAATAAAAGGGTCATGCTGGGAATAAGAAAAAGAACATTCCTTGGACAAAACGGAAACCATTGGCATTAGAAATATTTATCTACGAGGCATGCACAGTAGTATATTTCAGAATAGTTACTGTTTAGTTCAGTAAACGAAGAAAGGGGTATAAAAAGCAAATATGTCACGTGAACGAGATTGACCAGAGTTCACAGAGGCGGAAGCAGATGTGTAGTAATACAGTAACTTGGTGAAATTGATAACACTGGTCTACATATGAAAACTTTTTTTCTGCTGACTGAGGTATTTGACTTGTTTTTTTAAAAATCGAGGTCGCTGATTCCAGTAGTGTAGTTAGTTTTTGACTATCACGTCAGAATTTTACACAATCTAATAATACTTACACTGACAGAATTTCTTATTTTTTCCATATATCGTAGTAAGAAACTTACATTAAATATTGTACTATTGCTTTAATATTAAATATAAATACGGAACAAGTTACGATAAAGTTACTGATACCCACCTACACATATCATACTATATACATATATATATATATATATATATATATATATATATATATATATATATATATATATATATATACGATTTGATGTTTATGGTTCCAGAATATTACGTATGGAGTAGTTTTACGAACCTATTTGTCATAATGAATTTAGACTTGATAGAAAGTTAAGCAAATCCAATACATTTTTTTAATTTCATTTACGACCTCAAGCTGATAAATGCACACAACCAAATAGCACAGCGTGCTTACCTATTTAGGCAAAAGTCTTCGTTTCTTTGGTTTTCTGGAGTAAGTGGCGTCCGGAACGTCACGCTGCAAGCACCAGCGATAGTCCGCCATTATGTTTTTGATCCACCTTCCCTGGTACCGGTTCTTCATGGTTTTGATATTCTGGTGAAATCGTTCACCCTGATCTTCACTAAGGGCACCAAGATTGGAAGGAAAATAGTCTAGATGGCTGTGTAGGGAGTGAAGCTTCATACTCATATGTACTTCTAACTTCTGAAATCTGGTCAACAAATTGTCAACAAGTTCCTCGTAGTCGTCCGCTTTAAAATTTCCAAAAAATATGTAACAACGGCACAAAAAGCATCCCATGCATCTCTTTCTGTGGGGTTCATGGTTTGCAAGAACACTTTATCTTTCATTAGGAACTTTATCTGGGGGCCGTCAAAAATACCAGCTTTCATTTTCTCCTGTGTCAATGCAGGAAATTTCGAGAAAATGTATTTGAAGCAAGCACCATCCTGATTCGAAGATTTTACATACTGTTTTAGTAATCCCAGCTTTATGTGTAGTGGAGGGAGTAACACTTTCTTAGGGTCAACAAGCGGTTCATTCTGGATGATTTTCACTCCCACTTCAAAATCTACTCTGGTATTCCACAATCTTCGTACCCAGTGTTCATTCCTTGCACGACTGTCCCATAAACAAATAAAGCAAAGATGACCAACAGGAATGGATGCCAACTTATTGCTATTATGCAGCAATACACACTTTAAACTCCTCTTCGAAGAGTTAATAAAGAACCGCCATTCATTCGCATCATAATCACATTCCATAGCTTCAATTGGTCTTTTTATATCTGAACAATACACAAGTTCTTCATATTTTTGAAAATATTGTAATAGATGCTTCTCTTTGTCCCGATATACGATAGTTTTCCTGGTGCAACATACTCCTTTCTTTCAGTCTTGAACACAGCAATTTTGCTGATGCTTTTGGTAGAGCAAGGTTGCGAATTAAATCATTTAATTCTGATTGAGTGAAGGGTTTGCATGAATTGCATTCATCAGACACCACAAAATCCTCGTCACTACGTTCTGTATTGTGTTGACAGGGCAATCATCATCATCACTGGAACTTCCAAACGTGCTGCATGTAGGGATGGGAATTTCATTACTGTGAGGAACAGGTCTTCTAGCAGAGTAAAGATCAGGATACTGAATAGTATGTTTAGATTTCCTGTTCATACCAGATACATGTACTATACAGAAATAGTAGTCATTTACATGATTTTGCTGCTCTCGCCGCACCATTGGGATTTCAAAACTAAGGCTTGTTCTTCGACCCTTGCTCCATTGTCTGAGATTTTCTACACAAGTCCTGCATACTTTATGTGGTGTCCATGGTTTATCTTGGTCGCCCAATTGAATTCCGAAATATGCATGATACACTTTTCGTATAAATTCCGAAATATTTGTTCGTTGTTTCGGGGTTGTGAAAGAACCACAAATATAGCAAAATATATCCGGATCGTTCTTACACTTTGTACGAATAGATGTAATGTTATTTAAACTCGGTACAGCTGCCAACTTGATCAGAATGTGTGTAGTCTACACTACAATAGCCGTAATCCTGTAGATATCACTACACCAATAAAGCGCACCAATACTAGAAATAACCAGATCAGTAAATGTTTGCAAAATTTCTACAAAATTCTAGCACACCTTTCGCGATCTATTAACTCGCCATGTTTTCCATAAGCAAAGAGTGCCGCGTAATTCGTCACCCTGCATAAAAATTCAGCAGCACCCTGCGAGTACTCCTTTATTTCAACCCTTTACATACGTAATATCCTCTTTAATTTTAATTCAACATGATATTAACTCGTAAAAATAAAAATAAACGTAACAGTGAATGTGCTGCCATCTTGTGACATCTTGTAGAACTACGTTAGGATTAATGGTTCTAAAACATACATGAAATATTAGATAAAATTTCATTTTGTGAAAATACGTGACGTGATAGAGAAAAACGGATTTCATTTTTGGATTTAGCACACTCGAATTATTAAAGAACAGCTGATAGCCTCCAGTCAACAAAATTGATGTAGACCAGTGTAATGGGTTCTTTATTCTGTAGTAGATCGTATCACAACTTTACGGGAGAGCAGAGAAAGAGTTACTAACCCCATCATATAGTAAGCTTTAGTAACAAGATCATATAGACACAAATGGATGTAACTGTGAGTACTACAACTTGGATTTAACGAAAGCTGTTTAGATATTCAGTGGTTTGCAGGGTTGTATAAGACACAAAAAGATAAGACACAATACAATTCTTCATACCTCAGCTTCCAGTAGCAAGATACATGCAATTTCTGGTTACATACGGAAACTGCTGTCGGATTTTAATACACGATGTGTGGCAGGTTACAAAATGCTTTGCATTACTTGTTTGTTTGTAGACAGCTACTAGCTTAGGTTCTGAAAGGTAATATAAACTAGGGATAGTCAATTGCAGAATTATTCCTTTCCGAACTCCCGAAAGTAAAACCGGACAAATTCCGGAATTCGGAAAATTAAACAAAACGTTAAAACAAAACGAGTTGAAACGAGCTGAACGAGCGAGCGAGCCATTATCAAACTCGACTCAACTCGAAACTCGACCTCGAAAAAATTAATGGCCTGATTAGACTGGAAAGCGAAAGCCATGATAAATGAAAGCAGTAATGTCGAATGCTTTTAGTGTTGCTCACGGCAGGGGTGCGTTTCGTCTCGTAATTTTAGTGCATCTCGTGGGGCAATTTTAGTGTATCTCGTCTCGTCTAAGTAACGAGAAGACAAGAGTTTTTTTTTATTATTACGAGACAGCCTCAAATGTCGTAATCACCAATATAAGTATATACTGCAGTTCTTAAAATCAAGGCTGAGACCTGCACGGTCGAATTCTTGAGCCCAAGCAGAAGACATATTCGGGTAGTGATATCAACCGGCTCGGCTCGTATCAACTGAGCGAACAGCTCGATTCGGCTCGGTTGGGATGAGCCGATGACCCGAGACAGCTCAGTTGGAACGGGCCATCGACTCAGCTCAATTGAGCCGATGGTTCGAGCTTACTCGGTTGGGATGGGTCACCTACTCGGCTCATGTTAACCGGTTCGAGCCGCTAAGTTGAAACTAATCCATCGGCACGTTTCGACTGAGCTCAACTAAGGCGACGGC
Source organism: Thermobia domestica (assembly GCF_964235325.1). NCBI lineage: Eukaryota > Metazoa > Arthropoda > Insecta > Zygentoma > Lepismatidae > Thermobia > Thermobia domestica. The sequence continues at coordinate 173,774,117 of NC_137460.1, forward strand.
TCAAATCGGCTCGGTTGGGTGTTCAGTTGGCTCGGCTCACTTCTCGGTTTGGTTCGTTAGTGAATGAGCTGTAAGCCGAGCCGCTCGATCCGTTGAGAAGCCTAGAGACGGTCCCAGCTGTTTCGAACATGTTTGGCTGAGGTCCATAACTTTTAACATTTTTTGGCTCGAGCCCGAATACTTGCCCTTTCGGAACTCAAACCCAGAACGTGACCGATGTCCTTCCCTCCTGAAGACTTCTCGACGACCGAGATCGACAGTCACTTAGCTTTTACTATTCAGATACAAACCGTATATCTTTCAAAGATTATACACGGTGTTGATATAATAACAATAATAATAATAATAATAATAATAATAATAATAATAATAATAATAATAATAATAATAATAATAGTTTTAAACTTGCCCTGAAAGTTGGCAAAACTTACTTAAAAGTAGAGATTTCAGGGAAAGGGTTCCCTACCTTCAAGACACACCTCTGAAACTACCAACATTTTAAACTAGAGCGTTCCATTAAAATTTCATGTAGGAAATATTCTACTGAATGGTTTAAAGAAAATAATTGTAATAAATATAACTGAATATCACGCAACAGTAAGGCATATAATAAACTTATTTGTAGGATATGCAGAGGTAAATATTAAAGGTTTGCTACAAAAATACATACACAGAGCATAATTCAATTACCTCTGAAATATAATGTAACGAAATAGCCTATGAGATTCAGTCTATAGAGCAATTGTTACTTAAAGACTGGGCATACACTATTTGGAGAATCGAGACAAGACGGGAAATGTCTACAATACTTTTCGTCTTGACTCGATTCTCATCTCCAAAGAGAGACGAAAATTTTCAGTTAGCCTTGACCCGTCTCGAATGTAAAATGTTAATTCTCATGTTATTTTATTTGTTCCAGAAACGAGATGAGAAATCTCTTTTCTCGTGAGGAACATTAAACCAAACCGAAATATTCTTTCCAAATGTCACGTTTCTGCTTGTAATGGTATGGCCTAAGAGATAATTAGCTCCTAGCTTGTAATCTTCTACGAGATAATAATAATTATTATTAGTTTATTATTATTACTATTTTTATTCCTGAAGATTTGATAGTTCAAGTATTGAAACATCCGAGTATTCAAATATTTGAATATAATAAAACGTATGTTATCGCCGATCAATCGCCATCAAAAATCCTAGATTAAAAAAAACTACAACGTGCATTCGCACAAGCACCTTGACCACAGAACCGCGATCGCTACGCGGTAAACGATTCGTTTTTAGACGTGTTACGTTAGGTTTATACACAACATTTCAGAACACTAAGCTAGTAGCTGTCTACAAACAAACAAGTAATGCAAAGCATTTTGTATCCTGCAATACATCATGTATTAAAATCCGACAGCAGTTTTAGTATCTAACCAGAAATTACATGTATCTAGCTACTGGAAGCTGAGGTATGAAGAATTGTCTTGCGTCTTATCTTCTTGTGTCTTATACAACCCTGCAAACCACTGAATAACTAAACGGCTTTCGTTAAATCCAAGTTGTAGTACGTACAGTTATGTTCATTTGTGTCTATATGATCGTGTTACTAAGGCTTACCATATAACAGCGTTAGTAAGTTTTCCTCTGCTCTCCCGTAAAGTTGTGATACGACCTACGACAGAATAAAGAACCAATTATCAATTTAACCAAGTTGTTGTATTACTACACATCTGCTTCCGCCTCTGTCAACACTGATCGATCTCCTTGAGCGACATATTTGCTTTTTTATACCCCTTTCTTCGTTTACTGAACTAAACAGTAACTATTCTGAAATATACTACTGTGCATGCCTCGTAGATAAATATTTATGTTGTCAATAGTTTCCGTTTTGTCCTAGGAATGTTCTTTTTCTTATTCCCAGCATGACCCTTTTCTTACATTATATGAAGAGCATGTAGGTCTAAATACCTCATGTATTACATAAAATGTAGGTTTAACTCTTCCAGCAAAGAAAAAATATGTGATCATAGTATAGAACCCACAGAAGTGATACCTGGCAATACAGTGGTCGTAATCCCTAACGGCACAAAGAGTAAGCGATGTTCTCCTCGCTGGTCTAGTGGCTACCACGTGCGGCTTTGGTGTATTGTGTCACGGGTTCGAGTCCCGGCGGGAGAGCATCTAGGATTTTCAACTGTCCTCGATGTCTCTGTTTTCGTGTCCCTGTCGTTATAAGTTATTAGAAAAAGCAAGTTAAACGAGTGAAGCAAGTAAAATTAGTAATAAGTAAGTTACTGAAACACGTTCGGTGAGTCAGTTAAAAAAAGTGGACAAAGCTCTGGCTTTTCGCGCCGTCCATGCGAGTTCGAATCTATCTAGGCTTGATTTTTATCCATTTGGGATAAAATATTGTTTCTTTTCGCTACAGGTATTCACTCTTTTCGTATTTTTCCCTGTCGTTCACACTTAAGGTAACTGACTATTCTTAGTCTTTCTGAGAATGATGGATCTTCCCATTGGCTTATGTCAAACATGCACACTTAATGAAAAGACGTTGTCGTCAATAATAATAATAATAATAATAATAATAATAATAATAATAATAATAATAATAATAATAATAATAATAATAATAATAGTAATAATAATAATAATAATAATAATAATAATAATAATAAATATTACTAGAAAACTCTTGTGTGTATTTCGTCAATATAATTTTGTATTATTATCTGGAAATAAGTAAGGCAAGGTGGCGCCCCGCCTATTTTTTTCGATGCGCCTTATGAGTCCTAGGTGTCCGACGTTGGTCCCATCTCACTATCACCTCCTATTCCCTCGATATAAGTTATCGACACTTTGCCTAAAGAGGGCTCTGCCGTGGCTCCATGACTACCCATGACAATGACACTGTTCATTTTGCACTGAAATCGCTTATTTTTCTGAGTGCTATGAGTGCATATTGTCCAACATTGCTCCCATCACTATAATTTCCCGTTCTCTCGTTATAAATTGCTAATATTTTGTTTGTAATGCAAATATCGCGTTACAATCATTATGTTTGAAAAAGAATTGAGGAAGATATTGCTTTGCCACAAACAACACCTATTATTATTATTATTATTTATTATTATTATTATTATTATTATTATTATTATTATTATTATTATTATTATTATTATTGTTGTTTTACTTAGGCATACCACTAATGTTGCCTACCGTTTTTTGCAATGCAATGTGTTACTAATAAGCAAATAAAATAACACTCCTCGCCATTTAGGCTCCCGAACTCGAAATACATGATTTACAGTTCTCTCTGTTAGGGGAAAGCACATTTATTACATTATTCTTTCAAATAACACGTTTTACAAGTTTCTTCACTTTCAATGTGTAATTCCATATCATCACTAATAATCATCTTGTTCCGATAGGAAAATAACCCCCCTCCTGCAAAATAAATAAATAAATAAATAAATACGCCTGACCGTAGTGAAAGGGCGTGTACCTTCTTTAGGCGATTAATCGGGTCCAATATTTCCATAAGTCCCTGCACACAAATATTTCAGTAAAAGAGGAAAAGTTATTCAAACTTTCTGAATACCTATTTATGGGGAAATTTGGTTCTCTTGGAAGTTTTTGAGAGTTTGAAGGGCCGCCATTTTGAACATTTTCATCTGATTATTCTGGTTAACGAACTCATTAAGATATTTCAACAATTAATGTTTGTGCCAAGTTTCGTCTCAATCCGCTGAAAATTAGGGTGATTATAGCATTCAAAATAGCGATATATATACGGATAGATAGATATATAGACACACAGAGGGAGAGAGAAAGTGTTTTGCTCTTTTCTCGCACCTGTGGTGCGACAGAGCTAAACCGGGCACCTTTGCAAAACATATTGACCAGCGTTACCTAAACACAAACCTCGTGGTTGCTAACGTAGAAACGTAGTCGGGAGGTGTAAGGCATGTGGAAATTGTATTTTTGATAACCATGAGTTTGGATTAGAACACTCCACTTCCATGTTTTTCTTTTTCTTTTGGCAGCTACATCGAAACGTTCAATTTTTTTTTATCAATTGCAAATGGCGTTTACATTCAAAATATGAGGAATTTTGGTGGCATTTGTTCGGACATTCTTCTTTTTCGAAATGTAGACAACAATAAAAGAAATACGCAAAGACAAAAAGTATTATCAGTACTAAACATTACCAATAATAATTGCTACGAAAAACTGAATACCACCTCTTTTACCATCTCTCATGAGCTGTATGTATTATCAAAAGATTTTTTTAAAAACGTCCTTGACGGGGACTCGAACTGGCGACCTTTGCATTTGTAAGCGATCATCTTAACCACTACTCCAAGATCATGGCATGGTGAACGTTTAGCTGTCGGCATATTTCTTGTATTTGTGTTTTATGTTCCCACTTCGACAATTTTTACTTTTTTTTCTAAGTTTAACAGCTGTTTCTGACTTTCCTTTCGTTGTCTTCCTTTATTTACACTATGCACTATTCGTATTCCTTGCTTGTGCTCCTCTGCAATGTCTTATTCAGATTAAACTTTTCTTTTTGTCCCTCAGTAAACATTCGATTGATTTAATTCTCATACTCTCCACGGATGTAGCGCAGGAATGCCAGACTCGAAAGATAGGTGTACATATTACTTTCCTAAGAGATAATACACATACACATTTAACATTTATCCAATATTTTGGTACAGTTTAAGATTTAGAATATTCTGCAACACCTAGTTTTGTTACAGGTTTTTATCTTGTGGATTATAAAGTTAATAACACATGTAGTAGTATTTTTTAACTTTAAAATCGTTGGTATAAAACTCAATCAGCATGTTTCAGGAGGTATCAGGGAAGGACTCCTTATACTGAAGAAAATGACGTTTGAACCATGACTCTAGGTTAAATTGTAATGGCGCAGTAATTTTTTCTAATATGTATATATATGAACGAACATGTAGAGAGAGCCTAAATACTGATTTTAAACAATTTTTTCCGCTCTTTGTTTTCAAGATACATTGCACACGTATCATGTATATAACAACGTATATTTTTAAAATATCAGATCCCTACGTTAACTCAGACGAGGGCCAGAGGGGCAAAGTGTTTTGGTGGGATTTAAAAATTAAATTTCGGGGTTTTCCCTAATTTTCCCTTTCAGATCTATGATACGGACATGTGAGTGGTATCGTTGGAAAGGGCTCGTTATACTGAAGAAAATGGCATTTGAACCATGACTCGAGTCAAATAAGAACTATGGCAGTTAGGCATGGGTGAGAAAACTTGGTTTTCATGGCCATGCGGCTGCTCATAAGCCACACATCATGCAGCTAAATGCTAAACGACGCCTCGCTTGGTGTAAACATTGGACGATTGAATAGTGGAGAAACGTTGCGTGGAGTGACGATTCACGGTACACAATGTGACGATCCGATGGTCGTGTATGGCGAATGCCCGGTAAACGTCATCTGTCAGTGTGTGTGTAGTGAGTAGATAGATAATGGGGAATCTGCAGACAAATTTATTATTAGCCCATTTAAACTATATGTCACCCTATCATCTCTAATAACTTCTAATCCACCCCCCCTAATAATTTGTAGCGCACTCTCTATCCCAAATAACTTCTATCACATCTCAAATAACTTCTATCTTACTCAAAATAACTTCTAATGCATTCTGTCACTAAATTTAGTTACAAAAAATCATTAAATCTGGATACAAAAAATCATTAAATCTGGTTACAAAAACAAAAAATCACTAAATCTAGTTACAAAATCTGGTTATAACCGGTTTTGACTTCAAAAATCATTAAATCTGGTTATAACCGGTTTTGACTTCAAAAATCATTAAATCTGGATACAAAAAATCATTAAATCTGGTTACAAAAACAAAAAAATCACTAAATCTAGTTACAAAATCTGGTTATAACCGGTTTTGACTTCAGAAATCGTTAAATCTCGTTACAAAAATCTGGTTATAACAGGTTTTGACATTTAAAATCATAAAAACTTACATCTAAAAAACTTACAATGGAATCCTACACAAAATATTGCATCTTAATCTCCAGTTTATAAGCTTTCATTTGACACTTGAATCATGAAAATCCGTTAATAATTAGCTTTAATAACTCAATAAGAAGGAATACATATAACTTCGGAACAGGTGATCTGTCACTGATTCATTTGAACGATTCCAGTACCAGCACAGAACCATCTAATCCGATTTTCTTTCCTTATCCTAACACCAACAGAACTTTTTAGCTAGCACTCTTTTTGTTTTCAACAGAGGAAGCTGTATACCGATGACGTTGTATAGTAGCTGTTAGACTACGTCATATAAGGGTTGCCAACTCAATATATTTTTTCGGAACGTTACAGGATTTTAATTTTTCAAGATATCGCTTTAAAACATATCGGGATGAATTCACCCCATTACTAATAAATATGATAATTGTAAAAAATGAGATGGCAACACTGATAGTCATAGCCCCAAATAACGTTATTATTTAATACCTCGTTCCCTAATTAACCGATTTCGAAAATTCAAACGGCAAATGAATACTAATAACATAACCAATGTTCTAAAATGCATATATGGTTGCATAACCCTCAGGATATGTTTCCTTTCTTCAATATCTCTACAAAATTTCCACAAATCGAAAAATAAAAAATAATACCATAATTTAAATAAAATTCTAACACTTTTTTAAAGAATAACATTTTCCCGAAAACTCAAAAATAAACCCGTAAAAAATCCCGAAATTTTGAACTTGCTGTAACTTCGTCAAATATTAACCGATTTTCAAAATTCAAACGGTAAATGGTTTCTATTTTCTTGTAATTTTTTAACGCGTTACTGGTTGTCTATGTCTAGGGATAAAATTATAAAAAAACAACTTTTATAACTTAAAAATAAAAATTTTACCTAAAACTAAACTATACATAAAAGTTAACTAATTTTTACCTAAAACTAAACTATACATAAAAGTTAACTAAATTTTAACTAAAACTAAACTATAGATAAAAGTTAATTAAATATGACCTAAAACTAAACTACACCATACATAAAAGTTAATTATATTTTACCTAAAACTAGACTATACATAAAAGTTAATTAAATATGACCTAAAACTAAACTACACATAAAAGTTAGTTACATTTTATTTAAAACTAAACTATACATAAAAGTTAATTACATATGACCTAAAACTAAACTAAACATTAATACATTTTAACTATATCTTATAAAGCCCCCAAGCTAATGTACTTACACCACCCTCTAGTATATATCTTTTATCATCATTTGAATGTAATGCTAACTTATTTACAGCTACGGTATATACATCATGCTTACAACTTCGAATTAGATTTATATTTTTGTATGTTTTCACTTCATTGAATAGGGTTTGCTTATAATCATCAAATTGTAACTCTTTTGCTACTACACATTTTGTTATTCCTTTTGCTTTTTTCTCCTCTTTATTTTAAACTTTAAAGGCATACATCTTTGATCTTAACCCAATAAACTCCGTCATTATTTTACCTTTGTTTTCATCCTCCTATATCCTCCTATGTTTTCAATTGTGATAGTTTGTAATCGTTTCTGTATTGCTGTTTCCTTTGTTTCTACTTTAATTGGTATTCGTTGTGGTTTCGATTCTTCAAAAACATCTTGTTTAAATGGAAATATGTTTCTAATTTGTGATCTGTTTTCTTCATCTTCATATTTTTTAATATGGTCAATAAGTTCAGCCTTTCTTAATTTAGAATAACCTTTTAATCCTTTCCTTTTACAATGGTTTTTCAATTCATCAACTTTCATTGTGTATATAACTTTCAATTCATCTGGTTCATTTTGATATTGTTCGATTTTTTTGATTAATTCACTCTTATTTAAAGAACTATAGTTACGAATTTTTTGACTTTACATATTAGTTTTAGTTTTGTAATCGACATCTCCCTCATCTCCTCACCAGTAAAATTAACATTATTTATATTCATCTTATTTGAAAAAGTACTGTATCGTTTTTTAATATTTACCAAATTTTTTAGTTCATTTTCATATTATTTTTTTCATGTTATATATACCAACATTAGCATACTTATTTTTCCTAACACAACTGCTAATACTTGTACACTCCTGCCATTGTCTACATATATTAGTGTGTTGTGTTAGTATAGGGCTTTTATGGGATCACCCCATCAAAGTCATTATTAATATGATAAAAACTGAATCATTTTCATAAACTCACTCATCATCATAATTATCATTTACCTTTTTATCCTATTTACCTTTTATGAAATAACCAAAAAATAACATTTATAATATTATATTACTTTTATTTATTTAATTATTATGCAAATTATTAAACCCTAACCATTTAATAAACCCTAATTATTTAACAAACACTTTATTACTTTTATTTATTTAATTATTATGCAATAATTAAACCCTAACCATTTAATAAATCCAAGTTATTTAACAAACACTTTATCACTTTTATTTATTTAATTATTATGCAATAATTAAACCCTAACCATTTAATAAACCCTAATTATTTAACAAACGCTTTATTACCTTTTATGAAATAACCAAAAAATAACATTTATAATATTATATTACTTTTATTTATTTAATTATTATGCAAATTATTAAACCCTAACCATTTAATAAATCCAAGTTATTTAATAAACACTTTATTACCTTTTATGAAAATATTAATAAAAGTTAAACATTAAATTTACACTACAACATTTTCCTTATCTTATCAAACTATTATGTGAATTATTAAACCATAAAATATAACATTTATAATATTACATTATTTAATTATTATGTGAATTATTAAACCATAAAATATAACATTTATAATATTACATTACTCTTATCTATCCAACTATTATGTGAATCATCAAATCCTAACCATTTAACAAACACTTTATTACCTTTCTTTCTCAATATTTTTTCAACCAAATACTCATCCTTATATTTAGTTTTCAATAATTCTGGTTCATAAAATCTTCCTCTAACTTCTTCATTGTTTAAATCTTTAATTTTATATGTTGGTGGATTAGATGGTATAACCTCATTAATAACAAACACTTCTGCTGACCAATTTGGTGTATAACCTTTTTCAAACAAACTTTAATTTTACTTATACGAACATAATCGCCAATCTTATACTTTAACTTAACAGACTTATATTCTTTCTTATATACTTTTTTCAATATCACATGCTCATTATTCTTATTCACTTCTACAGGTTTCACACCAATTGTTCTATGTACTTTGTTATTATATTCATCAACCAAACCTTGCAATATTTTTAACAACTTATAATTACCTTGAACAGTAAATTTCTTCCACATATTTTGTTTAAGTGTTTTGTTAAATCTTTCAACAACAGAAGATTTTTTACCACTATATGTTGAGTAATGATTGATATTGTTTTTTCCCATCAAATCTTCAAATTCTTTATTGTAAAACTCTTTCCCTTGATCTGTTTGTAAATTATTAGGTTTTCTTGCTTTTAACACTGATTCAAATGCTTCTGTAACATTCTTACCACTCTTATCTTTAACAGGAACAGCAAATGCATGTTTTGAAAACACATCTATAATCGTTAGCAAATACTTATAACCTTTATTTAATTTTGAAACACCTTTTAACACACCACTATCCATTTCCACAAGATCTGCTTGCCATAAATCATCTATACCTTTAACAATAACACTTAACCTAGGATAATTTTTTCTAGATGGTTTATGAATTTCTTCTATAATGTCTTCTCTAATACCCTCACCTTCATATAGTCAATCGGGGTTTTTAATGAATTGAGATTTATTAACACCACATACAACACATATACCTTTCTTAATATATCTTCCATTCTTTGTTTGTTCTATTCTAATGTTATCTATTTTTGTGTCTGTTGATTTCTTACACTTAACACAATACATCATTATATGGAAAATTATTAACCTCAATCTATAATTCGAACACTATATCAACTAACATCATTCTAAAGATCGGCCTAATTCAAACTATAATTCAACTAACAACATCATTCTAAAGATCGGCCTAATTCAAACTATAATTCAAGCATATGTTTGATGCTGTTGTCGATATTTGATGATTAATACTATAATTAACGGGTGTCGATATTTGATGATTAATACTATAATTAACGGATGTCGATATTTGATGATTAATACTATAATTAACGGGTATCGGTATTTGATGATTAATACTATAATTAATGCTGTTGTTGATTAATACTATAATTAATGCTGTTGTTGGTATTTGTTCATTAATACTATAATTGATCATGAACTTCAATCTATAATTCAATCTATAATCAATCTATATAATAACTTCTACAATTCAAACACTGTTCATCTATATAATTTAATCAATATAACATTCTATAACTTAGTCTATAATTCGAACAATAATTCAATCTATATAACAATTTATAATTCATCTGTATAATTCAATTTAGAATGTTGTTATATAGATTGAATTAAAATGTTGTTATATAGATTGAATTAGAATGTTGTTATATAGATTGAATATAGCAAATGGTTTTATGAAAGCTCTCTTTCTATATACATAATAACTTGCAATGGTTGCCCTTCTTCCATTGCTGAATTCTTATTTGCTTGAAACGTAATTATATCACCCTTTTTAATGTTTACAGGTAAATTTTCAATCAAAGTATCACCTAAATATATCTCTAGAAAGTATTTATCCAAAGTTAATTCCATGTGGATTATTTTCCCATTATAGAGAAATTTGTAACCATTAGAGAGATTAAATATTCTAAAGATTGGTTCCTTAACTTTTTTAGCTCTCAATCGACATATTAAGGGTATAGTTTCCTTCTGCATAATCAATTTAGTAGTATCCATTCTAATCTTTTGAAAATCATCTTTCTTTATATATGTGTCTTGTAATGTTTTTAATACATCTTCAAATTTGTTTCTATTACCTTCAAATTGACTATTAACATTACCATTTATGAAATCTAGCTGTTGTAAAGTTACTACATCTTGTTGGTCAATTGCATCACTTACATTAACAAGTCTTTTGTTTTTGAAATCAACCCATGTTATATTATTTGATGTAAAAACTTCACTTACATGATTGAGGTTTGTAGTCTTCCTTTTAGTATTACCAAAGATATCCATATTTATTATATAACAATTCAAATTATTTAACAGCAAGTAAAACAGTTATACGAGCTCCACCAAAATCAATCAAATCACCATTCTCATCTTTAATTGAAACTGAAATTATTAAATTTATTGTGATGTATTGGGAAAAATATCTTTTCATTAGGTTCATATATAATTGGTTCTCTAAACTCTGCATTTGTTCTAAATGTTGCGATTAAATCTGTTTCGTTGTGTGTTGTGTCATTGTGTTTTAAAATCATACCTTCTGCTAAATCACAGTGAATATTTATAGTATCAAACGGATGAAACTTTGGTGGCTTATCTCCAACATGTTCTATATTATTAGTTAACTTTTTCTCACTAAAACCTAATACAGTATTAATGGTATCTAAGGTTATATCACAAACCTCACTAAATATTTTAACTCTATTTCTCTTCCTGTCTTCCGTAATTTCAAAAGTATCTTTGAATTCATCACTGTAGAATGGAAGGTTTGATTTAATATATTCTTCTAATTCTTTTAAACTATATTGACCAGGTTGAACTATGGCTTGTCTTGTAACTTCAGGTTCTTCACTGCAAAATGTTAATTTGTTGTTCTTTTCTGTAATGTTTGGAGTTAAGTATGTTGTGTAAAATCCTGCAACAGCTACTTCTAAATCGTTTTCAAATGGGTAGTGCAATGGCATGTTTAATACAGATGAATAACCATTTAAATTAAATACCTTCATTTATTATATAATAAATAACTAATATGGATAATTGGGATATTAAAGTAAGGTTAACAGAAGAAGCGGCGAAGAGAAACAGGAATGGTGAGTTGTTACCTGATGATATAAGATGTTTAATAGTTGGGCCTAGTGGTTGTGGTAAAACGACGTTAATGATTGATAATTTTTTGTTGGCACCTAAATGGTTAAAATATGCAAATGTTTATATCTATTCTAAAAGTCTAAATCAACCTAAATACCAACACTTAATACAACTTTTTCGAGATATAGAACGTAATATTAAAGACACAATAGCAATAATAAAAGGAAACAATGAAGAGATTATTCCATTAGATGAATGTCAGGACTATTCTGTGGTAGTATTTGATGATTTCATATTAGAAGAACAAAACCACGTTAGAGAATATTTTACTCGAGGTCGTCATAAGGGTTTGAACTGTTTCTATTTTGGGCAAACATATTCTAAAGTACCAAAACAATTAATTAGGGACAACTTAAACTTTCTTTGTATATTTAGACAGGACAATGTAAATTTAAAACATATATATGATGAATTTGTTGCATCTGATATGTCGTTTGAAAAATTACAATCATTATGTAATAAGTGTTGGAGTGAAGAACATGGTTTCTTAACAATAGATATGACTAGGAAGGTGAATAATGGTAAATATAGAAATAAAATTAAAGAATTTCTAAAAGTGTAAACTAAACGTATATGATATGTTATGTTATGTTATGATATGTTATGTTATGTTATGTTTTTATTTTTTCTTTATATAATAAATGGATGTTAGTAAAGCTAAGAAGTATATTAAGTTAAAAGAAGAACTTATTAAAAGATTTAAGGAAATTAAACATAGTAATGGAAATAAGTATGAAAAATTTAAAGAACAAGATCAGCCTGTTATTGATGCAATTAAAGATTTAGGGCAAGATATATCAAAAGTAGTAGAAGAAAATAAAAATCTAATTCAAGAGTTAGTTCCAGTTGTACATAAAAGTGCGAGAGTGGATTTAAGCTTATTAGAAACACCACCTATGTATGATAGTCCTATAAATGAAAGTGATACGCCTATAACAGAAGAAATAAAACACATGAAAAAACAAATTAAATATAAAGTAGAAGGAATAGAATCTTTAGCAACAACTCATTTTGGTAAGATTGCCTCAAGATATTATGCAACTAGAGATGACAAAAGTTTTGGAATACAACCATATAATGAAGATGGGAAAATTATATATATGATAGGAAATGCAGAAGTTAAAATTCATGGTGACGATTTAGTTATTAATAATCGACATTATACAGGAACAGAAGGTTTATGGGAATTATTGACAAAACATAATCCAACAATTTATAATGATGATGATCTAGAAAAATATAAACAAATAGTAATTGATTCTAGTGTTGCATTTCATAATAATGATCCAAGTACAAGAAAACAAAAATCTAGTAAAAGTAAAAAATATAAAGAGATTATCAAACCTATTTGGGATGAATATATAAAACCAACAACACCTTCAAAAAAGACACCAAAATCTGGAAAAGGAATAAAGGTATATAACGAATTATCAAAAGAATACGTATGGATGGATGATGTGAGAAAACTGATTGATCGCTTGATTGTTATTGATGGGGAAGAAAAATCTCGAAACGATAACTTTTATAATGAGAAAGTAGGTATTATGGATATGATTAATTCTAAACTCATACAATTTATACCTAATGATCCAAAAGATATAGGTTATTTGATAAAGATATTGAATACGCTGCCACCAAAATTTTGGAATAGTGAAAAGTATGGAAAAGGATTAGTAAATGATTTGATTAATAAACTTCCATTTGAGTTGCATATTCCAGGATTTCAATATTGTGGTCCGGGTACAAAACTTCAAGAAAGGTTAGAAAGAGGTGATAAAGGTATTAATTCATTAGATGAGGCTTGTAAAGAACATGATATATACTATAGGGGTAATAAAGATACAGAATCAAGACATATTGCAGATAAGGAATTAGAAAATAAAGCTTGGGAAAGAGTTTTTGCTAAAGGTGCTAATTTAATAACTGAAAAACTACCTGCTCTTTGAACTGCTTTAGTGATGAATACAAAAGTAAGATTTGGTTTAGGTTTATAAGTATTTTTTAGTTTTAGGCTTATATGTACTTTTTATGGATATTTTTCATAAAAAGCTTTTAAGTATATAATAAATATGCAGTTAAAAGGTTTTACATTTACGATTCCTAATGAGGAACTTAAACAATTAAATATAGATCACATTTTAACTAACAAACAACTCAAACAAAAGGAAGCAAAACTAAGTAAAATACAATGTATGTCTCTATCTCTTTCTATACCACAACTTAAGAAAATAAACAAAGAAATGAAGACAAATGATAATAAAGTTCATTATGGTGGTTTTATATTTACTATTCCAACGATTTTAGCTTTAATAGGTGCTCTAGGTTCTGTTGCTGGAGGTGCGGCTGCTATTGCTAAGACTGTAGATGATGCAAAAAAGAATAAAATGTAATTAGAGGAACAAAAGCGACATAACTTAGCAATGGAAGAAAAACAAGGTGGTAAGCTTTCAAAAAACGTAAACTCCAAAACAGTAAAGAAAAAGAAGAAATTAAACCTTTAAGTAATTTAGACCTAATACAACTTGTTAAAAAACTTAAGATAAGAAACTTTAGAGGTGTATTTATGAGTGATGAATTGCCTAAACAACCAAGGAAGAATGAGTGTGGTATTGTTAATTTTGATACGTCTAAAAATATAGGAACGCATTGGATTTGTTATTGGAAAAAAGGAAATAGAAAGTATGTTTGATTCATTTGGAGGTAATCCGCCAAAAACACTCGTAAAATATCTTGGTCATAATATAGAGTACAATAGCAGCCGTATACAACATTTTAACGAGGTAATTTGTGGACATTTATGCATTACAGTGTTAAAAATGTTTACAGATGGGTATAGTTTTTCAGAAATTATTAGTCAGGTGAATCGGAATAAGGTATTTGGAGAAGTTATATTCAAGTTTTTATGGGTTTATTTTATGGGCTTAATTCATAAAACGATTACAAATATTTTTTTATAATAAATATGGATAAGATAGAATCATATGAATTACAATCCTTTAAACCTAATCAAAAAACAATCGAGAATTTAAATAAGCCAAACAGGTCTATTGAATTTGATATTGACGTAGGTGATGGCTTCATACATCCTTATTATGCTGATATTTATGTAACTTTTGAAATTAGAGGTAGAGATGCTGATGGAGAATATACTACTGGTCAAAATATTAGACTTATTAATAATTTCTTCCCACATTTTTTTCTCAAATTCAAGTTAGTAAACATGGACAGATATTAGATATTATAGATTATCCTGGTTTAACTTCAACAGCTGTAAATACATGCACGATTTCAAAATCAGAGGCAAATCACTATGATGAATGTGGATGGGAAGGAATTACGTGGGCAAGAACAGATGAAGAAATAGTGTTTTTGCTAAGACTTTTGCCAGGATTTTGTTCAGATTTTAAAGATATTATGTGGAAAGGAGGATTGAAATATACATTTAAAAGAAGTGGTTCTGATGATAATGCATTTGCTATTTGGAAAACAAAAAAGCAGGATGGAACATATGAGAATGATCAACCGCATCCAGGTAAAATTAAGATTACAAATATGGAGTTAAGAATGCCTATTGTTAATTATGAACCTAACTATGCCACCTTGTTAAGATCTAATATGTTAAAAGAAGGTAAGATTCCTATTTCATTCAACACGTATCAATGTTTGCAAAAGACTGTTAGTGAAAAGTATTTAGAATTCGATTTAACCACACAATTTAACTCAAGTGAATTTGATATGCCTAATTTTGTGATTGCCTTTTTTCCAAACTGATAGAAATGATAATCAAGAAAGAGATTCAAGCTATTTTGATCATTGTAAAGTTCAGAATATCCATTTTCGTAATTCTAGAAATGAATCTTTCCCATTAGAATCTTTAAACTTAGATTTTGCAAAACATAAGTATTTGAAAGTTTATGAAATGTATACGGTATATAAGCGAGCTACAATTGGAAATACTGAGATGTTTTATTATCCTAAGGAATTTTTAGAAAATAGGCCGATGTTCGTAATTAATACTAGCAAACATAAATCAGTAACTGTAAGTGATAGAACCAATTTGAAACTGACTGTTAATTTTGAAAGCGATGTACCAGATAAAACAATTTGCTATGTTGTTATGATTGGTAAGAAAAATTTAGAGTATGATGTTGAGAAAAAAAATAATTGAGAAGATATAAATCAATTATATGTTTATTAGATTTGTTTAGTTTGTAAGTGTTTTTATGATAATATCATAAAAACTTATTTAATAAAATGACTATTCCAGATAACATTCCACGTGAGAATTTAATTGTGTTAATTGAAGATACTATATTAAATCTTGAGAAGTTATTAATGAAAAACAAAAGGAAGTTCAAGAGAATAAAATGTGTTTATACTACTCTTATTACGTTATCAATTCTATTATCAGCTTCTACAGGGTTCATCAATGTATTTATTCCTGTTACAGTGTATTCAATTATTACAACTGCATTTGCTTCGGCTTCTGCTGTTATCACTGGTCTATCAACACGGTTTAATATAGCTTCAAAGAAAGAATATTATAAAAATATGGTGAATCGAATTTGGTTGTTTAAAGATGAGCTTAATGTAATTAAGCTCATGAATGGTGAATTAACAGATGAAAATGTAAGAGATATTGTTAACAGAATCAATGACATACTTAACGAAATTCGAGACTATTAGAAACTGATTTTTAAAAAGTTTAATATAATAAATACGATGGCGAGTCATATTGAACTTTTAAATAAACTTGGAAGTCTTGAACAAAAACAGGTTATTGGATTAAGAGAATTAGAATTAAATACAGAATATAAGATTGTGAAAATGGAAAAGATTAAAACTAAGTTTGGAAAGAGCATTTTAGTTGAATGTGAAGAGTTTAAGGTATTTCTTCCACCTAGATTTACAAAACACTTAACAGATAAAATGATTGATGAGATCGTTAAAGATGGAATAAAAATCAAATACACTGGTTTAAAAGATTATTATCCAACTGTTGAGTTCTGTATGTGAATCCAAAGAATGATAAAAATGATCAAAAATATGTCGTCAGAAGTAAAAAATGGAGTGGAAAGAATGGATCCTCAAAAGAAATTTATACTTACTAATAATTTCAATGTAATTGTAAAAAATGTGCAAACCGAAGTTCAAGTAGTTTTTGATATTAACGGCTGTCTATTCAGCTTGAATTATGATCAGTGGACAGAGTTTAAGAAGTCATTGTTTCCTATAGAGAACGAGGTTAGCAGAAGATTCCATTATCAATATCCGAACTTGTAATTATCAATATACTAATTTGTAACTATTATGTAATTATGTAGAATTTAGTTAACTTTTATGGTAAAATCATAAAAGTGTCTTTCTAATTTTATTTTACTAGATTTAGTGATTTTTTGTAACTAGATTTAGTGATTTTTTTATTTTTAAACTGGATTTAGTGACTCTTTTGTAACTAGATTTAGTGATTTTTTTGTTTTTGTAACCAGATTTAATGATTTTTTGTATCCAGATTTAATGATTTTTGAAGTCAAAACAGGTTATAACCAGATTTAATGATTTTTGAAGTCAAAACCGGTTATAACCAGATTTTGTAACTAGATTTAGTGATTTTTTTTGTTTTTGTAACCAGATTTAATGATTTTTTGTATCCAGATTTAATGATTTTTTGTAACTAAATTTAGTGATAGAATGCATTAGAAGTTATTATGAGTAAGATAGAAGTTATTTGAGATGTGATAGAAGTTATTTGGGATAGGGAGTGCGCTACAAATTATTAGGGGGGTAGATTAGAAGTTATTAGAGATGATAGGGTGACATATAGTTTAAATGGGCTAATAATAAATTTGTCTGCAGAATCCCCATTATCTATCTACTGTAGTGCCAACAGTACAATTCGTAGTTTGTGGTGTTATGGTGTGGACGTGTTTTTCTTGGAGGGGTCTTGCACCCCCTGGTTGTTTTGCGTGGTATTCTCACAGCGCAGTTCTACATTGATGTTTTAAGTACCTTCTTGCTTCCCACTGTTGTAGAGCATTTCGGGGATGGAGATTGCATCTTTCAAAACTATCGAGCACCTTTCCATACTGCACGGTCTGTGCCGGAGTGGTTACATCTCTGTAATGGACTGGCCTGCACAGAGTCCTGATTTGAATCCCATAGAACACCTTTGGGATTTTTAGGAAAGCCGACTTCCTGCCAGGCCTTACCGACCTACATCGATACCACTCCTCAGTTCAGCACTCCGTGAAGAATTGTCTGCCATTCTCCAAGAAACCTTCCAACACCTGATTGAAAGTATGCCTGCGAAAGTGGAAGGTGCCAACACCATATTGAATTCCAGCAGTACCGATGGAGGACGACACGAACTTGTAAGTCATTTTCAGCCAGGTGACCGGATACTTTTGAACACATAGTGTATCTATGCTCGTAACCCTAAACTTAAGAAAATTATTATTTTCTATTCTTCTGTGAGGTTCCCTCTTCCATTTAGGACTTATAGGCTTACAAAAAGGGTCATATAGTTATTAATTATATTTCCAAGGCTGAAACAGTAATTTCATTACCACATTTTCTCTCTCTTTCACTCACACACACATGCATATATATATATTAGAGATAGGAAAAACTACTTCTTGGATTTCGGAAAATTTGAGGAATTCTGAAAAATTCCGGAATTTAGAAAATGTGAGAGTTCGGAAAAAATCTGGAATTTGGAAAATTACGGATTTTTTTTCGAAATCGGAATCTTCTAAATTCCAGATTTTTCCGATTTCCGGAATTTTTTATTTTGTTTTCCGGATTCCGGAAAGTAAAAATTCCGGAATTTGCCATCCCTAATATATATCTGGTTCAAACTGAAAATGTAAATAAATTATTTATTTATATTCTTCCAGGTGGTACATTCTTTCATTTAGGATGTCTATAAATGTATCCAGGATTCCCTAAGTGTGATATTTGCAACACCAAAACAGTAAAGTCTAGAAATACTATCACTGCATTTTCAAAAGCATAGAGGCATATATTTCTGTTACCAAGTCTAAACTTAAGAAAATTGTCACTTTGTGTCTTGCATGGTGTCTACTCTTTCATTTAAGATGTATATAGAACTAAATTCTCTATGTATATGATATGTACGACCAAAGAGGGATAAAATAAGAAAGTAGCAAGTCTTGCATTTTTGTTAATATACCTTAATCACTTGGCTTATTAACGCGAGTATTCTCGGAATCCTGTTATTTATAATATATTATTAACCCGAGATTACTCGTAGAATCTATAACAAAAGTTTGCATTTTCCTGCGAACCCGAGTATACTTCTTACAGAGTTAACTCGGGATAATAATGTTAAGGTTTTTGTTAAAGGATTTATGCCGTCATAGCACCGTCAAGTATATATATTTTGTTTCAACCGTTGTTAGTGGTGTCAAGTGTACTTTCCAAAAAGCAAATAAAAATGTGTAAAATACGTAAAATCTTTGTGACTAAAATATGTAAGGCAAATGGTTAATGATTTATCCTCGCAAAAACTCGAAGGAATTTCTGAATTTCGCAGGATAACTTCTTAGGTTTTGTCTTGACACCAGAGCTTTATATAAGGGATAATTGACGATGCATTTTCGAAAAATTACTGTCCGTTGCTTGTACATATTATACCTAGTTAATACACAAGCAAATTTTATATACATATTAAATGAAACAGCGGAAATAGTAGAAGATTAAAAAATGATACAGTAATTTAGTTAGGTTCTAACTTGGCACCAGAGACATTTAGCTTTATTGAAGGAAAATTGTTGATATTTGTTTCGAAAAATTACTTTCCTTTTTTCGTACATACATGCCATACATAGTTAATACACAGGCCACCTTTATATGTCCTTTAGACGAAAGATTTGAGCTCGTAAGAGAATATAAAATAATAATCTTCTTAAACCTTTCGAGACAGGGTCATATTTGGCGTTTCCGTAATTAATGAAATAACTCAAAGAATATTTACTCGATTGATATGGTTAAGAAAGGAGTGTTTCGAAGATGAAGTAATTTCTGGTGGATAATTTCTAACTGACATGTTTAAGACAAATTGACAGAAAGGATTTATCGTAAATTCTAAAATACTTACAACTGAAAACTGAGGCCAGCTACTATGTCGAAAAAAGTGTTCGGAAGATAAAGTGGACTGTTGCAGATCGGTAGTTGTCGGCATATTTAAGAACGAAATAAAAGAACGGAATTACCGTAAATTGTAAGATATATAGTTTTCAAAAGTAAGGCAATTCAGTATGGCGAACGGAATGTCTCAATGATGATGTAGACTCTTAGTAATTGTTACTTACTGATATTTTCAAGAAGAAAATGAAAGGACGGAATTGTCGTGAATTGGCAGACATTTCCAATTGTAAACTGATCCCATTCAATGAGGCGAAAGGAGTTTTTGGAAGCCGAAGTAAACCTTTGCTAATCCCTAGTTACTTACATATTTAGGAATAAACTGAAAGAACCGAATTGTCGGAAATTGTCAGATATTTTAAAATGAAAAGTGATTACATTCAGTAGGGCCAAGGGAGTGTTTGGAAGAGTAAGCAGTCACAACTAAATCCTTTGTTTTCGACATGTTTAAGAATAAAATGAGAGCCGAAATTGTCGTACATTGTCAGAGTTATACAACTGAAAAGCGTCGCTATTCACTGTTGCAAAAGGAGTGATTGGAAACTAAAGCAGCCTCTTTGCCATCGTTATTTGTTGACATATTTAATGTTAAAATGAAACAATGGAATTGTAAATCTGTAAACATATTTAACATTGAAAAGTGAGTCCATTCATTAGGGTCAAAGGAGTGTTTGGAAGATGAAGCAAAATCTAGCTTATCGTTAGTTGCATTAATAACATGTAGTAACGGGATTGTCGTGAATTATTAGATATTAACAATTAAAAGTGAGTCGATTCATTAGGCCCAAAGGAGAGTTTTGAAGCTGAAGCAGACTGGTGGTGATCCTTGCTTAAATATATATTTAAGAATATATTCAAAGAACGGAATTTTCGGAAACTGTATGATATTTTCAAGAGCATTTAGTCCATTTGGTAGGGTTAAAACAGTGTATGGAAGTTGTAGCAAACTCTTGATCATTGTTATTTGCGACATACTTAGGAATAAAATGAAGTAACGGATTTGTCGTAATTTGTCAGATATCTCCAATGGCTAAGTGAGTCCACTGAGTAAGGCGAAAGGAGTCTTTCGAAGGTGAAGCATGCTCTTGCTAATCGTTAGTTGCAGACGTATTTCACAATCAATTGAAAGAAAGGAATTGTCGTAAATTGTCAGATATTTACAATTGCAACGTGAGTCCATAGAATAGGGCTATGGAATTCTTGGAAGAGTAAGAAAACTCATGCTGTTTATTTCCGACATGATTAAGAAATAAATGAAACAACGTTATAGTTGTAAATTGTCTTATATTTATAACTAAATTTCCATTCTATTTAATATGGCAAAAGGAGTGTTTAGAAGCTAAATCAGTCCTTTGCTCATCGTTATTTTCCGACATATTTAAGAATAAATTTAAATAACGGAAGGGCAAAAGAACAGTTTAGTAGACGCTCATTATCGTTTGTTACATACACATTAAAATACGAAGAGAAAGGCCGTAATTGTCGTAAATTTTTTGTCATATCAAATTGAAAAACGAGTCTATTGAGTAGGGCGAAATGTTTGTTGTGGTATATAAGGGAGACTCTTGATGATTGTTAATTACTGATTAATTTTAGAATTAAATGTGTGAGCGGAACAAACGAAAGTTATGAGATATTTATAATTAAACGCTTAGTCATTGTGTAGGGCGAAAGAGTTGTTTTGGTATATAAAGCATTCTCTTGGTAATCATTTCTTACTGAACTATTTTTCAAAAATATGAAATAGTGGAATTCTCGAAAATGTCAGAATTTTACAATTCAAAAGTGAATAAACTCAGCAGCCCGATAGTCGAGTTCGGCATCTGAGGCTGAGTATTGCTTGTCGTTAGTAACTGACATACTTAAGAATAAAATATAAGAACGTAATTGTGGTAATCTGTCAGATACTTACAATTGGTAAATGAGTCCATTCAGTAACGTTGTGAGAGTCTGGAAGAAGAAGCAAGCTGTTGATCGTTTGTTACTAACATATTTAAGAATAAAATGATATAACGGAATTGTCGTAATATGTAAAGTATTGACCGTTGAAATGTGTCTATTCAGTAGTGTGAGACGCGTGTTTGGATGCTGAAGGAGACTCTTGCTGATTAGTAGTTGTCGACATAACAAAGAATGGAATAAATAAGAATATTGTCGAAAATTATCAAATATTTAGACTTAAATAGTGAGTGCATTTACTACGGTGATAGGAGCGTTTGGAAGATTAAGCAGTCTCTTGCTGGTCGTTAGATACTGATAT
This sequence comes from Thermobia domestica, assembly GCF_964235325.1. Taxonomy (NCBI): domain Eukaryota; kingdom Metazoa; phylum Arthropoda; class Insecta; order Zygentoma; family Lepismatidae; genus Thermobia; species Thermobia domestica. Next base: position 173,796,599 of record NC_137460.1, read on the forward strand.
ATCTAAGAATAAAATGAGAGAACGGAATACACGTTAATTGCCAAATATTTACAATTTAAAAATGAGGCCACTCAGTAAGTCGAAAAATGTGTTTGCAAGCTAAGGTAGACTCTTACTAGCGGTAGTTGTCAACATATTTAAGAATGAAATAAAAGAAAGGAATTGTAAATTCTGAGATATTTGTTATTGAAAATTGAGGCAATTCAGTATGGCGAAGGAAGTGTTTTTATGATGAAGCATACTCTTGGAAATTGTTACTTAGTGATATTTTTAAGATTAAAATTAATCAAACAATTTGTCAACATTTCCAATTGAAAGAGTAAAATGAAATAACATAATAGTCGCACGTTGTAAGATATTTATATATAGAAAGTGACAATGGGATTGTTTCAAAGATTAAGCAGACACTCGCTGATCGTTAAGTACTGACATATTTAATTTTAAAATGAAAGAGTGGAATGGTCGCACTTATTCAGGTACTTTCATTTGAAAAGCGAGTCTTATTAACGGGACGAAATGAGTATTTGGAAGTTTAAGCAGCCTTTTGCGTAAGAGTTGAAGCCATAATTAAAATAAATTAACAAATGGAATTGCCGTAAATTGTCAATCATTTACAATTGAAAATAGATTCCATTCAGTAGAACGAAAGGAATGATTGGAAGATTGAGAAGACTCTTGTTGATCCTTAGTTAGTGACGTATTTAAATGAAAAATAAGCGCACGGATTTCTGGTATATTGTCAGACCGATAGTATATTGTGAGACATTTACATTAGAAAAGTGAGTCTATTTAGGAGGCCGAAATGAGCGTTTGGTAGATGAAGGAGAATCTCACTGGTCGTTAGTTAATTACTTATTTAAGAATCAAACGAAATAACGGAAATGTTGTAGATTGTCAGATATTTACAATTGCCAATTGTTTCCATTCAGTAAAGCGAAAAGTGTGTTTGGAGGATTAAGCACGCTCTTCTTGGTCGCTAGTTACTGGCATATTTAAGAATAAAATAAAAGAACAGAATTGTCGTAATTTGTGAGATATTTACAAATGAATTGCGATTAGAATATATGAGGCCAAAGGAATTTTCCGCAGCCGAAGTAGACACTAGCTGATTTTTAGTAACTGACACATTTAGGAATAACATGAAAGAAACAAATTGTCATAAATTGTCAGATATTTACAATTGGTGAGTCCATTCAGTAAGGTGGAGAAAGATTCCGGAACGTGAACTGTTTAGTAGACATCGTTCGTTACTTACATATTTAATAAATAAAATTAAATATCGGAATTGTCGTAAAATGTCAGATATATACAATTGAAATATGAGTTTATTCAGTAGTGCGAAAGGAGTGATTGGAAGGTCAAGCAGGCTATTGTTGAGCGTTAGTTAGGGTCATATTTAAGAATGAAATGAAAGAACTAAATAGTCGTACATATTAAGATATTAGTGAATTCATTCAGTAGAACCAAAGGAGTATTTGGAAGATGAAACATAATCCTGTTAATCCTTGGTTACCATCCTATTTAAGTTTAAATGAAAGAGCGGACTTTTCATTTTTTTTGTCAATATTTACATTTGAAGACTGAATGTATCGAGCAGGGCGAAAGGAGTGTTGGGGGGATTAAGAAAATTTCTCGTTTATCGTTAGTTCATTATATATTGAAAAATAAAATTAGAGAAGGGAATCGCTGTAATCTGTCAAATATTCACTATTGAAATGTGTGTATTCGGTAGAATAAATGGATTGTTTAGGAGTTGGAGTAGACTCTTCCTAACCGGTAGTTATCAACATGTTTATGAATCAATTGAAAGAAAGGAATTGTCCTAAATTTTCATATATTTACAATACAATACTGAGTCCATTCAGTATGGCGAAGGGTGTTTCAATGAAGATGCAGACACTAGCTAATCGTTAGTTAATGTATTTTTAAGAATGAAATGACAGAACGGAATGGTCGTGAATTGTCCCACAGTTCCAATTGAAAAGTGATTCCATTCAATAGCGCGAAAGGAGGGTTTGGAAGCCGAAGTAAACTCTTGGTGATTCTTAGTTATTTTGATATTGGGAAATAAAGTAAAAAAAAAACGGAACTGTTATACATTTTCTGATATTTTGTAATGAATAGTGATTCAATTCAGTGGGGCACAAGCAGCGGTTTGGTTGACCATAACTGATCGCCAGTTAGTGACATATTTATGTTTCAAATGAAAGAACGTAACTTTCGTACATTTTGATATATTTGCATTGGAAACATGTGTATATTTGCAATATCGAAAGGACTGTTTGGAGGTTGAAGCAGACTTTTGTAGTTCGTTAGTTGAAGACATATTAAAGAAAATGAAATGAAATTTTTGAGTTTTAAGTCCCACGGTTATGCCGGTTAGGCTAAAGGAGACGGTGATAATGAGTAATGAATGAAATGGTGGAATGAAGAAAGTGGGAGGAAACGGGAGAACCCCGAGAAAACCCACGCACACGGTGTTTGTCCACCACAAAGTTCACTTGGCGGGGGCTCGGATCGAACCCGGGACCCCAAGCACCAGAGGTGAACGCTCTACCACTGAGCCACCGCGGCCCTGACATATTAAAGAATACAATGAAATAACGGAAATGTAATATATCAGAAATTTACAATTGCAACGCAAGACCGTACAGTAGGGCGAAACAAGTGTTGGAAGAATAAGCAAACCCATGCCAATCATTTGTTTGCGACATGTTTAAGAATAAAATGAAAGAACGCAATTCTCATGAATTGTGATATATTTCCAAGTGAAAGGCATGTCTATTTAGTATGGCAGAAGGAGTGTTTCGAAACTCTACTAATCCCTTGTTGATCGTTAGTTGAAGTCAAAATTAGGATTTAAAAAAAGGATGAAATTGTTTTGAATTCACAAATATTTATTATTGAAAAGGGAGTGTATTAATTAGAGTGATAGAAGTGTTAAGAAGATGAAGCAAACTCTTGCTCAAGTTATTTTCCGACAGATGTAAAAATAATATGAAATAACGGAATTGTCGTGAATTGTTAGATATTTACAAATAAAAACTAGTTGATGTAGCAGGGCTGAAGGTGTGTTTCGGTATATAATTCAGGATCTTGAGTGTTATTTACTGAACTATTTTAGAATAAAATAGAACAATGGATCTCTCCTATGAAGAAGAAACTTCCAGATGTTTACTTACTAACATATTTATTAATAAATTGAAAGAGCGCAATTGTCGTAAATTGTCAACATTAACAATTGAATAGTGAGTCGATTCAGTAATCCCTAGGGAGTGCTTGGAAGCTGTATCAAATTCGTGGTGATCCTTGGTTGAAGACATATATTAAGAATAATATCAAAAAACGGAATTGTCGTAAATTGTTTGATATGTACAAATAAACATTAGTCCATTCGCTAGGTTTTTTAAATCCTAATTTTGACTTCAACTAACGATCAACAAGGGATTAGTAGAGTTTCGAAACACTCCTTCTGCCATACTAAATAGACATGCCTTTCACTTGGAAATATATCACAATTCATGAGAATTGCGTTCTTTCATTTTATTCTTAAATATTCGTAAAATGTCAGATATTTACAATTGAAAAGCGGCTCCATTCAGTAGGCCGAAAAGGGATTTAAAGACTGTCATATTTGTGGATAAAATGGATGAACGGAATTGCCGTAAATTGTCTGATAATTACAATTAAATAGCGAGTCTATTTAGTAGGGCGAAAGGACTGAATGTAAGCACAAGTAAACTCTAGCTGATCTTTGGTTCAAAGCTTATTTAAGAATAAAATGTAATAACAGAATTGTGTCAAAATTTGAGGTATTTAGATTGAAAAGCGACTCCATTCAGTAGGGAAAAAGAGTTTTAGAAGAGAAAGCAGACTCTTACTGATGTTTAGATACTGTCATATTTGTGGATAAAATGGGAGAACGGAATCCTTGTATATTGTCAGAGTAGTAGCGAGTAGCGAGTAGTGAGCAGCGAGTCTATTCAGTAGGGCCTAAGGAGTGATTAGAAGCCGATGCAATCTTTTGCTGATCTTTGGTTCAAAGCTTATTTAAGATTAAAATGAAAGAACGGAATTGTCGTAAATTGTCAGATATTTATAATTCAAAAGTTGGGCCATTCGAGTAGGGCGAAAGTGTGTTTTGGCATATAAATCTACTCTTGATGTTCGTTAGTTACTGAGCAGTATTAAATAAAACAAAATAATGGAATTATCGAAAATTGTCAGATATTTACAATTGAGAATTGAGTAAACACAGTGTGTCGAAAGGAGTGTTTGGAAGCTAAAGCAGAGTCCTGGTGGTCCATAGTAATTAAGATATTTAAGAATAAAATGAAGGAACGGAATTGTCGTACTTCTATGATATTTCAATTTTTCAAGTGCTGAAGCGGGTGTTTCAAAGATTAAGCAGTCTATTGCTGATCGTTAAGTACTGACTCATGGTTAATTACTGACCTATTTTAGAAATGAATATGAAATTATGGAATTGTAAAGCGTCAGATATTTTGAAATGAAAAATGACTCCATTCAGTGGGGAAAGCAAGTGTTTGGAAGCTGAAGACTCTATTCAGCAAGCGAGTCTATTCAGTAGGGCGAAAGGAGTGATTGCAAGGTCAAGCAGACTCTTGGTGATCGTTGGTTCAGGACTTGTTTAACAATAAAATAATAGAACGGAATTTTTAGTAGTCCGATATTTACTATTGATAGGTGAATCCATTCAGTAGAACGAAAGGAGTGTTTCGAAGATTAAAGAGACTCCCGTTGATTCTTACAAGGGAAGAGAGGGTGATTGGCCAGTCCGTCATGGCGCTATGTGTGCTTCGCATAGGACAAACATCCAATGGAGCCCATGAAGGTAGAAATAAGGAAACAAAACACTGCCCGGAACATCACTCACGTTTGTGCTGCAGAGAGATGACCGTATAAGAAGTCTCCTTGTGACATCTGATTCCCTTATTTTGACTTTCCGCCAGCACATATATCAAGGAAACAGGAGAAAGGCACTATGTCGGGAAGTCCATTCCCTCTTGAAGTCAGCGATGCATGCAAGCATTGAGTCTGACTCTTAATAACTTAATGTGCAAATTCGTATGCTAGATTTCCACTTTGTTTAACGTTCTACCGTTATGGCAGAACACAGTGATGACAAATGTGAATTTTAAGATGAGAAATGAGAATGTATAGAAGGGAGCACAGGAAAGCGGAAACTCTTTTTAAAAATCTTTCGCGTGGGAAACACATTAAAAATTAAACTTTTTTGTATAGAGACTGTAGACTTTCTTGATATAGATCGTATAAAAAATGTGGAGGCGATAATTTGCTATGTGTTAAGACGTAATAATATATGACAAGTATGATTTCATTTCCTGGTGTTTTTACAACCGATTGTTCTATAATATCCATACCCATGTTACGAATATATACATATTTTTTTACAATTTTTGTTCATATATTTGATCCGCGATTTTGATTTTTCCCCTTATGGTATAAAATTCACATTGACCGACGTTCCAAACATATCTATAAGAAGTTTTATAAAAATTAAATCAGGACCTCCTATTTTATCCAAATTTGCAGGATTCCTGTCGCACTGTGCGGTGGTCTGATCAGTTGCTTTCGTAAGAGCAAAAGTGTTGCTGCTCGCTGCGAGCTAGGATTTTAACAAAGGAGTAAATAGCAAGGAATCAGAGTTGAATTCATCTGACCGCTTCTTCTTAAAAATTTTCACTATTGTTAATGGCTTACTGGTGAGCCAAGGTCCCCAAAGACGTATCCGGCCACAAGCCGCAAGAAGGGCACCGGAAATGTTTCACTCGTTTTCTCCAGCAAGGGCTGCTGTGGAATGTTAAAACTGAGATTATGGATCAGAACAAAAGAGAATAAAAAGGTTGAAATGGCAATCACGAGAGCAACATATTAGAGTAAAACATTTGCACGTGATTAATTAAAAAGAAAAGCATTATCATAACATTATTCTTCCAATCAGTGAAATTGTCTAGACCAAACTCTAATCTTACATCAATGGTTGTAACAGTGCAAGACCGGGCCAGTAATCTTGCTGGAACTACATCTTTAAACTTTTGCCAGATTCTGGTGGTATGCACTCGTAACGACGGTAGTGAACACCGACGAAAGTGTCATGCATACGTTTATGTTGATTTTACGCAATGCTTCGCGGGACACTTTTTCGAGACTATCTTTAATGTTTTGTGTAAGACGGTGGTTGATACTGTCCTTTGTACATCATTCTACGGATATATAAAAAATTGCAGAAATGTGCTGCTAGAAGCTCTGCCTTTTAGAAACGAAAAAGCGCAAAATTTATTTCTGAAAAGGGAGATTGATCGCTCTCAGTTGTCATTGCATAACAGATAGTATTGCCGGACTCTCCGAAGTGTCAACTAGTCTTCATTCAAGCTGTTAAAAAAAGTAGTAGCGGACTGCAATGGCACTCTGGTAACATAAGGTCAGACTTCCAAAAAACAGTTTGCTATTTTCATCCTCGACTCTTCTCGCTGGTTGTGTTTTGTGTGTCCAGAATACTAGTACAAGCACAGTGTTTTCGGTGGACTGCTTTTGAGATCAAAGACGATAAGATATATCTGACACAGAATGAAATTTTGGTGCTTGTTAAACGGGCAGCAGAACCGATGCTTGTGAAGACTTTCCTTTGTGCTTCTGTAGAAACATTGCAGATGAGGCTCCTTTTGCTGCAGTTATGTATGATTCTAACAGACGGATGATGACATAATCGCTCAGTCTAGAGAGGTCAACGATAGTGTCGTTCCCGACGGTTTGATTTCTGTGTTTTGTGTATCCAGCCCGCATGTCTCACATCAACCAAAATCATCAAAACCTAAAAGGGAAGCTGTTGTGCTGTAATCGGGAGCGGGAGATAATTCTCATTATGGTACTCAGATGTTAGTTTTGTTGTGGTTACAGTATAGGCGATTTATGTCGACATGGTGGAAGACCCATAAACATGGCACCTAAGTTCTTAGTTCCTATTTTATTGAGTTGTGAGTTAGTTATATATTTAGTATGTTTGTGAGACTATAATTTAATAGTTAGTTATAACAAATGTAATACAATTGGTTGGTTACATCTATGAAGTGTTTTAGTTTTCATTCTTGTCAGCATAAAGATCAAGTGACTGCTGCAAAGTTAAAAACCAATTAATTTCATGTCCCAATATATTATTATGTGATGAAGTATAAACCGTTATATTTTATGAATAACCAAATATGCGATGTATCGCATGGTGTTTGGCCATTTCATCTTCCGATGCGCCCTTCCTGATGAGTGCCTTGAAGATACAAATAATTACAGTTCAGGTGCATCGTTCCAGTCTTGATCATCTTCTGACTTTTCGTCTACTTCGACAGTACTCTCTCTTCATGAAGTTTCATTCTTTCTAAGTTAAATTTCCGAAGGTCTACAGACAATCTACACAGGTAGAAAATTTCATGCATAGCGTTGTTGCTGGCAATAGTATAGAATAGAAACATCTCTGTGGCTATTCCGTAGAAGTGTATACAATTCAAAATGTGGTATTTTGTTGACGTTTCCCTCACTAACACCACACAATGTATAATTGCCAGTCTGGATTAAAATTAAACGCGCTTGGAACTTGATAACAGGTTCAAATGCATCCTCTTATGCGTAGATCTATTTTGCTTTTGCTTAATAATGGCTTTAATGAGTCCCTTCTACGAGGAAATGTGAAAAATTATTTTTCAGTATATAATATTACTATGATGCGCAGCGAAGTAATTAACCCGATGGTTTTTAGCATAAAAGCTTTGTGAAACTTTGCAAAAGAACATATGTAAATTTTTTTTTTCAATGAAATATACGAGTAGAAAATGACCCGTTGTACAATAGTAGAGGAGGTCTCAGAGGGAAAATCAAGTAGCTCGAATTTCCAAGAAACGTTGTGTCTTATTTTTGAACTTAAATACACGAGATAACTCTTAACACTGTTTCACTGTAATCTCGAAAACCTACGAGGCACCATGTGTCTATAAGAGCAGTAGTGTAAACCAATTAACGTTATGAAACAAAAACGTATCGATATTTGGGAAGATTTCAATGGAAAATAACCTAAAGATGCAATGTACATTTTAACATTTCTTCACATCAGGTCCAAAGTTTATCTGCATTCCTCTCAAGAATGGGAAAGACTATAGTTACTCCGGTTGACAAGTGATATGGTTTGGAAACTAATGCTAAAGCCTCGAAGTCTAAGGGAAGCTTCCTACGACCCAAAGGTAACCAAAGGTGAGAAGGAGGTTCCACTTAAGCCGAAACGCTTACAAGGCAAGAAGGTTGTACTTAACACCAGCTCATCTCGCTGACCTCAATAGAAGATGAGCGTCCTTTCCACCGACTCAGCAGGTGTCTTACTAGGAGCAGAGAGCAGCTCCATCAATATGTACCCGGATCATAGATAGCAGTTGAGCCTCACGAAGCGTACTCATACCTCAAACTTCCCTAAGAGCAGTTACCTGGCACCACGTGTCTGCGAGCATTCTCTTGGTCTAATCCGGCATGATCTATCGACCAGATCCGCCGAGTATGCTCTTTTCAAAAATAGAAGCACCAAATCGTCTATAGGATTCTGCATTGGTTCTGCATAAGTCATGAGTACGTTCGTTTCCAGTCAACTTCAGAGCAACACTAGCAAGAAGAACTTCACAAAGTCACTGTTCAGGATGCGGGTGCTTCAGGCAGTGCTGTCCCCTGCGCAGAGTTCAACGCTTTGAAAACCTCATGCAATCACTGTTGCACTCCGTGTTCTGATTTTGGTCTTTGATGACGAGAGTTAATTTCCGAGCTTTGAACCTTCATTATCGTTCTATAAAACGATAAAGCCAGAAATGAATACAACGACTTAAGAGAAACATAATAGTTTTGTTATAAGCAAAAGAAAATGCAAACAGAAGATAGCTATTCCTTAGCAAGGACAAGGGATATAGGTTGAGAACGGGAAATGACTCTACTCTTATATAAGTGCGTGAACTATTAGATTATTCAATAAATTTATTGTTTTAAGCAGCAGAATATTCTGTGCCTTGGAATTATCACCCTTTGTAACATTTTTTCTCTTTTCTGAGGTGACAGTGCTTTCTGTGTCGTCAACATTTCTACATGATTTTATTTTCTCTTGTCTAATAATAGTATCATACAAAAAGAGATGTCAAGTATGACTGTAGAATTAAGTTAACAACCATCAAAGCTGTTCGTGTGGATGCCCAATCCCAATCACCCAATCACCGGGTTTTGCTCAGTTTGATTGGTACTCACTGGAGGAGGGTGTTGTCACCTTAAGAAATTGAAAGGCATAATGATGGGCGTCTGCCTATGTGCAGAAAATATGATATTGCTAAGTGCAGAAATTAGCAAGCATTCGCATAACATCTCCAGAACCGTGTTGACATTAGTATCAAAACAAATGCATGGAGTTTGCAAGCAGTACAACCGACCAAATATAGTAATAGTTGATAAGAAGCGAAGTTAGATTACGATTATTGAAGTGCAACTAACAAGTTGAAGCAAACAGATTATAATTTAACTATAATGCTAAAATAAAGTAATACCGTACATAGTGGTTTATGTAGCAACAAAATGAATGTAATATGTGCTGTATGTTATACAAATCATCGGACATTCTTAAGTATATCTGAGCACTTGTTCTTGGGAAGATATTTGAGTGTTTATCTTTCCTTTTACTTTCTCAAAAAAATTACTAGGTAGAACATAACTTGCCATGATCAAAGACAAGTGCTTAAAGGCAACAGTCGTACTTTTGAAGTGTACAATACTAATAAGGTAATATAAAACAATTATTTATTGTTAGTTAGCTACAGAGTTTTCATCAAAACCATCGTTCTTCTGTCCATATCATTTTGTATTTATACAGCAATCAGCATCCTTGCTTTTGTCTGTCGTCGTCATTTACGGTATGGCTGTCAGTGGAGAAGCGCCCGCTCGATTTGAATACTTTCACGGGAGAACTGAAAGAAGCCCGCAAATAAGCACACCGCAGAGTGGCTCATCTACCCTTGTCTTGCTGCAGTCGATTCCAGTAATCATGATACATTTCAAATTGAGCCTGCATCCTTGTTCTTAGGCATCTCCCGATCACCACTCGACCACTGTGACAAAAAATTTGTACGATTTTATCGGTAAAAGTTTATTTTTTCCTTTGAGTTATTTACTAATGATAATCTGTATTTGATTCGGGTATTAATAAAATGGAAATCCTGTTAAGTTTGATAAGCGTAAGACCGATATCAGACATCCAAGTTATTGTAAGATTGTACTGTCATAAGTAGTCTAGCAACAGATACCTGAAAATTTTTGTAACTGTTCAAAGTATAATTTTAATAATTCAGACTTTTGTTATAGAAGGTAGTTGTTGTAATACATGCTATATACATCTAATAGCTTTGCTCTCTCGCTAGAGTGATTATTGTCCTGCACGATTATTCTCTAACACCTGGCTCCTGACTATGATATTTAATCCCAATGTCCAACTCAGCAAGAACAATAACTGAATGCACGTGGTAATGTTTGTTATCATGTCTTGCATCCTTCCATGCAGCTTATAATACGTACTTCGTTGTAATGTTATACAATATCATTAAGTACTGTATAACATTGTTAAGCTCTTGCTCTATGTACGGTATAACATTAGCTCAAAATCATCCATCAGAAGATTACATTTCCGCTTTGGTTAAAAACGTAAAAAACTAATCAGCCGAATTTAATACTAAACGTTCATTAGGTTAATTTAATTTTATCAACGTTAAACAAATATTAATCGAATTTATTAAGACTAAATTTAATATTTCTTGATGCGAACCAGCTCAATTACAATACTAACTAACTAAAAAGAAAAACCTAACTATAAATGTGATATGTACAAGTTTTATTCCTACTTTTTCTGTTGCCATTTCTGCTGTCTGATGACACACTGCATCATTCGACTTGTTGTCTCCGCTCAGGTGCAGAAAAAACTTTGGACTTATGTCAAACTTGTGAATGTATACCAATATAGTAGCAACTCACATAACAGATTTCATCCAGATAAACGTATTGAACATCTCTTTGTCTTCTTGGTCTCTACACCTGACTTGCATTCTAGCTTAGCAGAAGACATATTTAGCTTTAATGGTGCCTCGATAAATCATCTGTGAGGTGGTTTCGAGTCGAGAGCCAGACAAAAGTATATAACTTTAATCACTTAGATGATATGGGTGAGACCATAGGCGTTCTCAAGTGTAGGAATAATCAAACAAGGTAAGGTGATAAGGGGAAAGTATGTTTCCAACCTGATAAGTAGAAAAATTTCAGGTAGCAAACAAGGGAAAAGAGACCAAGCTTCTTAGCTAGATTAGAATACAATAACATTTTTAAAATCTAAAATAAGATACCGAAAACAGCCTGAGGAGCAAACGGATTATCGTTAAGACAGCCTAGAAATTTCTTGAAAAGCATTGCCCATTAATTTGGTTAATTGTAAGGTTCATCAAATGCATCTCTGTGGTAAATATTCAGATAGATTGAGATTGCTGACTTCGTTAGGCCGTTAGAAAATATTATGCCGAGGAAGAGAAATTATTTGTGACCACGAAGTTCGAAATAACTTAGTGTTTCTGCATCTAAATGCCTCCATCATTCTTCTATCAATGATTATTTCTTGAAAGAGATTTCTGAGACGGATTCAGAACAGCTCTCCTCTTCCCTTCTCTGCTGCTTTTCAGTTATTTCTTCCAGTGAACAAGTAGCTTTGTGAGCTCAGTGACATCAACACTGGCATGTAGGACGTTGAAGTCAAGGTTCGGAAGGCGTGTGTTACAGGCGGCGTCGTCTATTGCAAAGACTTTGAGAAAAATCACACAAACACATTGCTCTCCCTGTTCTGATTTATGTTTTTGAAAAGCAGAGGTAACAGAGTCTTAATCCTCTATTTCCCTTCTCTAAAAATATAGTAAACGAAAATAATTCTACTTATGATAAACATAATAGTTTCGTGATAAGCGAAGCAAAATGCAAACAAGAGAGAGCTGCTGTTTGGAGTACTGTTGTAGTGATGTATTAAGTACTTTTGTATTATTGGAGTACTGTTGTATTAACTGCAAGTAAGCAATAAAACTCATCAACACAATTTTGGTTTTAGGTAGTTGACTCTTCTATGCCATAGAATGATTACCCTTTGAGAATTCTTTAACTGCTTTTCTCTACTATCTATACCTTCTATGTCGCTAAACATATTAACAACGCTTGATTTCCTACGTTGTAGAATTAACCTCATAGTGTAATGTTGTTGAATTAACATCATAATGTAAAACATCTCAAGTCGGAATCTGTGCGGCATTACTTTAGAATTAACAGCCATCCAAGATGACGGTATGCGTTGAATAGCCATTCATCGTGCTTTGTTTTGTTCAATGGTACTCAGTATAACAGCGGGCTAAGATATATACGTCTGGCTGTCTCCACGGAATAAAGTATTTCTATGTAGTGACATCACGAAGCATTCAATAAACTTCATACAAGGAGATGTTGAATACTCGCATCAAAACGAATGCATGCAGATTGCATCCAGCACAACCGACGAGCGTGGGTGGTGTGGAATGTGAAAGACTACGGTTGCATTATATTTTTGCTAGGATTGCAATATCGAGATATGAGACTTCAAAACCATTGACGTGTGGAACACGTAGAGTTTGGCAGTGAAAGGGGCTTCTGTCACGGAGAGTTTATTTGGTATTGTTTTCTACAACTTAGTAAAGAGGAAGCGCTTTTTAATTTTGGACGAAGTTGGTGGGATGTCAAGCAATTGCGGAAGCTTTTTTGAGATGGTGAAGATATTGAAAACAGGGAATTTACCCTTAATATGCGTCTGCAACGGCAGGAATCACCTTAAAATGAGAGACTTCAGGTTAAGATTGCCCGACTGATGCACTATTCTAACTCGTGGCAGAGAGAGAAATTGATCAGGATGTGAAAGAGGATTCTAAGTATTACGGTGCCTAACGAAATAATTTCGAGGACCGACGGCGATATTCGCTTCTGTAATTAGTGTATTGCAAAGTGCAACAGTCGTGGGAATATTTACAATGTCCTTTTCCAAGAAATCCGATAAAAACAAAGTGAGAAGCTAGTGCTGTCATGTCAGGTAAAATTAGCACCATAAGCAAGCAATGAAAGTAATAGCTTTCCATTTGATTTCCTGTACAGTCCGTGGCTTAGAAATTGTTACAAAAACTCGAAGTCTAAATTAATAACAAACTCTTGCCCCGTTTTCTTATGCAATACAGAAATGCATCTCTCGATCGATTAGTTATTTCTTGTCTTGAATCCAACTCCCTCCCTCCTTCACCTCTCCTTGTCTAAAGCAGCGTGTGCGACGTAATACAATCTTTCCATTCAGACGGAAAAAAATTAAGTCTACAATGTTATAACTCTAAAACAGTCTTTCTCATTCGTTTGTTCTCAAACATCTTTTGAGAGCCTATTTTAAAAGAAAGTCACAGAATGTTCCCATAGCTTCATTAGTACCTTTAGTTTCATTATTTCCCTTCTTTAAAGACTGCAAGCTAGTAAGATTATCCTTAAGAAATCTATGGAAATTGCCAATAAGGGCAGTAAGTTTTGTGCTTCCTAAAGTCTGTAATGCACGCAGAGAGCTCGAGAATAACTACCAACGGAAATAAATGTTATTCAATGATTCATTTAATTTCTTTTCAGTAATTGCAAGCAAATGTTCCAATGTCCCATTGAGCTTCATAAATACATATTGTTTGAGAAAATGTATAGTAATACACCAATAAAAAAGTGAATTTTTTTTTCCTCGGTGACCCTCCAGCCCCCCCCCCCCCGAATAAAATCTAAAAAGACACTGCTTTTAGCAACAAACCTATAGAGTTACGATAGCATATTGCTAGAGAGCGTACATTTGGTTTCAAGAGAAGAAAGTTTGATCTCATACCATATGTGTTCCTGGGCGATATTGAGAGAGACTGACATAGAGAGACATTGAAATATGGAGACAGAGAGGAATGATTTAAAAAACAGATTTAAAACGGTGGAAAAATGATCGGACAGCATTCGTATTATAACGAAAATTGTGATTTTGTGAAACAGAAGAAGGGAAGGTTTCGAACTGCGAGGATCACATTAGGCAGTTGTCGAAATAAGGTGGGGAACATTTTTGAGAGCATTAGATGATTACGAATGCAGAGAAAGGTCTTGAGAACTGAGGAATTAAGAATTTAAAAAATGTGCAGCTTCCGAGACGGGTTTCGAACCGCGTAGTTATCGAACCATGTCTTCATCCACTCTGCTACGGAGAACTCTGTACTCATGCAGATACGTTTCCTTTAGCTACGTTGAAAACTAACTTAATGGAATATTCCAAAAGTTGACTTGGTGGATACGCCGTTCTGATAGGATATAAATCTCTTGTAACTTAGTTACAATGTGCATAATGAACTTCTTCTTGTTCAGAACATTTTTTGAGGCATTAAAATTTGTTACTATTGTGTTAATTAGGTTACCTTTGATACAAACAAATGATAAAGTGGTGCCAAACCCTGCGGGTCCTCGTCTGTTAGGTGAATGGTTACTCCTAAGTGTATGGTCTTAGCTTCGAATCACGACCATTCTTGTTGACTAGTTACTTTGAGCTACGCTCACATTGTGCCTTCCAGAAATTGAAATATAACCATTCAATGAATGTTAATTATTTTTGAAAGAGGGTATATGTTCTCTCACTTATTCTAGACAAGAAACGCACTTGTTCTTGTGCAGACAAGGAGGTGCTACTACAACACCGTCGATTTATAAACAGGAAGTCGCTGTTCTTATATGCATTAGTCCACTGACGCCCAAATGCTTCATCGAATGCACCAGCTGCATTCTGCAGATTTAAATAGTCTCTTAATCTCTCAGGCCAGGCGCCAACCACCACCTTCTCGTTAGCCCGGAGTACATATTTTATATTGGAGATCGACTGCTCCCTCAGCTTATTCTACGCTTGGTTCAGTGCTATCTTTACGCTTAAGCTACTTCCGGGCTTCTTTTATCCAGGTTGAATGCCGCTGTCTTTCAACAGATTACTGATAAACCTAGTCGACTTTTCGATTTGTGCATTCCGCGTACTATCGGCACAGCGGTAGACACGTAGTGTTTCAGGATACTAAAACTCATAGGCCCGCATTTGTCAGAAATTGTACATCCAGACAATGAACTTCAATGCAATGTCTTGTACAAGTTTCAGACTATTAAGTCTGGTTTCACACATGAAGAAGACACTCTTGACGAACATCGTCTTCTACATCAAAGGTGCCCTTGTCTTGCTAAGAGAACTACACAACTCACCAAAGTACTCCACTACCGCTGTGGGAAATCTTACCATCTCATAAACATCCAACTCTGTTGAATTCAACTTCCAGGTAGAAACACTTGTGCACAACTGGTATCAACGCCCTGTTGTACTGAACGTGCTGAAGCAGAGTTTCATTTGCTGAGACCAGAAGCACTCTGCACCTCGCAGCACTCACCACCATAGCATTCTGTGACATCCGGTCTATTTTCTACCACCGGTATAACTATCGACTTGAAGTCATCCAGAACAGCGTTAATGTTCAGGTTGAACAACAGCGGGGACGTTGGACATCCCTGTCACACACTGCGCCCCTATATAAAGCCTCTTCTTGCCGACTTCTCATCACGGGCTCTCATGTACGTATTCCCGCACATCTGTGCAACAAAGACTGCCATCCTCGCGCTGAGATCATTCGACCTTAAGTTGTTCAAGAGTATATTATGAGGTAGTAGATCTAATGCGTTGCTAAGATCTAGGTAGTAGGGGTAGGCGTCTCTCCCCATCGTCTTCATCTTCTGGCAGCTCTCAAGGAGACACGCCACTTGCGCCTAACACCCTTCTCCAAACGTGAATCCTCCCCGATTTCTCCTGATCAGGTAATAGTGGGTTGGCTACAGACAGTTTTCACCAAGGTTTGTTTGCGCTTTTATTTTATTTATTTCTAGGGAAAGCTTCCTACGACCCAAAGGCAACCAAAAGTAAGAAGGAGGTTGGACAAACCGAAAGGCTTGCAAGCCAAAAAACTTTCACTTAACAGGAACCCATCTCGCTGACATGAATAGAGCTTGCGCGTCATTTCCACCGATTTAACAGATGTTTCGTCATGAGCAGAGAGCTGCTTCACAAAATGTACCGGAATTTTGCATTGGTTCTGCAAATGTCATTGCATTGTAATGTTCGTCTACCTCAGAGCCGTCAACACTGGCAAGAAGAACTTCGAATGACACTCTTTAGGATGCGGGAGTTATAGGCGGTGCTGTCCCGTGCGCAGAGTTAATCACTTTGAAAACCTCATGCAAATACTGTTGCATTCCGTGTTCTAATTTGGTCTTTCAAGACCAGAGCTAAATTCAGAGCTTTGACTCTCCATTACCCTTCTCTAAAACGATAAGGAAATTAATGAATACAACGGCTTCAGACAAAAACATTATACTTTTGTTATAACCGAAGGAAAATGTAAACATGAGATAGCCGTTTCTTTGCATGGATAAGGGATATAGATTGAGGATGAGAAATGACTATACTCTTGTATAAGTGCGTGGGCAATTAGATCATTGAAAAAATTTTATTGTTTTAAACAGTAGAATCTTCTCTACCTTGGAATTATCACCCTTTGTAACACTTTTTACCTCTTTTCTCAGGTGACAGTGCTTTGTGTGTCGCTAACATTTCAACATGACTTGATTTTCTCTGCTCCAATAATAATATCATATTAAAAGAGATATCAAGTGTGACTGCATAATTAAGTTGACTAGCATCTAAGTTGTTCGTTTGGGTGCAATACCCAATCATCGTGTTTTGCTCAGTTTGATTGGAACTCACTGGAGTAGGATGTTTTCACAATATTAACCTGACATAACTAATGATGGGCTTAGATCTATACATCTGGCTCTGTGCAGAAAATATTGTATTGCTAAGTAAGTGCAGAAATTAGCAAGTATTTACATATTATCTCGAGAACCATATTCATACTAGTATCAAAAGGAATACATGGTGTTTGCAGGCAGCACAACCCACCAAACATACTAATATTTGATAAGAAGTGAAGCGAGATTACGATTGTTGAGGTGCAACTAAGAAGCTGAAGCAAACAGACTATAATTTATCTAACACGCTCAAATAAATTAATACCGTACATAGTCCACTAATACATACTGTAGCATCATAATGTATGTAATACGTGTTGTATGCGAATATGCTATACAGAACATCGAACATTCTCACCTATATATAAGCACTTGTTCATTTGAGTGTTTATCTTTCCTTTGACTTTTTCAAATAGTTTACTAGGTAGAACGTAACTTGCTTGATCAAAGCCAGGTGCTTAAAGGCAACAGTCGTACTTTTGAAGTGAACAAGACTAATATAGTAATATAACAAAATTACCGTTTTAGTTAGCTACAGAGCTTTCTTCAAAACCACCGTTCTTCTGTCTATATCATTTTGTATTTATACAGCAGTCTGCCTCTTTGATTTTGTGTCGTCATTTTTTATGGTATGGCTGTCAGTGAAGGAGCGTTCTGCTCGATTTGAATACTTTTGTATTCACGTAAGAACTCAAAGTAGCTCGCAAATAAGCACGTCGCACAGTGCCTCATCTATGCGCACGTGTGACGAGTATAATCTTCGGTAAGAGAACGTACATGGCAATCGATAGTGAACCAGTAATACAAAGGTTTCAAAACCAAGCGCTTCAGGCATCAAAGTACTTAACGAAAAGAATTTATGAATCTACTCGCTACTAACGAATGAAAGGTTTCTCGGCAGGTATAATCTTTTCTATATTTAACTGAACCGCTGCTCTCCAATCTGGTTTCGTGAGCTGAGAAGTGTAAGACGAATATCATCAAGGAAAACGTCTAAAAATAGACCATGCAGAGACTGGATGAGTTTCTGACTAAAGACACAATATACAAATCGGCACTTATGAGCTGGCCAGTTCGAGTGCGAAAGACTACTTCAACAAACGTTATTGCTAGGACTTGTCGCGATATCGCACTCACAAGCTGGAGATATTTGAGTCAAACGCCATTTAGGTGCGGAAAAATAAAAGTGTGACCGGAAGAGGGCTTCTATGACTGAGAGATCATCAGCTATAGGTTTTGACACCTAAAATACCAGAAGCGCGTTATAATTGTGTGCGAAATTGATGGGATGACTAGCGATAGGGGAGCAGGCATCACTGAGCTGGTGAAGGTACTGAAAAGAGCAAAAGTTCTTGTAACGCATCTGCAACGACATAATTCATCTAAACATGAGAACGATGGCAGAGGTGTCTGATGATTTTAGGTATTGAAGACCCGATCTTAGGATTATTCTACCTCGGGCCAAAGAGATATTAATAAGGAAAGAAAGCTAGTCTGCAAATATACATTTAACTGGCGCTCATGCTACACACTTGGGCTTACGGAGTTTTTGTGAGTTTTTCTAGGTTCAAGTCAATCGTAACTAATAATAATTTCTCGATTGTATACTGCAAACAGCAAGCTACAGAAGGGTGTATCAATTAGTACAAACATGCTGTGGAACTCTTTATAACTTAACTTTTAAATCAGCTTAACATGGGGTAGAAACCGATTATCTAAGCGACGAGATAAATAAAGTACCGATTTCAATTTTTTTTAGATCTTGAGTGTAGCATTCTTTTATTAATATTATCGTAACACATTTCGAACTTGTGTTACGATGCTAGAGAATATACCAATAAATTTGTTCTAGTCTATTGGTATATTCTCGAGGTCTTGTAAATGCCAGTTTGTTACGATCATATCTTATATTCTTCCACTCTTCTTGCGCGTCTCGCATGGACAAAGATTAATGAACCTGAGAAAGATGATAAAATTTTTCTTTTTTCAAGACACTAAAATAATAATAAAAATAATTGGAGTGTCATGTTTAATAGGTTACTAGATTTTATTGTTTTGAAAAGATCAGCTCATTCGTTAGTCACTTAAAGCGGTGGTGGCACAGTGCTCAAATATCAGATGTCTTTGGCGGACTGAGTTCAAAATCCGAAGCAGTCGATTTTCTAGGGACAGCCTCGGGAAAGAACGGACCAAGTAAGAACTCTAAGCATATATTCGATGGAAGCCTACATTGGGCATTTCACCGGCGTCTAGGTTCAGAGAGGATAATAGTCCGGAGAGTGTGCAAGCAGTAGTGCAATTTGAATTAATATGTTTGCAGTTCCTAAACATATCGCAGGACAGAAGTATTTGTTATAATAGGAAAAATAACAGACAGGTATCTATTCGTTTACAAGAATAGTACGATAGTGTAAATTTTGTAGAAAAAGTTTGAATACTGAAGGTCAGTTACTTTATTCAGAGCTACTTGATGTCTGTCATAGTTAGGTAGTTAGTTCAACAAAACAACATATATATCTTATTTATACTGTTCATGGAGATAGTTGAAAGCGAAGAGAGATATACCACCTTCACTTCGCTCAGGAAGTGCTTCTGCTAAAAAATTGATTACTGTCGCACGAGAAACACTGTTTTTATAAATACAAAGGCAAGGTTTTCGGCGAAAAACACAAATTGAAAAAGCCGATTCATCAGAAAGCTGCAAACTTCGACATTGGCTCATTAAACAAATGCATTACTATAATTAAAGCAATGGCTCCACCATCAGGGAAAAGTAATTGCACCGGTGCTTTTGTGACTGAGGTCGTCTAGAAATAATTGGTTTTACTTCTTGCGGACTGTTCCATTAGTGACCATTATGAACTCTCCCTACTTCAACATTACTCTTCTTTGATGACACTACACTCTTTCGTGTGTGTTCATTCTTTGATCTAAGTTTGCGTAGGTCAACGGATTATGTATATGCGTAGAACTGTTTTTACAATAGTTGATATAAGTTCGATTAGTTTTAGCCGATCCAATGTGCGTAGTACTTGACAATAATCAATAAACGAAAGTATCTCTCTGGTATGTACCTAGTGGTATATACCCTTTGCTAATTTACTTGTGTTTAATTATCCCTACACTAACTGCCACACTGCTAAGAAAACAGTGTCTTGATTAAAAAAAGTAGGCATATAACTAGATAACA
Organism: Thermobia domestica; assembly: GCF_964235325.1. Classification (NCBI taxonomy): domain Eukaryota; kingdom Metazoa; phylum Arthropoda; class Insecta; order Zygentoma; family Lepismatidae; genus Thermobia; species Thermobia domestica. The sequence continues at coordinate 173,816,772 of NC_137460.1, forward strand.
GGTTCGTATAAATCAGACAATCTTTTGATTTTGCTGACTAAAGGCTTTAACGAGTCTTTTCTCCCTAGGGATCTGAAAAACATGATTTTCAGATCAGAAATTACGACGTGTAAAATTAATAAAACCGAAAGATTTTAGCATAAAAACTTGTGGAACATTTGCGAATAGCACATGCAAAAGAACGTTCTTATCCAACGAAATATTGCGAATCGACTGACCAATTATAGAATAGTTACAAGATATCGCAGAGGGTAAGGGGCGTAGTTCGGACTTCTAAGGTTGTCTTAAATTATCACTCAAGTGCTCAAGAGAACTCTTGATACTGTTTCAGTCTAATCACGAAGGACTACGGAGCAGCATGAAATGATAAGAGTAGTTGGGTGAGGTAATAAAACGTTATGAAACAAACTGACCAAGTTATTCATGTTTCGGAAGATTGAATCGGAGAAAAACATGAGGAAGCAACGTACGCTGTCAAGATTTATCCACAGCAAGGCCTTATTAAAACTCAATTCCCTCGAAGAATGGGAAAAGCTGCACTTACAGCAGGGACAAGCGATATGGTTTGAAAAGTTGCTAACAGAGTAGGAGATTCAGGTGAGTACATCTCAAGGAAATTACAATTTCTTTGGAAGTATCATTGAAAAAGAATATCTTGAATAGGAAATAATTACCGCTAAAGTCTGCGGTTCGGCATCCACGAGTGTTATTTGTTGTTGAACAACTACTATCAAGACCAGATATCCAAGGAATTTTTCTTGGGTCGTAGTGCACGCAGGTACTTCAAAGAAAAATTTGAATGACCAAATCGAATGTGGAAAATGAAATGGTCAGACTATTATATCCAGTGGCGTAGCGGAATTATTTCCACTGGTTGTGAACTTCAAAATCTCAAATGGAAAGTAGGAAATTCAATTTATTGTCGCTGAAAACGTTTAATACGATCTCTGCATTTCTTTCTTTTGTTCTCCTATCATCCCCTATAAAATTTACATCATCAGCATATGCCATAACCTGGTGAATACCTTTCAACTCTAGTCCCTGGTTGCTATCTTTGATTTTCCTTATAGCGTATTCCAGAACAAAGTTAAATAATAATGGCGACAACGCATCTCCTTGTTTCAGGCCATTTACATCGCGAAAGCTCAATGACAAAAAATGTCCTACTCGGACTTTACTTCGGGATTCATTTAAACATATCTTAATTAATCTAATTAGCTTTCTCGGTAAGTTCTGTAAGAACGTTGCATAATGTTTGTCTCCTAACCGAGTCGTACGCCTTTCTAAAGTCAATAAATAGTTGATGTACCGGGGTATTGTTTTCCCACTTTTTTTCGAGTATTTGGCGTATGGTAAATATTTGGTCCATATTTGATCGATCTCGTCTAAATCCGTACTGATAATCTCCAATAATTTCATCTGGGTAGGGGGTCAATCTTGCTAATATAATATTTAAAAGGATTTTATAGGATGTTGAGAGAAGAAAAATGCCTCGATAATTATTACAGTCAGATTTGTCGCCGTTGTTATGAATTTGAACAATAATTGATTCTTCCCACTCTTGTGGCAATTCTTCCTTTTCCAGATAAGGAAAATGAGTTTGTGTATCTTGTTCCACAACTTTTAGCCACCAGGTAAAATTAACTCACAAGCAAGGGGCTCGATATCGAGACTCGAATTGCGCAATAAGAGTTATATATTCTGAAAGAGCATCAGGTAGTTAGTAAGTTACCAAATTATTAGCTGCAGTCCGCCAGTAGGAAAAAAGTTATGGGACTGTAAAGTTCAGAGCCTGGCGTACGAAAACCACACAAAACTTAGCATTTGGCTTGTTTCACTTTGTATTGACAAGAGATAATGAACTCTAACGTATTCCCATCACAGAACATGATGTTCGACATAAGAAAATCTGTATGATAAGAATTGTCAGTGTTGCCATCCATAGAAATAACAGTGTTGCCTGAATAAGAATACCGCGAAAAGCTTGGTTTGCAGCGATTGATCGCGGCTGGATGTACTGGACTGGTGCAGCCCTTGGATGTGTACTTTTTCCATCCGTACAAGAACTTTGTCAAGTTCGTCACTGACACAATTGTCTTGTCGCAGGAAATGAAAAACTGGCACCGTGACAATTTCCTGCGTCTCCAGTCGTTCACGCTGTACCAATTCTGCGCTCCCCTGTTCCGCAACATGATTCGCTTTGCTTTCTATAAAGCGGGATACCTGGACATCGCACCGGAAGCATTCCGGACACCAATTCAGTACTGTTTTGTCTCCCTTACCACAGAAATGTGTTATCACTGCGCGTCGCTGGCTATCGTGCGATGTGCATATTGTACTAACTTGTTTTTGTTTGGATCACTCGATACTTTCTGCTCTTCATATCAATTGTGTGGCTTAACACTGTCATTTACATAGCTATCTCCGCTTCCCAAACAAATACCATTTGCTATTGCACACACAAACAGGTTATTCCTTTTGTTTTGCCATAGTATCTCATGTTCACTTTGCAGCCCCATAATTTTGCCCTACTGGCGTACTGGAGCTAATAACGTGGTCACTTAAAGCTTGATGCTCTTTCAGAATATATTCTATAGCCCGTATTGTGTAACGCAAGACCCGATCACGTACTATTTGCTTGCAAGCTTTTTGAGGTATTCTTATTCGAGCAACACTGTTATTCTATGGATGGCAACACTGACAATTCTTCTCATACAGATTTTCTTATGTCAAATATCATGTTCTGTGATGGGAATACGTTAGAGTTCATTATCTCTTGTCAATACAAAGAGAAACAAGCCAAATGATGTTTTGTGTGGTTTTCGAACGCCAGGCTCTGAACTTTACAGTCCCATAACTTTTTCCCTACGGGCGGACTGCAGCTAATAATTTGGTAACTTACTAACTACCTGATGCTCTTTCAGTATATGTAACTCTTATTGCGCAATTCGAGTCTCGATATCGCGCCCCTTGCTTGTCAGCCGGAATTTCATATACACCCGGAGATTTGTGTTCCTTTAATTTCTTTATAGCGGTTTCTACTTCTATTCTACCCCTTATGCATGTACCGATTGTTTTTATTTTTACTATTATCTTCAAGGTTTTATTTCAACAACAAGACAAAAGCTTTACGAGGGAGACACTGAAAATCGTGAGCAATATTTTTTTCACAACCGTGATCTTTAATTGTAAGTGAAACCAAATATATCGACTCAATTTATAGACATTTCCTTTCCTTTTCTGCATGGTCTCTGTCCTTTTGAGTTAACTTTTTCCATCGTTCTCGAAGTTTGAAAGTAATTCATTTGGATTCCGAACACTGGACACTGACGCACTGCTTGACGAATATTCTCCAATGTCTTTATCGATATTCGTGCATCTGTTCCTTCACAAAACCGAAAAGATAGTAGCCGGAGGGTGCTATGCTTGGGCTGTAAAGAGGTTGTGAACGTTTTTTTCCACCCAAATCTCCTGAAGAATTATCGTATTTAAAGATGTTCTTTCCAGGGTGCTTTACACGCAAGGCACGACAGGCACGACGGAGCTTCAAAAGTATCTGGATGTAGCGGCCAGAATTGATTGTTTGTCCAGGCTCAAGAAAGTTAACCAGATTGGAACAGTTTGCCTACCAGAAGACGTTTCCTATAACTTTTCCTACCGATTGCACTCTCTTGGCGGTCTTCAGTGGTGAAATCAGGTCGTGACATTCCAAATTTTGTCGTTTTGCTTCAGGTTCATAATAATGGAACCAGCTTTTATCTCTAGTCACAATACCCGCTAAAAAGTCATCACCTTCATACCAAAATTTCTGAAGGGTTTGGGCAATAGTTGTTCCCTGACGCCTGTGGTCCTCAGTTAATAACCGTGGGAACTAGCAGGCAAAAACCTTCCGATAACCGAACCTGTGAATCATTTCTTGCACTGAACTATCTTCAGCGCCACGTTTTGCTGCGATATGATTCACAGTGATAAATTTTACCACTCTCTCCTCTAATCAGCTCACCAACCATTACCTTGTTGTATTTTGTTTAGGCATTTCTATAGTGCGCCCTGAGTGGCTGATATTCGATAATCGTGTTTCTATCTTTAAAATGTATCACCCATCTTCTAACATTGCTGAAACCCATGAAAATCTCGATAATCACGCTGTAGTCTGCGGTGAAGTTCAGAATCAGATTGGTTCTCTTTAAAAAGAAATTCAAACACACACAGTGACGAAACGAAACATCGTTGCAGGACATTTTGAAATAACGCCTGTGGTTACGTGCTAGGAAGAAAACAACGTGAATGTTTGGAAAGAAAGAAAGGAATGTCTGTAGATTGAGATGATACACCTCATTTTAGTCACAAGTAAAGATCATGGTTGTGAATACATGTGCCCATAGTGCAATTATACAATACAAGGGCTTTCAGCTGCTCTTCGTGATTACTTTCGTTGCAAAGTGGGAAAAAGTAATATTGGAAGGTCTGATGTTGGATTAAATTAGCATCATAAGGAGCCAATAAAAGTAACAACTTTCTATTCGAATTCCTGTACATGTATGATCCAGAGAAAACGAATGGTTCAGCAATACGATAGTCATTGACAAGGTTGTTTACGAGTTCAGTTCCGGGTACACTCAACAGCCTAAGTGATCTGATTCCATTACTTGGGGTGCAGGTCACTTGCAGCTGAATGAAAGCCTAGACATATGCTACCCAATTTAGACACAATTTTTGGGTTTGTGTTTTCTAATGACTCTCTCTCTAGCATTTTGCCCAAAGGTTTTTTAAAATATGATAGTATAGTCCCGTAGAAACTTTGGAACCATAAAATCTAAACGTCGAACACCTTTTTTCCATGATAAGGAGCAATATCTTTGGTTAAAAAGGTGGAAAAGACAGCGTTGAACTAGAAAAACTAGCTAGAGAACTCATGGATCTGAGTAAACCTGTATAAGCGGAGAAATGAGAGTTGTTAGTTGATTCTCTGGAACCGAAACATTTTTATTGATAGTACTAAGTAACTGTTGTCAATAGCATCCAGAATCTCGTAACAAAATGCGACACATTTGCGTTTGTCATCAGGACGTAGATCTTGTAACAGCTGTTACTTGTACCGCTTTACAACGAACCGACGTCTCAAAAGACTCAAAATTGCTGTCAAATCCTCACTTTAACTAATGACTGGCACAACGAGTTGATTTTGACGGACTACTTTGGAAAGCAGTTTGATTTCGTGCAACATTTTCTTCAGGAACACGAGGGCGGTCAGGACTCTTTCCTTTACATACACGTCCTGCATATAAAAACTGTTGATACCATCTACGATGTTCCACCAATTTGGAGAATCAATTTGAAAGCTCAATCTCAAACGTTTTTGCACTGTATACGGGAATTGCACTTCGCAAACTCGAGAACACAAAATGATTTCTGGTGCGGAGTAGCCATTTAAACATACGACACTTAACAAGTAAAACAAGAAAACTGACATCTACTGGCTTATAATATTAACTAGACTATGTATTCGCTTCTCCAATAGCCGAGCCAAGCCACATCGATCGATAGTTTGGACACAATAATTCTTCGTAATTCGTATATTGTTTTTAAACCAGAGTGTATACTGCCTTTCAAACTCTTTCGGCGAGGTGCCTGGTGAATGTAACAATACCAGTTCTGCTCAAGATCTAACAAGTCCATAGATTACCGACTTCCAGCAGGCGAGACATTAGCGATCGGCCGAATGTCTTGTGGGGAAATGTTCGCGAATTGTGAGTATATTTCCATGCTGTCCCCTGGCGGAGCACAGTCTTAGCGACTCCCCGAGGATGAAAGTTACCTCGTGACATCAAAGCGCGTAAGCGTACGATCGGGGTCGTACTCCAATTGTTGATTGTATTGTGCTGTTGTAAGTTTTCACCATCCACCGGCCTGAAAATTTTTGTAACTGTAAAAGTGTAACGTTAATAAAAGAGATTTTGTTTTTGAAAATATCTCTTAATATATTCGATTGTGTTCCAATATGAGTCATTGAGCATATACATTGTAACTCCGTTAAGTCGATTGCAATGCAGTTGTGCGAGTAAGTCAAGGGACTGAAACTTAGGAGCCAATCTCGAAGTAGTAATGATAACGTCACATGCGTGGAGACAATCTCCCGTGTGTCTTTTCAGGGGAGTGGAACTTCGTTCCTGATACTGCGGTTAAAAGGCTCCGAAAACTAGGAACGGATGTGTCTGCCACTGGGGCTTCTACCTAAAAAAAACTCGGTCTCGCAGAAACCTCAAAAGGACGATCTAGAAGAAAGACATTTGCTTGTTCACCCATCCACCAGATATATTTGCGTACAGAGGAATGAAGTTAACTCTAGTTCATTGCTAGACTTACGGGTGATTAAAGATGATGTCGTCAAAACGAATATGGTATTGATGCCACGCATTTTGAGGCATACGCACAGACAATACAAATTATTTATAGACTCTGTGTACATGGAGGTATGTCACCCGAGGGAGTGAAGGCAGCTAGACGAGTCATTTGGAGGTATCTCTGCGATGGGAAACGGAAATAATACATGAGTTGCGTGAGGCAGGGAATAGAGTACGTACGTTGTAACGTCAACCGAAATGCCTGGTACTGAATTAAGCGGCAAGCTGCTATGACAAATTCTCCTGTAGATATGAACCAAGCGTAGAAGCCTGGCACAACTGATAAGGTGTTCAACCAAGGGGAACGTCCTAGTATGTGTACGGACGACTTCGAAGTTTCATTCACAAGGAATCTGATAGTACACGGAATGTTAGAACTGTTCAGGATGTAAATCTAGATGTGGATATCGTTTTTTCGCTCCTCAAGGTTTTTCCAAAGGTCCTGCCAGATAGATTTGAGAGTGTGCTGCCCAATGAGGAAAGCACCTAGACAGGATATTGTTCCATCCATCCTCTACTTGAATAAAACATACAATATTTTGGCCATACGTGCTGGTTCCTTAGAAACTAGCAAATCCCACTCGGCGCATCAAGTATATTGTGTCCTAGTAAATCTCCTCTGAATAAGATGATCACCAACGATTTGTTGGATGAAATGTATGGACATTTGAACAAGTGTTGTGTGGGCTTATTTTTGCAGACGACAGAGTAATCCTTGCGGAGTCGCGTGACGAACAGGTGCAAAAACTAACAGCCATTGAAAGGAGGATGACAGCAATGGCTGTGTAGGTCAAACCTAGCAAGTCAGCAGTAATAGCAATTAATCCATGTGATACAACGTGCGATGGCGTCATATACAAGGGGCAGGATATCCCAGTCGTAGAGAAGATCTTCCACCTCAGAGTAAAATTCAACAACGCGTTGGACATCTATAAGATAGCCATGGTTATGACTTAGCAGAGTCAAACTTTCAGATACTCAAGAATGGTTTTAGCGTTTCTGGTGATGCTCATCGAAAGCATCATAATTCCAACGCTACATTACGGAGCCGAAATCTTCGGGATGTGTTTAGCTAGGCCATATGGGCCTTATGCAGAGCCATTTTGACGCGTGATTAGTGAACTACTAAAGCGTTCGACTAACATATGTTGTCTGCAGTAGTCAGGCATTTAGTATGGCGCTAATTATACGTCAAAATGATTCTGCATAAGGCCCAATATGTCTAGGCGTTCCTAGAACTGCAAATGATTTTGAACCCAAGTAGTGGAATTATAGTACGTAGGGGAGATACTTTTGTGGTTGAGTGTACTCGAAACTGAGCTCGTAAGAACCTAAGTCAAGAACTATCGTACCAATTGAGTTACACGGGTCTGTGTAATAATTTTAGAACGGTCCTTCCGAAAGACCGAACAATAGTGGCTGGGTACTTTATCTAACTCAATGGAAATGAATTACTTTGTCTGGATGTTTATTATTAGTTTTGCGGATATTTAACAGATGTAAACCAAAACTGGGTTTTATACGGACTTAGTCAGTAGTAGAGCTTATAGTAAGAGAATAAAGTCATAGAACGATTCTTTTAACCACGCAAAACACATTAGTCAGTACGGCCGCGGTGGCTCAGTGGTAGAGCGTTCACCTCTGGTGCTTGGGATCCCGGGTTCGATCCCAGCCCCCGCCAAGTGAACTTTGTGGTTGGACAAACATCGTGAGCGTGGGTTTTCTCGGGGTTCTCCCGTTTCCTCCCACTTTCTTCATTCCACCATTTCATTTATTACTCATCATCACCGTCTCCTTTAGCCTAACCGGCATAACCGTGGCAAAACTCAACGATTTTATTTCGTTTACATTAGTCAGTAGACTGCTATTAGATTTCTGCTGCCTTGTTTGATTCGTGCTCACCTTCTGACTTCTTCTGCACTTTAACGATACTGTACTCCGTCTCCTTCCAAATTATATTCGGTTGTAGTGGATAACGTCCACATCTAGCCTCTTCCGTGTAGATGGGTTAATCTTCTGCGTTTGCTCACTAAAGTCTTTAACAAGTATCTCCTTTGAAGGGATCTGAGATACTTATTCTTCAGATTATAGCAATAGTTTGATACGCAGTAGTGTCTTTCCTACGAAGAGATCTCAGAAACATCTTGTTCAGATTATACCAATAGTATGATACTCGGTGATTAAGTACTTTCCCGATAATACCCGATAGACATTGAGGATCAAAATTTGTGAAAAAATAGTGAACAGCACGTGCAGAAGGGCTTGTTTTTTTCGTACGAAATGGTGCGACTAGAAGACGATCTGTGATAGGAGAGTTACAAGATGTCGCAGAGCACGGTAAATCAATAAGCTCGGATATGCAACTAACGTCGAGTCATACATTTGAACTCAAGTGCACAAAACCTCACTACATCTCCTCTCCGCCCAACTATGGGAAAAACTCCAGGTACAACGGGTGACGAGGGAAATGGTGTGAAAACTGACCAGACCGCTGCAAAAGAATTGAAACAGTTAATCTTACAAAAGAGTGAAAGACATTATGAGCATTTGGCAAGCGGCTAAAGTTTTTGCACTTAAGGCAAAACTTCAAAGAACTTGTGTGCGAGCTTCGTTCCAACGATTATCATAAACAGGCAGGCAAGCTGTGGTACATTGCGTGTTTGCAAAGGTGGGAAAGGGTACTGACAGAACAGAGCCAATCTCAATTATTCGATTTATTGATAAGGGGGTGTCAGCAAATGGTGTCGCATGTGATCTATTAAAAAACCTTCATGCAATGGAAGGTTTGAGCAAATAATTAACGTACAATTACTAGAAATAACTATAAGAGTCATCAGAGGTAAAACACCCAACTTTTCATTACTTAATTTAGTTGTTTCTTTGTGTCCTGTTACTGTAACTGTGGCTATCTATATCCCGGAGGCTTAAATATTTATACGCGAAAACAACAGTTATTTAGTGCTGGCAAGAAAGATGTTTCGGTTCCATAGAGTAAACTAACAACTCTCATTTCTCCGCTTATACTGCATTAGTCAGACCCAAGACTTCTCTAGCTAGTTTTTCTAGTACATTCCAGTTTTTCCCTGCTTTGTAAGCAAAGGTAATGGTGCTTACAATGGGAAAAAGTGTTTGACGTTTAGATATTATAGTCCCAAAGTTTCTACGTGACTATGCTATCATTTGTAAAAACAAAACAAAACAAAAAAAAAGAGAATACTTTTGGAAAAATGCTAGATAGAGTTCATTGGAAAATACGACCCCAACCATAAAGATTCATTTTAAAATTGACAACTGATTCGTTAATCACCTACTTCACAATCTTACCCGCACTGTCGAGACAAATTACTTGTAGGTTGTGTTGGATATGTCTAGGTTTTCTTACAGCTGCAAATGACCTGCACGCCAAGTAATGGAATTAGAGCTCTTAGGGTGTTGAGTGTACTCGGAACTGAACTCGTAAACATTGTTGTCGTTGACTATCGTAATGTTAGACTGTTCGTTTTCCCTAAAAATATTCATATACAGGAATTCAAATTGAAAGTACTTACTTTCAGTGTCTCTTTATGGTGCTAATTTAACCTAACATAAAACGACACTAGCTTCTCACTTTGTTTTTATGTGATTTCTTTGAAAAGGGCATTGGAAATATTCCGAGGTATGTTCCACTCTGTAATACACTCATTACAAAAGCTAAAATCACCGTCGTTTCTCGAAATGACTTAGTTGAGCACCGCAATACTTAGTAACCGCTTTCATACCCTAATTAATCTCTCTCTCTCTGGCAACAGTTTGAATAGTCCAACAGTCGGGTAACTTAAACCTGAAATCGTGATGCCCCTGCTGACATTCTCATTTTGAGGTGATTCCCGTCGTTGTAGACGCATATTACAGGTAAATTTGCTGTTTTCATTATCTTTACCAGCTCAGGGATTCCTCCGCAATCGTTTAACATCCCTCCAACTTCGTCCAAAATTCAAGAGCGCTTCATCTTTTCTATGTTGTAGAAAACAATACCATATAAACTCTCCGTGACAGACGCCCCTTTCCCAGCTACACTCTACTTGTTCCGCACGTCAATGGCTTTGAAGTCGAATAGCTCGATATTTCAAGTCCTAGCAAAAATATAATGCAAACGTAGTCTTTCATACTCCAAGTACCCTCGCCCGTAGGTTGTACTACTGGCAAAATGCATGCATTCGTTTTGATACGAATCTCAACATCTCCGTGTATGAAGTTTTCTGAGTACTTCGTGATATCTCTACATGGAAATACTTTATTCTGTGCAGACACCCAGACAGTATATATATATATCTTAGCTTGCTGTTCCAGTGAGTACCACTCGAACAGAAAGAAACACGATGAATTGCTATTCAACCCTTACCACCATCTTGGATGGGTATCAACTTAATTCTGCAGTGATGCTGCAGGGATTCCGACTTCATATTTTTACAATATTACAATATGATGTTAATTCTACAACATACGAAATCAAGCTTTGTTGATATGTTTAGCGAGATAGAAAGTAGAGATACTTAAGGAAAGCAGTTAAAGACTTAACAAAGGGTGATCATTTAGCGCTACAAAATAGTCTACTACTTAAAACATAAAAATTATTGATAAATTTTATTGCTTACATACATTTAATACAACACTACGATCACGTTCCTCCGCTGCATTTTCCTTCGCTTATCATGAAACTATTATGTTTATGATAAGTCGAATTCTTTCCGTTTAATATATTGTAGAGAAGGGAAATAGAGGATTAAGACACAGAATTTACCTCTTCTTTTAAAAGACAAAAATCAGAACTGGGGGAGCAAAGTGTTTGTGCGAGGTTTTCAAAGTCTTTGCAACAGACAGTGTCGCCTGAAAGACACGCCTTCCCAAACAAGACTTTCGACGTTCTTCACGGAAGTGTTGATGGTTCTGAGCTCAACAAAGCTTCTTCTTCAGTGGAAAAAAAACTGAAAAGGAAGTGAAGAGGAGAGCTGTCCTGAATCTATCTCAGAAAGCTCCTCAAAGAATAACCTTGATAGATTCAATGACAGGGGTTTTTTGGATGCAGAAACACTAAGTTATATCGAACTGCTTCTTGTTCGGCATATTTTCCAACGGCACGACCAGGTCAGCAATGTCAATCAATCTGAATATTCACAACAGAGAGGTCCTTGATGAACCTTACTAGTAACAGAATAAATGGACTTTATTTTCAAGAAAATTATAGGCGGTCTTAACGATAGTCCATTTGCTTCTCTGGCTGTTTTTGGTACATCATTTTAGATTTTAATCATGTTATATTTTTCTAATCTAGCCAACAAGCTTAGCATATTTTTTTAAGATCGTATACTACCTAAAATTTCAGTTTTTTCAGGTTTAAAATATATTGTTTGATTGTTCCTACACTTGAGAACGCCTATGGTCTCAACTGTAGCATCAAAGTGATAATAGTTATATACTTTTTTCTATCTCTAGACTCGAAACCATATCACAGATGATTTATAAACCCCACTCAACACATGTAGTTATTTCGATACATTTACTGTTCGTATTTCATACAGCAAATCGCTGATGATTATCTTATTCAGAAGAGAATTAGTAGGACACCCTATATTTGCTACGCCGACTCATTGACTTATCAATTCGCAGTCTCATTAGCGTGCTAGCATACATTCGAGCAATGAAGTCCAAGAATGTCTATCCTACACTGGGATTTGCTACATACTCAAGAAGCAGCTCGTATGGGAACCATATTGTAAGCTTTCTTTAAGCAGAGGATGCACGGAGCAGTATCCTGTCTAGGTACTTTTTTTTCTCTGGCAGCACTCTCTCAATCTATCTGGGAGAACATTTGGAATATTCCTGAGTAGCGAATTAACGTATCCTCATCTACATTTACATAATGTACATTACCAACGACCTGTGTACAATCGGATTCCTTGTGGATGAAACTTCAAAGTGGTTCGTTCAAATACTAAAGCGTTCCCTTAGGTAACAATTTATCAGTTATACCACGTTTGTACACTTGGCTCAGATTTAAAGCAGAATTTGTCATAGCAGTATGGCGCTTAATCCAGCGAAAGGCACTTCGGTTGTCATTACAACGCATGTACTCTATTCCCTGCCTCACGCAACTCATGTATTATTTCCGTATGGCATCGCGGAGATAACTCCTAATGACTCGTCTTGCTGCCTTGGCTGCCTCGAGTGAAACAGCTCCATTTCCACGGAGTCTATTATTTATTTGTTTTTTTTTCTGTGTGCATGCTTTAAAATGCGTGGCATCAACACCATATCGGTTTTGACAAGCGCTTCTTTAATCACCATTAAGTCCTGCTATTGCTTGACTAGAATTTGCTGAAACTCTTCCAATGTTAGAGGTAATCGTGGTCTCGAATAGGCTTAACAATTGCGAGATCAGATAGGACTTTCCGATCCACATAGTTCTGATGCCTCCTCTCGGGTATTAGAACCTGACCAATGTTTAATTCCAATTCTACCAGACTGTGGTCAGCCAGGAGCATGTTCCACTTCATTCCATTGTATGCAAATAGATCCCGTGGATGAGTGAACAAGTCAATGTCTTTCAGCTAGATTGTACTTTGAGGTTCTGCGAGAGCGAGTTTCTTAGGTAGAAGCTCCAGTCGCAGCGAAATCTGCTCCTAGTTTACCGGAGTATGCCGACTTGCCCGAGTATGGGAGCAATTTGAAAAAAATGAAATCTTTAAGTTTTACGTCCCACGGTTATGCCGGTTAGGCTAAAGGAGACGGTGATGATGAGAGATGAGTGAAATGGTGGAATGAAGAAAGTGGGAGGAAACGGGAGAACCCCGAGAAAACCCACGAGCACGATGTTTGTCCACCACAAAGTTCACTTGGCGGGGGCTGGGATCGAACCCGGGACCCCAAGCACCAGAGGTGAACGCTCTACCACTGAGCCACCGCGCCCCCTGGGAGCAATTTGAGTATCGATGTGATGTTGTTCGTGTCGCTGATGGAGGACACATTCATCTTCTGTAATTCGAGATTTGAAGTGTACTTTGAACTTGAGAGCTTCGTAAATATCTGTGTAAAATTTCATCTTCGTATGTCTTTAAGTTTAATAAATATATGCATTCGAAGTACGTATATTCTATTTGAAACTGGGTGTATATTCGCCCACTTCCTCTAGAAGACAAGCGCAGTTGTACTTGTGCGGAGCAGGAGGCAGTGCTGCAACACCGTCGATTTCTAAACAGAAAGCCCCTGTTCTTATGTGGGTTAATCCACTGACGCCCAAGTGCTTCATCGCATTCACCAGCTGCATTCTGAAGTTTTTACATCCTCTCTTAACCGACAGTTTCAGGCCAGGCGCCAACCACCGCTCGGAGTCCATTCTTTCTGTTCGAGATCAGCTGCTACCTGAGCTTATCGTACGGCTGGTTCAGCTGTATCTTCAAGCATCAGCTACATCCGGGCTTCTTTCATCCAGGTCGAATGCCGCTGTCTTTCAACAGATTAGTGATAAATCCAGTCGAGTTTACCACACATGCGTTCCGCGTGCTGTCGGCAAGGGTGGAGACACGTACAACGATAGTACATTAAAACTCGTATACCCGTAATCGTCAGAAATTTACCTACTGACAATAAACTTGTACGCAATGTCTTCCACATGTTTCAGACTATTGTCTGGCCTTACACATGAAGATGGCACTCTTGACGAACATCGTCTTATACACCAGATGGACCCTTGTGTTTCTGAGTGAACTACACAACTGGCCAAAGATCTCCACTACCGCGGTGGAATATCTCACCCTCTCATAAACACCCAACTCTGTTGAATTCAACACCCATGTACAAATACTTGTGCACAACTGGGATCAACGTCTTATTGTACTCAACGCTCTCACGCTATGTCTCATTTGCTGTGACCAAAAGGACTCTGCACTTCCCAACATTCACCACCATAGCATTCTGAGACAACCGTCGCTTGATGAACTCATTTTCCCACGAGATCCTCGGTGTCAGCCGCAAACATCCGGTCGAGCAGCGAATTCTCTAACACCGGTACAATTATCGATTTGAAGTTATTCAGTACAACGTTTATGTTCTGGTTGAAAAGTCTACTGTCATCGGGCTAAGGCCATTCGACTTTGAGTTGGTCAAGGGTACATTACGATGTAGTAGATCCAATGTGTTTCTAAGATCTAGGTAGCAGAGGAAGGCGTGTCGTCCCATCGTCTTCCTCTTCTGGCAGCTCTCAAGAAGACACGCCACTTGCGCCTAAAACTGTTCCCCACACGTGAATGCTGCCTGTTTACTCCTGATCAGGTGATACTCGGTTGGCTGCAGTCAGTTCTCACTTAGCTATGTTTGCGATTTTATTTTATTTGCTGCCTTCAACTATGATAATAGTTTTGTAAGATACTTTATTGAAGGTTTGTGGTAAGAAGATAAATGTATTAACCAGAAGTTACAGCCTCCGTAAAAAATTATATCTTAACACCCTACCTAGGGTCTTCTCTGTTCACACTCTATTGGACGTGCGACTAAAGAAATCGTCTCTAGAGGTTTTTGAGCACTCGTATCTGAATGTAGTGTGAATTCAATATTGATACTAATCCAAAATGTCTAATATTTCCTTTTTGATATTTGCTACAATTCTACCACACATAAGCACATAAAAATTATGTAAAATTTGATATTTGTAGAAACGAAATCCATCGGTAATAAAATCATACTTATGATCCTTCTCAGTACTAGCTGTTTTGAATCTTAAACTATTTGCAACCCCAATTTCTATAATCAGTTATTCTTTTGCCAGCTTTCTGGATATTTTCGAGTGACGTACGTGCCCACAAAAATAAATGGATATCTTCCTTATGTTTTTTGCTTGTATAGAACCTAGCCCGACATTTATGTTTATTTAATAAACAAGCTTAATCAATAAACCAAAATTCCAAGTACAATGACAAAAAATAACTCTTAAACCCAACAGAGATATAACCGCCAACTCTCGTATCATATCGGTATTTCTCTCTGTCGTGCTATTCTAACTATGGCTATCGATATGCTGGAGGCTTAAGTTTTTATGTGAAAACAACAGTTAGCTAGTACTGCCAACAAAAATGTTTCTATTCCATAGAAACTACAAAGAACTCTTCTTTTTCCGCTTATACTGAATTAGTCAGATCCACGACTTGTATAGCTAGTTTTTATTTAATACTGCCCAGCCTATTCTCATTGTCAGTGAAAGAAACGTTTGACAATTTGCATGGTAAAGTACCGAAGTTTCTTCGTGACTCTGCCGTTTCTCTTAAGAAAAAAAAAAACATTTGGGCAAGATGGTAGATGGTGTTAATTCAAAAACGCAATTCGAATCATAGAGATTCATCTCAAAATCGTTAATCACCTACTTTACAATTTTACCTGCATAACACCTGAATCAGAGCTAACAAGTGCTGTCATTTTCGAGAAAAATGCGAGAGTTGGCTTGCATATGTATAGGCATATTGGGAACTTAAAATGACCTTGTACCCATTTAATGTGAATTAAAGCATTTAGGGGGAGATAAATTTGTGGTTGATTGTACCAGGAACTGACCTCGTAAACGCTGTTGTCAATGGCTATCATTTAGTTTGGCAATAAAATCATAGAACGATACATTTAAACTAGAAAAAATAGTACGGTGCTGAAGGTAAAAGAAAAGATAAAAGTCGTCAATAATGACCATGAAGCAACAGATGAACACTATTTTCGTAATGGATAAAACTTTAATTATATTATTGTAGAAGATATATTTATTTATTTATGATGGAAGATAAATAGAAGATGGAGTACTTATTTATGAAAGTGAGATTATATAAACCAACCTCATGATCGATCTCCTGCAACTTCGGCCCTTAGAGGCACTAATCTTTGTAGATTGTTTGTTGTTTTGATTATTAAACCTTTGTGTATCAAATATTTCTCACTGATCTTTTTTTTATCATTCTCCCTTACTCTAAAAAACACACAATGACAATACATGATGAAAAAACCGCACGGCAGTACTTCCGAGCATTTACAAGATCTAATCGTTCCTGCTACTCCATCCACTTCGAACATCCTTTCTGCTCTATTTACTACTGAATCCTTCGCTGCAGAGGACAGTAACACAGATGCTAGATTAATGCGGTCAGCATTCTATGTTGTATAGTCTTGCAAAAGGCACAGGTTTTGCATTCGCAATAGTTGCTACTCCTTCGTAATGCACGTGGTTTGCCTCCCACTATAGCCGGAACTCCTCTGTGTTCTTTTCAAACATATTTGAATTTCTTTATACAAAGAAACAGTAAGCGCCTGATATACATTATCTGTAGTCATGTCCTCGAAAACAGCACTGCTTTACTTTTGACTTTTTTAACTTTGAAATAGAAAAAACCTTTTACTTATCCACTTAGGACTTCTTCTTAATACTAAAATTACTTGCATTATCACTTCACGTAATTAAAAGAGTGTCGAAGAAACAATCCAATCACTAAGGATCTCTTGTTCCAGTGCAAATTCTACCCAAAGCGTACAAAGTTTTGCAATGTCATTGGCGAGTGCCGGGTGCTGAAACAGCATTGGGCATTAACAACCAACAACATTTCGGACATACTGTTGATATTAATCGCGCAGCTTATATCTTTGTCTTCATTTTTCCTATCCAGCTGTGACAAGCTTTCCTAATGAAGCTTCAGCTCTATGTTCGTGCCCGTTCTTCGTGCAGTGCTATAGTCATGTTTGTTTCTTCGTAGGATGTTCGTTGTTTTCTCATTCTTCAAAGTTGAGTATATTAGCATCTGGAAACCGTACAATTCTGAGCTCAGATTATCCACTTTCTTCATATACTCATATCATTTTCAGAATTTTACTAGAAGTACCTTGGTTTTCTAAGAAGTTTCATATTTATCTGAAAAATAAAAAAGTCATGTATGAAAGGCAGAGGAGAAAGATTTTTAATCCTTTTTCAACAACAACATTTACGCAATGGCATTACATACCGGTGCACAGTGGACAAGGAACCTCGAAGACCTGGCCAAAACCCCGCAAATGAAAGTTCATGGAAGAGTATATCAGCTAACGCAAATAACCAATCTAACTAAACATCAGTAATTGCTTAGAATTCAAGCGAGAAACTAGCTGTGATATTTTTTCGTTATGGTAGACACGATAGCGGGCCTCCACACGAAACTCATCGGGAATTGCTCTGTGATAATACACGCATTATCCTGAGTCTCGGCATCGACGCAAACACATTTGAAGATTTGGCCAATATCAGTTTGTAAGATTCTTGTTTATGGCCATTGCGTCATAGCGCTATGTATGCTTTCTATTGGCCAAACGTCAAAAGGAGCCCATGGAGCTGGAAATAAGCAAACAAAACAGGACCCAGAACATCACTCACGTTAGTGCAGCAGAGAGAACACCATATAAGAAGTTATACTTCGTCTCTTCGTGACATCTGATTCCCTTATTTTGACTCTCCGCCAGCACATGTACCAAGAAAGGAGTAGAAAGGCAGTATATCCGGATGTCCTTCCCCACATGAAGCCAGCGACGCATGCAACAATTTTTGAGTCTGACTTTTAATAACTAAATGTGGAAGATCCCATGATATATATCCACTTTCTTTGACATTCAACCATCAGGGCAGAACACAGTGATGCCCAATGTGAATTCCAAGATGTGAAATGAGAATGTAAAGAAGGGAGCACAGGAAATCAGACAACTCGTTTTAAAAAACATTAACATGGGAAACAAGTGAAAAATCAAAAAATAATTTATAAAGACAATTCGTTCAGAAACTGTACTTTTTTGATATAAATCTTATAAAGAATTGGAGGCGATAATTTGCTATGTCTTGAGAGGCAATAATGTATAACAAATATGATTTGATTTGCTGCTGTTTTCACAACCCGTTGTTCTGTAATATCTATACCCATGTTACTCATTATACACATTTTCACAATTTTTGTCCCCATTTGGATCCGCTATTTTGATTTTTCCGCTTGTGGTATAATATTCACACTGAATGATGTTCTAAACCTATGTATACTAAGTTTTATAAAAATTAAATCACGACCTACTATTTTAGCAAAGTTTGCAGGGTTTCTGACGCACTGTGAGGTGGTCTGATCAGTTGTTTTCGAAAAAGTAAAAATGTTGCAGCTCTGCTTCGAGCTAAGTTGGATCGAAACAAAGGAGAAAAGCAAAGCATCAGATTTAATTTCATATGAAGTATTCTCCTTAATAAACATTTCACTAACGTAAATGGCTTGCCGGTTAGCCACGGTCCCCGAAGAAGTACCCGGCCAAAGACCCAAGAAAAGCACCGGGAATGTTTGATAGGTTTGATCTAGCAAGGGCTGCTTTAGGAAGTTAAAGGTGAGATTATGGGTGAGAACAAAACAGAATTAAAAGGTGAAAATAGTAATCACGAGAGCAGCATAGGAAAGAGTAAAAGATCTGCACGTTATTACTCAAGAGAGAAGCGTTATCCAGTGACTATTCTTCCAATCAAGTAATTTTCCAGGCCTGACTAATCCTACATCAATGGCTGTAACAGTGTAGACGTGGGCAGTAATCTTGCTGGAACTACATTTTTGAAGTGTTGTCAGTTTCCGGTGGTGTACACTGGTAACGACAGTACTGATCATCAACGAAAGCTGTAATGCTTATGCTAATGTTGATCCTTCGCAATGCTTCGCGGGACTCTTTTTCAAGACTATTCTTAATGTTGTGTGTAAGATGGAGGTTGGTACTGTGTGGTTACACCATTCTACTGATACACCAAATATTGCAGAAATGTGCTGGTAGAAGCACTGCATTTTACAGACGAAATTGGGTTAAGTTATTTCTGAAGAGGAAGACTGCTCGCTCTCAGCTCTCAGTTCATTACAGATAGTATTGCCGGATTCTCCGAAGTGTCTCCCAATCTTAGTTCAAGCTGTTAAAAAGAGTAGTAACGGACTTGAATGGGTCACTGGTATCATAAGGTCAGACTTGCGGGTGACTTGTCCTGAGATCAAAGACGATGAGATATGTTTGGCGGAGATTGGTAACGAAATTTTGCTTTTCATTAAAAGGGCAGGTGAACCGCTGCTTGTGAGGTTTCTCCTTGGTGCTTCTGTAGAAACATTGCAGATGAGGCTGTTTGTGCTGAAGTTAAGCATGATTCTTACAGACGGATGATGCCACAATCGCTGAGTCTAAAGAGGTCAACGATTGTGACATCGTCGGCTTCTTGATTACAGAGCTTTGTGGTTCCCGGCCGCATGTCTCGCGTCAAAAAAATAATCAATACCTAACTGATAATCTGCCCTGCTGTGATGGGGTGCGGCAGATAATGTCACATTATGCGATAAGATGTTAGTTTTGCTGTGGTTACAGCATACGCGTTTTATGCCGACATGTGTAAGACCTATAAACATAGGACATGAGTTTGTGGTTTATGTTTTTGGAGTTCATTTTAAATATAGCGGTATTGAACAATTTGAATAAAACGGGATGTTGTAAGAACTTAGTTACTGTTTTTATTGAGTTCTGAGTTAGTTATATAGCTCGTTAGTTAGTTGGTGAGACTATAATTTTATAGTTAGTTATAACAAATGTAATACAATTGATTGCTTACATCTATAAAGTTGTTTTATTTTTCATTCTTGTCAGCATAGAGACGAAGTGACTGCTGCAAAGGTAAAAACTTAATATTCACATGTCCCCAAATATTTATGTGATATGAATTGTAAGCCCTTATCTTTATATTTTATGAATAGGCAAATATGGGATGAATATATGGTATGGATTTCGGCCATTTCATGTTCCGATGCGCCCTTCCTGATGATCGCCTTCAAGATACAAATAGTTACACTTCAGGTGCATCGTTCAATTCTTGATCATCTACTAACTTTTCCTCTACTTCGACAGACTCTCTCTTCATGGTTTCATTCTTTAAAGTAAATTTTCGAAGGTCCACAGAAATCCTACACACGTACAAAATTTCATACACATTTAATGTAAGTTCGAGTATTTTTAGCTGGTACAACATGCGTTGTTGTTGGCCATAGTTTAGAAACGAAACTATCCCTGTCGCTAGTCCGTAGAAATCTATACGCTTGATAATGCGGTCTTTTGTTCCCGTTTACGTTCACTAACAGCTACACAGTGTATAATTGCCAGTCTGGATTAAAATTAAATTCGCTTCCGTCTTGATAATCTGTCCATAATATATCCTCGTATGCGTAGATCTGTTTGCGTTTGCTGAATAAAGAGTTTAACGGATCTCTTTTACGAGGAGATCTGAAAAAGTTTTTATGAGATTATAATATTACTATGATACGCGGCGATAAAGTAATTAACCGAATGGTTTTAGCGTAAAAACTTTGTGAAAATGATCTGTGATAGAATAGTATAGAAATTTACAGAGGGTAAATCAAGCAGCTCGAATTTCGAACTGACATTGAGTTTTAATTTTGAACTCAAATGCACGAGAGAACTCTTGACACTGCTTCAGTCTAATCACGAAAATCTACGAGGTACCATGGAAGACCTACGAGGACTGGGGAAGACCAGTACAGTAAACCAATAAACGTTATGAAACAGAGGACGCTATCCATGTTTGAGAAGGTTGTGTTGGAGAATAAGCTAAGGAAGCAACGTACATTGGTAACATTTCTCCACATTAGGGCCGAAGTATATCTGCATTCCTCCCAAGAATGGAAAAGACTGTAGTTACTCAGGTTGGCAAGTGATATGGTTTCTAAACTAATGCAAATGCCTTGAAAAAGTTAATCTTTAAAGGAAAGTTTCTTACGACCCAAAGGTAACGTAAGCCGAAAGGCTTTCAAGCCAAACGGTAGCACTTAACAGCAGCTCATCTCGCTGACTTGAGTAGAGCTTGCGCGTCTTTTCCACCGACTGAACAGATGTCTCATCAAGAGCAGAGAGCTGCTCCGCAAAATGTACCCTAGTCATCGTCAGCAGTTGAGCGGAATGAAGCGTAATCATCCCTAAAACTTCCCCAGGCTCAGTCACCTGGCATGGCGTGTATGTGAGTATTCTGATTTGTCTAATACGGTCTGATCAGTCGACCAGAGACACTTTAACCCGCTTAATAAACTCTTTTTCAAAAATAGAAGCACCCAAACGTGTGTAGGATTTTGCATTTGTGCTGCAAATGTCATGATTACGTTAGTTTGCCAGTCTACCTCAGAGCTGTCAACATTGGGAAAGAAGAACTTCGAAAGACACTGTTTAGCATACGGGTGCTACAGGTTGTGCTGTTTCCTGCGCTGAGTTCATCAATTTGAAAACATGCAAACACTGATGCGCTCGGTATTCTGATTTTGGACTTCCATGGCCAAAGCTAAATTCAGAGCGTTGATTTTCAATTACCCTTTAATAAAATAATAAAGCAAGGAATGAATAGAACGACTTCAGAAAAAGATAATAGTTTGGTTATAACGGCAGGAAAATCAAACATGAGATATCTGTTGCTTGGCAAGGACAAGGGATAAAGGTTGAGAACGGGAAATGACTGTACTCTTGTATAAGTGCGTGAGCAATTAGATCTTTCAATAAATTTATTGTTTAAACAGTAGACTATTTTCTACCTTGGAATTATAACCGCTTGAAACATTTTTTTGCCTCTTTCCTCAAGTGACAGATCTTTGTTTGTCGCTAACATTTCAACATCACTTGCTTTTCTCTGCTCTAATGATATCATATTAAAAGAGATGTCAAGTATGACTGCAGAATTAAGTTTAGATACATCCAAGCTATTCGTCTGGGTGTAATACCCGATCATCGTGGTTTCCTCAGTTTGAGTGGAACCCACTGGAGGAGGATGTTATTACATGAATAAACTGAGATGCATAATGATGGGCTTAGATGTATAAATGTGGCTGCGTGCAGAAAATATGGTATTTGCTAAATGCAGAAATTAGGAGGCATTTACATATTATCTGAAGAGTCATGAGTAGGTGGGTGGCACCTGACCCCCGGTAGCTGAAAAATCGCCTTTTTTTCCAGGGTCTCCTGAGATCAAGGACTCAATTTTCCAGTGTCTCACGATACGCTATGACCCACGCACCGTCCACCCATGGTCTTTTACGACCTCCATTTTAGGGGTGTATTCATTCTCTTTTATGAGCACTTTTTAGGGAGTGTACTCGTTCCTTTTATGAGCACTTTATAGGGGTGAACTCGTTCCCTTTTATGAGCACTTTTTCCACCCCCTATTTTAACATAGCAGATAACACATAAGATTACGAAACATATAGCATAGCAGATAATACATAAGACTCATTCCCTTTTATGATCACTTTTTCCAACCCCTATTTTAACATAGCAGAGACTACGAACACATTCTCCAACCCTTATTTAAACATAGCAGAGAATACATGGAGATTACAAACATAGCACAGATTACATAGCAGAGCTAACCCCTAGCAGACAAACACCTATGTAACATAGCAAAGAGTAATAACATAATAGAGGGGTGTACTCGTTCAACCCCTATTTATACATAGCAGAGGTAATAAAAGAGTATGGCATATTTTCCAACCCCTTTTTTGTCATAGCAGGGGTGTACACGTTCCAACCCCTGTTGGAACATAGCAGATAATACATAAGACTACGTAACATAGCAGGGCTGTACTCGTTTCAACCCTATTTTAACATAGCAGATAATACATAAGATTTGTTCTCTTTTTCCCCCCCTATTTGAACATAGCAGACAATGAATACCAACATAATAGAAGTGTACTAGTTCAACCCCTATTTATACTTAGCAGAGGTAATAAAAGAGTATGGCATATTTTCCTACCAATATTTTAACATAGCAGATAATAAGGGACTGTATTCATTCAACACAGCAGGGCTCAAATGAGAACAGAAAGTGGTGGACAATCTAACACATTGAAAACTTGTTGTTTTGTATGAACAAAGCAGAGTAAAAATTTTGATTTCGAAAAAGTTGAAAGTTGCACGATGTTTATCAAACTCAAGTAGATGATACGTTTGACGATCTTAAATCGAATGCTGTTAAAATTTTATTTCTATCTCTCACCGTTTTCCAGATATAACGATTCGAATTTTTCAAAATTTTATTAACTTCGACCCATCTGGTTTCTGAGTTTTTGAAACTCTGTATATGTGTACTCCACTGGAAAGACCGGTCAAAAATGTGGTTATGTTTGCTCTATCTCTTACCGCTTTCGAGATATGACGGTCTAGAGGCAAAAATTTCGATTTTCGAAAAAGTTGAAAGTTGGGCGATGTTTACCAAACTTGGGTAGATTATACATTTGATGATCCTAAATCGAATGCCGTTAAAATTTTATTTCTATCTCTCACCGTTTTCGAGATATGACGATCCGAAGTTTTTTGGCAACTTGGCCCACCCTTGGCGTACAAGATTGAAACATGGTTCCATGGGTTCTTCATGTGTAAAAACGGCAAAAGGATTTATAAAGGGGAGATTTTATCGATTATTTTTTTCATATTTTTGACCGTTTTCGAGATATGGTCCATTTTATGAATTTTGGACACTCAAAATGAACTTAGACGTTTTGTTTGGAGTATTTCTTGCAATGACGCTCTGAAAGTCGAGAAACAGTGCTTCAATATGTTATGTTTTCTCTATCTCTTACCGCTTTCGAGATATGCCGATCCGAAGTGTTTTTTGGCAACTTGGCCCACCCTTGTCGTACAAGATTGAAACATGGTTCCATGGGTTCTTCATGTGTAAAAACGGCAAGGGGTGAGGTACGGGCAGATTTTTTCGATTATTTTTTTTATATTTTTGACCGTTTTCGAGATATGGGCCATTTTATGATTTTTGGACACTCAAATGGACTTAGAAAATATTTAGCACATATCTTAACCGTTTTTGTTTGGAGCCAATAGTAAATAGTTTTATTTTAGCCAATGATATACTTGCCTTGCAGATTTTGCTCCAATGAAAAAGAGTTTTATTTTAGCCAATCAGAGAAAAGCAGAACAACTATATAAGGGCTGAGGTTCGAAGCAATTCTTAGTCAGTTATTCATCGGCTTGCAAAAAGACAACATCGTGTGCAGAGTGAGAGAACATTGAAGTGAATTTTGTGTGTGAATTAAGGGTAAGTATTTTTGAACTTTGTCAAAATTTCGGGTGCTGATTTTTAAGTGTTCCTCATAACCTCACTCATGATTGATTATTTTTTGAATAATACGTTGTGCTGAATACGTTCATGAAAACCAGAGCTCATTGTGGTCAAAAATAAGTGAAATATCGATTTTTTAAAAAAATTAAGTATTTTTGGACTGTCAAAATTTCGGGTGGTGATTTTTAAGTGTTCCTTATAACTTGCCCTATGGTTGGATGGTTGATGAAATATACGATGTTTTCGATCATGCTAATTATGAATATTATATCTTCTTTCCCATAAATAATAGTTTATGTGGGATACGCCTAATAAGCGATTTTTTTATCACTTTGCAATGTAAGAAATGTAATAATTTGCTTTTTCTCTATTTTCAGGTTTAGAAAATATCACTAAAACGTTAGGAAGAATACGTTATTGGAAAAAACACTTCTTGGTGTTCTATAGTGGGAACAGCCCCAATTACAGTAAAAGCATCAAACAGCGGAAATACGTGAGATATAGTTTTTGTAAAAAAAACTACTTTTTTTACTACTAATAATAATTGCTAGTTGATAGAATACTATAGTACTCTAAGCAATAAAAAATGGAAAGTTCTAGTAAAATTACAATTATTAACAAAATAACTAGAAAGTACAAAAATTTCCGAATGAATGGTACAATGATAACTGCACAACTTGCGAGAACCCCTGAAGGGGAAAACCCAATTACCTGGTTGCGAAGCGGAATTGCTCAACTATTGAATATGTTGATGGTAGATGTAGATTCCCACCGTCAGGTAGGGCTGACATTAATTATTCTTCAGTCTTGTTCAAAGCACAATTAGTAAAATAAAAACATTTTAAGATTTCACCACAATCAACAGCACCATCAAGAAGATTGTAAAAGCTGCCACTCCTAGAACACACATCATTTTCCGACTTCTTTTCTGATGTTTCTCTGCTTTCTGCAGCTGCTGAAGTCCTTCTTGTACCTGCACTTGGACTTGTTCTATGTTGTAGTCTATTCGATCTAATACAGTTCCCGGTATTAGCCATGACTTCCAATAATGTATATTTATCCAAACTGGATTCAAAACATTCTTCATGAACATAGTCAAAGTGGTTGTCAGCCTCCTCGGATATGTCTCCTTCCGTCTTATTGTGTGTTATAGAAGAAAAATCTCGTCCAGTTCTTTACCAGGAGGTAATGTGCCTAAGATCGATGACACATTCCCGCGCTGGATGGCGATGCTGATACGTTGGAAAAGGAATGCAGTAGCTCGGGGGTCACCAGTTTTGATTGCTATTCGATGACCAACTTCATTAATTAAATTAAATCCTTCGTGACCCCAAGACCCACTGGTTTCTATTGCTACTGTTACAAACCAATATTTGTCCAATAGGTTTGAGTATTTTAGTCTTTTGTCTGATTCTCTGTGAGCGGCGACGAGACCTGCCTGAATTGAAGAATGGGGTAAGTTGGAAGGAGCAAACGTATCGGAACATGTGAAATCCCAGACTAGTGCTTTTCCATTTTTCCACGGTACCAAGGTCATGCCATCAGGCCTTTTACCATCAGAGCGGCAACAACCATTTGGTTCTTTTATTGAAGGAACTCCCGCTGAAACGAGGGCTCTACAAATAATGTCGTTTACAATATGATGTCGAGATTGTCTTCCCGCACTTTTTTTACATGAAAGGCCATGTAATCCTTTATTATCAACATATGCGTTGCAAGCAGGACAAAAGTGAGGCTCACAAATATTAGCACCTAAGCGCAGAGCTGTAGCAATACGAAAGCTCTCATTAGAAAGGTGTAGCCCGAGTGTGTGAGAAGGTAGGGCTTGAAGCCATGCTCCGTTTTTGGAGGAAGAGACAGCTAACAGCCTGGCTTTGTCATCTGGGTTATTAGTTGATGAGAGGAGTGAAGATAAACGAAGCTTGACTATAGGTTCATCCCAAACAGACTGAACATGTCTTTTGTCGATAGGTGGGGGATCCATTCCAACCAGACTAGTCCATTTATCGGTGCATTCTTGTACATCTCGAATCGAGTCTAAGTCAACTTCCTGTTGAAGAAGAGATCCAATTAGTTCTCGTGAGCCATAGAATGATGCGAGGAAAGAAGGTATGGAATCATGGACATTATGGAATCAGAATAATCCAGATAGATCGTTTTGGTTTTCATTTCGAGAAGCAGCGAATGTCGGTGAAGACTTCGTCTGGGAGGCTCTGAATCGATTCATTCAGTCAAATGCAAAATTTATGGAACAAGATCGTTTTATTATTGATTTTCATCATGTGGCTTTACCTATAGGCGAAGGGAGGAAAAGTCAAAATTTTACCTCTGATGAAGAATATATGAAAAAATGCAATGGTATAGTCGTTATTAAAAATAAAGATAGTAGTTGCCTTGCTCACGCCCTTGTAGTTGCTAAAGAGCTCATTGATAACAAAGGGAATAAAAATGCATGTAAGCCCTATTATAATCAAAAAAAGAACTTTATGTCTTTAGAAGCTAAATTATTGTGTAAGAGTTCTGGCGTTAATATGATGCAAGGTGGTGGCATACCTGAATTAAAACTAATTTAAACATATTTAACTGATTATACGATTACAGTGTACGACGATTTGACGGGGGAGAAAACATTTTTCGAGGCCATCGGTGGTGAGAAGAAAATTAATTTACTCCTGATAAATAATCATTATAACGTTATTACCAATTTATGTGCTGCATTTAGCTGTTCATACTTTTGCGAAACATGCCATAAAAAATATAATAATATAGAAAAGCATATAGGGCACTGTAAGGCATTATGCAATAAATGTAGAAAAAATCCTCCATGTAAGAAGACAGATGCAGTATTAAATTGTAATAATTGTAACAGATGTTTTTACGGTAACGAATGTATGGCGTATCATATAAAATCAGGTTTGTGCTCACAGCTAAATGTATGTAAAGTATGCCTTAAAGGGTACGTTATCAAGAAAAATAGAAATCCCCACCAGTGTGGAGAAACATTCTGTATAAACTGTGACAATATGAGCCCCCCCGTCATTTATGTTATATGCAATCACGAAAATATTCAAACATAGGAAAATGGATGATGATATTCTATGACATTGAGTGTAGGCAAGATGAAATATTCCGTGAACATGTGCCTAATTTGCTAATCACACAGCAAGTATGTTATCATTGTTTTAAGAATAGCGAGGGTAATTCATGTACTATTTGCAGCAGAAAGGAAAACATTTTTTATGGTGAAGAGTGTGTTACTGATTTTCTGGAGTATTTATGTAGTAAACCATCCAATATTAATAAAGTTATATGCATTGCACATAATGCAAAAGGATATGATGCACATTTTATTCTGCGTGCAATGATATCAGCGAAACGATAGACTCCATGCGTCATAATGAAGGGGTGTAAAATAATGAGTATTGATTGTAAATATTTAAAATTTATCGATAGTATTAATTTCTTTCCGATGGCTCTATCAAAATTATCTGATGCATTTGACATAGAAGAAGCAAAAGGTTATTTCCCGCACTATTTTAATACGAAAGATAATCAAAGTTATGAAGGACCTATGCCCGACCCTAAATTCTATGGTTTTCAGCATATGAAGGAAAAAGAACAAAAACAGTTTATAGAATGGTATGAAAAATCCTCAAATCAGACATTTAATTTTAAAGAAGATTTAATTCGTTATTGTCGCATGAATGTTAACCTTCTACGGAAGGCATGTATTAAATTCGTAGTAGAATTCCAGCAAATAACTGATGTTAATCCATTAGTCGAAGCAATTAGTATAGCCTCGGCTTGTAATCTGGTATTTCGACGCAAGTTTCTCAAAAAACAGACTATAGGTATTATTCCTCATAATGGTTATCGTTGGTCAGATCAACAGTCCATCGAAGCGATTCAATGGTTGGTTTACGAGCAAGAAAGACTAGGTATTACAATCAAGCACGCAGCAAATGGAAAGGAAATGGTTCTAATGGGTGTTTTTAAAGTAGATGGTTACGCACGTATAGATAAACAGACCCATGTATGGGAATATGAAGGTTGTTTTCATCACGGATGTGTTAAATGTTTTAAAATAGGGCGTAATAATCCTATATATAATGATCCACATACCACTCTTGAAATACGCTATGAAAACACCATTAGAAAAATTAATCATTTAAAAAACTTGGGCTACGTAGTTCATGAAATGTGGGGGTGTGAATGGAAGAATGTACTACGTAAAAATCCCCAAATTGCAGAATTGGTGGCACATCACCCCCTATGTAGAAAAGATCCTATCAAACCTAGAGATGCTCTATATGGGGGGCGATGTTCCGCTGTTAAATATTATTATAAGACTGCCCCCGGGGAGGAGGTGCGCTACGTGGACGTCATTTCACTATACCCCTACTGCTGCAAGGTGAAAAAATATCCCATAGGGCACCCAAAAATCTATGTGGGTGCTGAATGTCCACTAATAGATAAATTTGAGGGTATCGTGAAATGTACAGTACTTCCTCCTCGGGATTTGTATCATCCCGTTTTACCATATCGCAGCAAACATAAACTTTTGTTCCCTCTGTGTCGCAGATGCGCGGACACTTTAAATACAGGGGAATGTGAGCATAGTGATGAGGAGAGGGCCCTCACTGGGACGTGGGTGGTGGACGAAGTACGTAAAGCCCAAGAGAAATGTTATAAAATATTAGAAATGCATGAGGTATGGGGATATAAAGTAGTGCAATATGATCCTGTTAAAAAAGAAGGTGGCATTTTTACAGAATATATAAATATGTTCATGAAATTGAAAACAGAAGCTCATGGTTGGCCTAAATGGTGTAAAAGTGAAGAACAGAAAAATAAATATATTAAGGATTATTATGAAAGAAAGGGAGTACAGCTAGACAGTACTAAAATTGGAAATAAAAACAAAGCAAGAAAAAGTATTTGTAAATTGGCATTAAATTGTTTATGGGGCAAGTTTGCTCAAAATGATAATATGAGTCACACTGAAATTATTCCAGAACCTGCCATATTTTATGATAAATTAACAGACAGGAATGCTGGGGTAACCCAGGTAATTCCAATTGATGAGGATGCGTTATTATTAAATTACCAGATATTGGATCACGCAATTGTTCCATTAAAAAATACTAATGTAATTATTGCGGCATATACCACTATACATGGTCGATTAGAATTATACAGTTATTTAGAGAAGGTAAATAAAGATGTGATATACATGGATACAGATAGTCTTATTTATATAGTAAGAGCTGGAGGTGTAAAATTACCTCTTGGTGATTATTTTGGCGAGTTAAAAAACGAAATAGTAATATTGGTCCCGATGCATATATTAGAGAATTTTGCAGTGGCGGGACAAAAAATTATGCTTACGAGGTCTTCAGTGGAGGTACAACAAAAACATGTTGTAAGGTGCGGGGAATTACTCTAAATAGTGAAACAATGAAAATTGTTAATCTCGAACAAATTAAAAATATGGTTCTTAATGATGCTCCTCCTGTAACTGTCAAACCCTTGCAAAATTGCTCGCACAAAAGACATCAAAATTATCAACAAAGTGGAAACGAAAACCTATCAATTGGTACATACAAAACGCAAAAGAGTTGAAGGAAGTTATGATACGGTGCCTTATGGTTTTAAGAGAAATAGACTATTGTAAAAAGAATAAGTTGTGTAAATAGATAATTATACATTATGGATAAAAAACAACTTTTAAGTTCTTTCTACTTCATCGCTAATTCCACAGATCTTTGTGTATATTTGAAATATAGTAGTGATTATAAATTTTATGTGTTTGTAAAATTACGCATTGCTAATGAATGTATTGTGTTATCAATTAATGAATGGTCCAGGTTTTTATCATATTCCATGTATATAAATGATTATTTTAGAGAAGATGAGAATGCAACTGAATACGCACTAAGTGAGAAAACGAAAGTAATAATACTTGACGCTAATAATGACGATGTTAATTTAATGTATATTTGTGCAAATGATGATAATAGTAGAGTTGGAATAGATTTTTCTACATGGAAAAAAATATGTTACTATTTCCCATGTATTGATGAAGCAATTTCTTCATGTTCTACACTTGCTCCTCTAATAAGTAAATATCTATATGAATGTGTTGTGAAGGGTAAATTTTCTAAAGTTACTTTTGTTGAAGATACTGTCACAGTAAATCGTATTCAACTAGAATTAGTTTCTGTTATTGGGTGATTGATAAATATTTTATTTTTTGAAGAAATATAAAATAGAGAGAAAAATGGAGTTTCGCCATCCTTTCACTTGCATTATTGCAGGCCCTACTGGGTGTGGTAAATCATATTTTGTAAAAGGGTTTTTAAAACATTATGCCGAAAAATGGAAAAATATAGTATGGTGTTATAGTGAGTGGCAACCTCTATATGAAACTCTATCTTCAGGTTGTACATTTAAAGAAGGGCTCCCCAAAATAGATGATTTTTCAGCACAAGCTGGCCCCCATCTTGTAATTATTGATGATTTAATGCGAGAATGTGATACACGAATTGTTGACTTTTTTACTAAAGGTAGCCACCACCGAAATTTAAGTGTTATTTTTATAACACAAAATATGTTTCATCAAGCTAGAGGTATGCGAGACATATCATTAAATTGCCGTTATATAATATGTTTTAAAAACCCCAGAGACCAGGCTCAAATTAATTATCTACCACGCCAATTATATCCGGGTAACACAAAATTTGTGCAGGAGGCCTATCAGGACGCAACACGAGATCCTCATAGTTATTTGGTTTTTGATTTAAAACAGGGCACTCCCGACGAACATTGTGTTCGAACAAAAATTTTCCCCTCAGATTCTTACAATTATGTTTATGTACCAGTAAAAAAATAATCTCAATAACTGTTATATTTTAATACTCAATTTTAGTATAATAGCTACAAAAAATGATTAGCAAAGAGAGTGCGCGTTTACTAAAACTTTTAGCAAAGGCAAAACCTAAAGTACGCCAAGCAATTTTACAAAATGCTGATCCTGAATTAATTCGCTCTATTTGTGAATGTTCCTATAAC
Source organism: Thermobia domestica (assembly GCF_964235325.1). Lineage (NCBI taxonomy): Eukaryota > Metazoa > Arthropoda > Insecta > Zygentoma > Lepismatidae > Thermobia > Thermobia domestica. Next base: position 173,848,392 of record NC_137460.1, read on the forward strand.
GTATTACAAGGAAATGTTCCGTTAAATAAAAAAGTGAAAAATAGATTAAAAAGATATAGAAAGGAATTGAGGTATTTTGCGAAAAAAGGTCCATAATTAAAACAAAAGAAAAAACGAATAATTGTACAAAAAGGTGGGTTTCTTACTGCTTTGCTTGCACCTATCATTGGAGGTATACTATCTACTTTAATTAAATAATTATGCAGCATGCACAAAAGCTTGTTTTAATTGCACCAGAAAAATTGCACCAATATCAAACTATATCTAATTTAGATGATGAGATGAAAAATATTATAAATAATAAAATATGAGTGTTGAAGAAAAATGGATACGTTATAAAGAGGTGTTACAAAAATATTTACACATTGTGCAAAAACCTACTGCAACAACATCAACTAGTGTTGGTACTAAGAAGGAGGAGGAGGAGGAGGAGGAAGAGGCCGATGAAATACTATCTACTCTCCCCGAAAATTGTCTGTGTAAAACAACACCTTTATTACGTAAATTAAAACAAAATTCCAACATTCATTGGGATGACAATGGTAATGTTAATATTTATAATAAATTATTTCCTGGTGCTAATATAGTAGATCTAATAGCAGATTTTGTCAGGTGTCGCAAGAAAAATATTTCAGTTGCCGGTTGGAAATCTTTTGCTACATTATTAGCAAAAGCCAATATACCCTTAGAGTATATTGGTAATCCTCAACGAATAGATTATATTCGTAAGCTGACATCATCATCATCTGCCGCTGATCCAAAACAGGAAGAAGAAGAGGAGGAAGAGGAGGAGGAGCCCCCACGTAAACGTAAAGTTGTCAACAGATGGTGTGATTATAAAATATGAAGAAGCTGGCCGATATTTATTATAACCCTTCACACCCTGCCTCGTTTTCAACTGTTACGTTATCATGGAGAGCTGTGAAGAAGTCAATTCCTTTACACAAGGTGCAACAGTGGGTAAAAGAACAGCCGACTTATACACTGCATAAACCAGTACGCAAAAAGTTTCCACGTAATCCCTATTTAGTGTTCAGTATTGACGATCAGTGGCAAGCTGATTTAAACGATATGCAAAGTCTGCAAAAGTATAATGATGGCAATAGGTATATTTTAACAGTGATTGATTTGTTTAGTCGTTATGCATGGGCTGTGCCTGTACGTACAAAAACTGGTGAAAACATTATAAAAACATTTAAACAAATATTTGCATCTACCCGTCGTAGACCCTTACGTCTACAAACAGATAAAGGTACAGAGTTTGTTAATAAACCATTTCAGTTATACTTAAAAAAGCAAAATATTAAATTCTTCACAACACAAAACCCCGATATTAAGGCAAGTGTAGTGGAACGTTTTAATCCAACTCTTAAGGAACGAATGTGGAAATATTTTACAGCAAAGAAGACTTACCGGTACATAGATGTGCTATCGAAACTTGTTCAGTCATATAATTCTAGACCATATAGAGCTCATCAATTACCACCTGCCCGTGTAAACCAAGATACTTTTCAACAAGTTTGGAATAAATTAATAAAACCGATGCCTCATACTAACATTGCAAAATATAAAAAAGATGATACTGTACGCATTACTAAAGCAAAACGGCATTTTGAAAAAAGGTACAAAGAAAAGTGGACTGTAGAAATATTTAAAATAAAACAGGTGATACATAAGGAAAAGAAAGTGGTTTATGTGCTGGAGGACTTAAATGGTGAAGTAATTGATGGTACATTTTACGAAGAGGAATTACAGGGAGTGCCTCTGCCGAAACTTTATGAAATAGACGAAATTTTAGAAGTTAAAGGTAAACGTGTACTTGTTCGTTGGAGGGGGTACCCCCTTCCTTTAATTCATGGATTCCTGTGTCACATTTAAAAAACATTTAGCCACAATACAATATTATAAACGACTGTTATATTTGTGAATATAGGAAAAAAATAATGAATGATCCATACTTTAAATACTATACGCATCAAGCAGGAAGTGGTTATAACGTGTATAGGGGTGCACCATATCAAGAAGGTGATGGTATTGGAAGTTGTTTAGGTGGTTTATTTCGAAGTGTATTTCCGTTAATTAAACAAGGAGCAAAAACTGTTGGTAAAGAATTGTTACGTACAGGAAGTACTGTAGCTGGAGATGTATTAGGTGATAATAGACCTATTGACGAAGCTTTAACATCACGTTGGGAAGAAGCTAAAAATAATTTAAAAACTAAAGCTCAAAATAAAATAAATCAAGTATTGGAAGGATCTGGAAGAAAACGAAGAAAAGTTCATTTTGCAAAGACTGGTGGTAAAAAGAAAAGGAAGAGGGAGAGTGATATTTTTGATTAATATGGAACAGAGTACTACTAGCTTTTATCTTACATTACCGAGTAACAGTTCTATGAAGTATTTGCCACAAAATACTTTGTCATGTTATACTACCAAATTATATCATCCATTGGTGCTAGAGAAAGGTGAGTGGGAGACGGCAGTTGTTGAAGTACATTATACAAATTCATTTCAGAATGTTTCCAAATATACTAATAATATTTATTACAGTCTCATGAATACAAAAAGCTGGAACATAACTAAAATCTTACCAGGACACTATTATAATGTTGATGATATTCTATCTCAAATTAATCATAAAAGTGATATATTAAATTTAGAATTAAAAGTCAAAGCATCAGTAAAACGAATCGAAATCAGTAGAGTAATAAAGGATCAAGAGAAGCATATAGAAGTACGTCTATCTCCTGAACTAGCCAGAATACTAGGCTTTGATCACATACAACAAGAAGATATTGCAGTTGTGCATCATGCTCGTTATCCACCTGATTTACAAAAATCGCTACCTACACTTATGTATATTTACAGTGATATTGTAGAACCACAAATGGTGGGTGACACCATAGCTCCATTGTTACGTATTATAAATACAAATATTACAGAGTATGGTATTAATAATGTACATATTTTTGACAATCCTCACTATGTCCCCGTGCAACGTAAACAAATTGATCAAATTATTATTGATTTAAGAGATAGTACAGGTAATCCACTTCCTTTCCAACATGGCAGTGTATGTGTAAAATTACATTTTCGCAAACGTAATACGGTACTATAAATTTTACCATGTGTGAATATTAATAGTAAGAAACGAAAATGCAGTGTGAGTGTATGAAATCAGAATTAGATTTATTTGCTGGTTTACCCACTCAAACCAGTATTATAGGTAATAAAATAGTTCCATATAAGCCTGTGATTTCGATAGCTGATAATGCACCAATAGAATTTGTTGTCCCCGGTCATGGGGATGACTATATAGACTTACCGCACACAATGTTTTATATTAAAGGTAAAATTACTAAATCAGATGGTTCTAATTTAACTTCTGCCGATAAGAAAATCGGGCCTGTAAATGATTTTGTCAATGCAATGTTCAGTGAAGTGCAATTATATTTAAATAATCAACTTATTTCCTACTCTTCACATACATATACATATCGATCGTATATTGAAAAACTACTAAATTATAATGCTGAAGCTAAATCAACGCATCTTCAAACATCAATGTGGTTTAAAGATACTGCAGGGCATATGGACAATGTGGCCGATAGTAATGCAGAATTTAAACAACGTTCTCTTCTCACTACTTTAAGTCAGTCATTTGAATTATTGGGTTATATTCATGCTGATATATTTAATCAGGAGAAATTTTTACTGAATGGTGTACAGCTGCGTATTAAACTAATTCCAGCTAAACCTACATTTTGTCTAATGGGTGACGCAGATGCTGATGGAAAAGTTGTATTTACAGATGCAACATTGCTTGTGAAAAAGGTTGATGTGTCACCAGCCGTTAAAATAGCCCAAAATAAAGTATTACAAAATCCTAAATTTAGAATAAAATATCCTATAACTAAAGTGCAGGTGAAGACAGAAACTCTGCCACAAGGAATTATGGATAGTGCACTTCCAGATCTGTTTTCAGGCATAGTGCCTAAACGTATTATTATCGGATTTGTTAGTAATACTGCTTTTAATGGTACTTATCAGACAAATCCGTTCAAGTTTCAGCATTTTAATATGTCAATTTTTACATTGTATGTTGATGGAACGCCTGTGCCATCCAAACGACTACAACCTCATTTTGATAATAATCTATATATACAAGCATATTCCACGTTATTTACAGGTTCAGGTATTTATTATTCTAATCAAGGTAATAATATTTCACTCGCCGAATATCCTAATGGTTATACTCTACTGGTGTTTGATTTAACTCCCGATTCTAGTGCTAGTGCTGCATTTCATACTAGTCTACAACGGCAAGGAAGTGTACGCCTAGAGGTTCATTTTAAAGAAGCATTGCCATCTCCTGTAACAGCGATTATTTACGGTGAATTCTCCTCAGAATTAGAAATTGATTTCCAGAGAAAAATATATATTAACTAGCAGCGTTCACCCCGCTTCGCTGCGGTCACCCCGGAACGCAATAAACTTTGTTACTTAGATAATTTTTACTTTTTCGCTTTCAAGTGATTTATAGCGCCTGTCAGTTATGTTAACCCGCCGAGTCACAGGGTCATGCGGGTTGCATATAAATACGTTTATTTTTATACCTATGATGAACTAATAACAAAGGATTTGTACGTATGGACACCTGAATGGTCAATTATCTCAAGACACTGGTAATTGAAAATTAAAGTGATATGATAAAAACCATCTAGGGTCCACATCCTAACAACCCCCCAAAAATGAAAGAAATCGGTTCAGCCGTATTAGCGTGATGAGCGGACAAAGGATTTTTTTTACGTATTGACACCTGATTGGTCAATTATCTCAAGACACTGGTAATTGAAAATTAAAGTGATATGATAAAAACCATCTAGGGTCCAAATCCTAACAACCCCCCAAAAATGAAAGAAATCGGTTCAGCCGTATTAGCGTGATGAGCGGACAAAGGATTTTGTGCGTTCTCTTTTATATATATAGATTAAAAAATATTAAATACACTTGAACTTTATGAGGCGCTACAACAAAATCTGCCTAAAAACCATTTTATTGGAGTATATGCTGCAGATGAGCTACCGCTGTTTATCCATACATTTCCAGCAGCCATAATCATAAATACACATTCTAGTGATAAGTCTGGGGAACATTGGGTTGCTGTTTACATAATTAATATGCGTGTGGGGGAGTATTTCGATAGCTATGGTATTCCACCTTATATACATCATCATATAAGGTTTTTAAAACGAAACTGTCTGTATTATACATGGAATAATAGACGAATTCAGGGTGATTTATCTCAATTTTGTGGACATTATTGTTTTTTATATCTAGCATGCCGTGCGTCTGGTTATTCACTACGCGATTTCTTAAACAAATTCTCACATACCACTATTGATGCTAATGATATTATGCTTTATTCATTTATGAGATGGTCACTGGCGCGAGATTAAGTTCTCCGTAAACCATGTATGTGTGATGGTCCCTGGCGCGAGATTAAGTTCTCCGTAAACCATGGTCACTGGCGCGAGATTAAGTTCTCCGTAAACCGTGTATGTATGATGGTCACTGGCGCAAGATACATACATGGAATAATAGACGAATTCAGGGTGATTTATCTCAATTTTGTGGACATTATTGTTTTTATATCTAGCATGCCGTGCGTCTGGTTATTCACTACGCGATTTCTTAAACAAATTCTCACTTACCACTATTGATGCTAATGATATTATGCTTTATTCATTTATGAGATGGTCACTGGTGCGAGATTAAGTTCTCCGTAAACCATGTATGTGTGATGGTCCCTGGCGCGAGATTAAGTTCTCCGTAAACCATGGTCACTGGCGCGAGATTAAGTTCTCCGTAAACCATGTATGTATGATGGTGGTTGTCATGAGATTATATATATGTGTGTGTGAATTACCAGACGTCGTTTTTTTTTAAAACTCTGCTAAAATGTCTACAAAATGAATAACCTAACCTTTTAACTCCGCCATTGCCGGTCCCAAGCCCGGGATGAGAAAGGAGGAGGGTTGGGGTTAGTTACCCCCGTAAATAGAGGGAAGGTTCTGCTAAATTATATAGGGGTTGGAAAAGTGCTCATAAAAGAGTACGAATACACCCTTGCTATGTTACGTATTCTTATGTATTATCTGTTCTGTTGTGTGTTCATAGTCTCAGTGTAATTTCTGCTATGTTAAAATAGGTGTTGGAAAATATGCTCATAAAAGAGAATGAATACACCCCTTCTATGTTTCATATTTTTATCTGTTATCTGATCTTCTATGTGTTACGTAGTCTTATGTATTATCTGCTATGCTATGTGTTCCTAGTTGAAACGAGTACACCCTTGCTATGTTACGTAGTCTCTGCTATGTGTTATCTGCTCTTCTGTGTGTTCGTATTCTTATGTGTTAAAATAGGGGGTGGAAAAAGTGCTCATAAAAGGGAACGAGTTCACCCCTTAAAATGTGCTCATAAAAGAGAATGAATACACCCCCTAAAAAGTGCTCATAAAAGAGAATGAATACACCCCTAAAATGGAGGTCGTAAAAGACCATGGGTGGACGGTGCGTGGGTCATAGCGTATCGCGAGACACTGGAAAATTGAGTCCTTGATCTCAGGAGACCCTGGAAAAAAAGGCGATTTTTCAGCTACCGTGGGTCAGGTGCCACCCACCTACTGCCATGTTCATACAAGTATCAAAACGAGTGCATGGAGTTTGCAGACATTACAACCGACCAAACATAGTAATGTTTGATAAGAAGCGAAGTGAGATTACGATTATTGAGTACAACTAATGAGCTGAAGCAAACAAGCTATAATTTATCTAGAAAGCTCAAATAAAATAATACCGTACATAGTGGATTATGTAGCATCATAAGGTATGTAATACGCGCTCTATGCGAATATGCTATATATCGAACAATCTTCGTATATTTAAGCACTTGTTCTTGGGAATATATTTGAGTGTTTATCTTTCATTTGACTTTTCAAATAGTTTAATCGGTAGAACATAACTTGCAATGATCAAAGCCAGGTGTTTAAAGTCAACAGACGTAATTTTGAAGTCCGCAAGGCTTCTATAGTAATATAACAAATTACCTTTTCAGTTATTTAAAGAGCATTCATCAAAACCGTTGTTCTTCCGTCTATATCATTTTGTATTAATACAGCAATCAGCGTCTTCGACTTTGTCTGTTGTCTTTTTTTTACGATATAGCTTGATTGGAGGAGCGATCCACTCGATTTCACTACTTTTATATTCACCGAAGAACTCAAAGTAGTCCGCAAATAAGCTCATCGCAGGGTGCCTCATCTATGCGCAAGTGTATGATCTTCGGTAAGACTAAGTAGTTAGCAATCAATAGTGAACCAGTAATACAAAGCTTGAAAAAGCAAGTGCTACAGACGTCAAAATACTTAACGAAAAAGAATTTATGAATCTACTTGCCTCTAACGAAGGGAAGGTTTCTGGGCAGGTTTCATCGTTTCTTCATTTAACTGAACCGCAGCTCTGTAATCCGGGCTGAGAAGTACAGCACGAATACATTCAAGGAAATCGTGTGAAACAAAAAGTTCATATAGAGACCGGATGAGTTTCTGTCTAAAGACACTATATACAAATCGGCATTTATTAGCTGGACAGTTGGAGTGTGGAATACTACTTGTCGCGATATCGCACTCAGAACTAGAGATATTGAAATCAAATGCCAGTTAGGTGCGGAACAAGAAGAGTGTGGCCGCAAAAGGGTCTCCTATGGCGGAGAGATCATCAGGTATAAGTTTCGTCACCTAAGAAACCGAAGGCGCGTTTTATCCAGGGAAGAAATTGATGGGATGTCTAGCGATATGGGAGGAGGCACCACTGAGCTGGTGAATTTATTGAAAAGAGAAAAAGGATTGTAGAACTATTCTACCTCGGGCCAAAGAGATGTTGACCAGGGAAGGAAAGCTGTCTTTAGGTAATGCGGTGATTAACGAAATAATTCCGTGGAATGACGGTTATATTCGGTTTTTTAATGAGTTGATTAGAAAGTGCAACTAGCGTGCGAATATCTCCGGGGTTGTTTTCCAAGACATGTGATAAAGCCATCTTCGAGACCACATCTTTATATCCAGCACGCAAAGTACTGATACAAAAGTTAAAATGTTATCAACGGACCAGCACTTCCATTCCTTACCTCTTATTGGCTTACAGCTAGTAATACGACTGAACCCCAAACCACAGGCCGCAGCATGTACAGTTACCAATGTAGGTTTTACCAAGGAAGAAGCAATAGAGCTTTTAGAGCTTCTTTCCACTCATTAGTATAAAGGTATACCAACTAGAAACAAGCCTGTACTTTGTTAATCGTACTCTGCAGATCATGATGACCCTAGTCATATAACTGAGCAGGAATCTTTTGATGTACATGATATAGTTACTCTCTAAATTCCAATAAAAATACACGGTTTGGATTTTACGATGTGCTTCGAGAAAGCGAGCGTCCTATTTTACGCTGGTCCTTTGGGATAGAAATGGGATCCAGAACAAACTATCAAAATCATATTTATTAATTTATAAATGAATAGGAACTGATGTATTTTACCATTTATAGACAACTACAATACTGCTATAAAGAGTTTCCTGTTGAATAAATCTCTTTCGCGCTCATTTGGCTCTGTCTATTTTTGATCGTACTTTGCGTGATGAGAACTGTTTAATCCGAAGTACTGTGTTCATACGGAATATCATTTAAACAAAGACTTCCGTCTGTTAACACTCTAGGCTGACAAATATACGTTTAGCTGTCGCTCGAGCTACATACTACGGCTTACATACGGAGTTTTTGTAGGTTTTTCTAGGTTCAAGTCAATAATTTCTTGATTGCACACTGCAAACTGCAAGCTAAAAAAGGGTGTATCAGTTAGTAGAAACATGCTATGGAACTGATTATATCTTAACCTTTAAATCAGCTTAACATGGGGTAGAGACCGATGATCTAAGCGATGAGACAAATAAAGTACCGATCTCAACTTCTTTTGAGACCATCGTAAGAGCATCGTAATACATTTCGAACTTGTGTTACGATGCTTGAGAATATACCAGAAAATTTGTTCCAGTACATTCGTATATTCTCGAGGTATTGTAAATGCTGGTTTGTTCAAAGCAGTTCTTATATTCTTCGTCTTTACGCGCGTCTCGCATGGAATAAGGGAAATTAACTGAGAGAGAAAGGGAAAATTTTTATTTTTTCTGGACACTAAAATAACAATGAAAAAGAATTCCAGTGTCATGTTTAATATGTTACTAGATTTTATCGTTTTGAAAAGATTAGCTTATTCGTTAGCCATTTAAAGCTACCGTGGCATAGTGCTCAAATATCAGATGCCTTTGGCGGAGTGAGTTCGAAACCCGGAGCAGTCAGTTTTCTAGGGACAGCCTAGCGTATGATAATATCGAGTAAGAAATCTAGGCAGATAATCGGTAGAAGCGTAGCAATGGTTATGGCACCGGACTGTAGGTTCATAGAGGATAGTAATCCGAAGCAGTAGTGCAATTTAAATTAATATGTCTTCAGTTGGAATACAGTTTGTAGGTGAGAAGAATTTGGTATAATGGGAAAAATAACAGACAGGTATCAAATCCTTTTCAAGAATAGTACGATAATGTAAATTTTATAGAAAAGAGTTTGAATACTTAAAGTCAATTACATTGTTCAGATGTACTTGATGTCTGTCGTAGTTAGGTAGTTACTTAAGCAAATCAATAAATTCATCTTACTCATACTGCTCATGAAGATAGTTGAAAGCGAAGAGAGGTATATGGGATTCACTTCGCTCGGCAAGTGCTTCTAGTAAAATATGGATTACTGTCTCACGAGAAAGACTCTTTCTAAAAATACAAAGTTAAGGTTTTCTGAGAAAAACACCAATTGAAAACGTCGAAACATCAGAAAACTCCAAACTTCTACATTTTCTCGTTAAACATTTGTATTAGTATAATTAAAGCAATGGCTCCACCATCAGGGAAAAGTAATTGCACCGCTGCTTTTGTGACTAAGGTCGTCTAGAAATAATTGGTTTGACTTCTTGCGGAGTGTCCCAGTAGTGATCATCATATGAACACTTCCCTACTTCAACACTACTCATCTTTCATGACACTACTACGCTCTTTCGTTTGTGTTCATTCTTTCAGCTAAATTAGGGAAGGTCAACGGATTATATATAGGCGTAGAATCTTTTTTACAATAGTTGATATAAGTTCGATTATTTTTAGCTCATCCAATTTGCATAGTAGTTGGCAATAATCAAGAAACGAAAGTACCGCTCTGGCATATACGTAGTAGTATATACCCTTGATAATTCAGTTTTGTTCACATATCCCTCCACTAACTGCCACACAGCTTACAAAACAGAGTCTGGATTTTTTTAAAAATGCAGGCTTCGGACAAGATAACAGGTCCGTCTAGGTCTATCAATCGTTTGAGTTTGCTGACTAAAGGATTTAACGAGTCTTCTCTCCGTGATGTAGAAAGAATAAGCTCGATGGAGAAACTTGTTGAGGTTTTGCGAATAGCATATGTAAATTATCCTTGTTATCCAACGAAATACTGCGAATCGAGGCTGACGTATGACGTATGACGAAACTCGCACTTCGAAGGTTGTATTAATTTATCCCTTAGGTGCTGAAGAGAACTCTAAATAGTGTTTCACTCTAAACACGTAGGTCTACGTAGCAGGACGAAATGGTAGGAGCAGTGGGGTGAGGCAATAAAATGTTATGGAATATACTGACTAAACAATTCATGTTTGGGAAGGTTGAATGGTACAAAAAGCTATGGAAGTAACGTACACTCTCAAGATTTCTCCACAGCAAGGCCACAGTACATCTCCATTCCCTCGAAGAATGGGAAAAGCTCCACTTACCCCGGGTGACGAGCGATATGGTTTTGAAAAGTTGCCTAGAGAGTAGGAGATCGAGGAGATCAAAGGAATTTTATTTCTTTGGAAGTATTATTGAAAAAGAGACAACTTTTATAGGAAATAATTTTCGCTAAAGTCTACGGTTCGGCATCAAAGAGTGTTATTTGTTGTTAATTTGCTACTATCAGGATCACAAGTCCAAGGGATTTTTCTCGGATCCTGGTGCACGCAGATACTTCAAACAAAAAATTGAATGACCAAACCGAACGTGGAGAATCAAATGGTAATACTTTCATATCCAGTGGAGTTGCGGAAATATTTTCACGGGGTCTCAACTTGAAAATCTCAAATGGAAAGTGGTATCAATTTCAATTTTCTGGAAGTATTATTGAAACTTGTAGAAAAAAAAACACTTTCCTTTAAATTCAGGTCTTTGCATCTTTGTCTTTTATTTATTGTTTTATTGAAACTACAGAACAAAAGCTTTACGATGGAGGCACTGAAAGTCGTGAGCAATATTTCTCACAATCGTGATCTTTAATTGTAAGTGAAACCAAATATATCGTCTCAATCTATAGACCTTTCCTTTCCTTTTCTACATGGTCCCCGTTCTTTTGCGCACACCATAGGTCTCCAAGTTTGAAAGCATTCTTGCGTTAGAATTCAATTCCAGCTGCTCAAGGACACTGACGCACTGCTTGACAAATATACTCCTATGTCTTTATCGGTAGTCGCACATGTCTTCCTTCACAAGACCGAAAAGATAGTAGTCGGAGAGTGCCATGCTTGGGGTGTAGGGAGGATGTGGAAGTGTGTTCTACCCAAATCTCCTGATCCATCGTGGCACGTAAAATATGCGAACACGCATTATCCTACTTAAGGATGATTTTCTTTTCAGGGCGCATCTTACGCAAGGCACATGAGCTTCAAAAGTGTCTCGATGTAGCGGCCACAATTTATGGTTTTGCCAGGTTTAAGAAAGTGAACCAAATTGGAACCGATTGCATGCCAGAAGACGGTCCACTCTCTTCCACTCTCTTAGCTTTCTTCGGTGGTGAAATCTGATGGTGGCATTCCATATTCTCTCGTTTTGTTTCAGGTTCATAATAATGGTAAGCACCGTTATCTCCAGTCACAATAGGCGTCAAAAGGTCATCACCTTCATATCAAAATCTCTGAAGAAGGATTTGGGCAATAGTTAGTCGCTGACGTCTTTGGTCCTCGATTAATAACCGTGGGACCCAACTGGAAAAAAAACTTCCGATAACCAAACCTGTGAATTATTTCTTGCACCGCACTATGTTCAAACCCAAGTTTAGCTAGCTATATGAGTCGCAGTGATAAATTTCACCCATATATTCCCTAATTAGCTCATCAACCTTTATCTAGCTGAATTTCGTTTAGGCACTTCGAGAGTGCAAGCTGTGTGTCTAATGTTCGATAATCGTGCTTCCTTCCTTAAAACGATTAATCCATCTCCTAACACTGCTGGAACACATAAACGCTCCATAGCCACACTGGAGTATTCGGTGAATTTCAGAAGCAAATTGGTCCTCTTTAACAAAGAATTGAAACACAGCACGTTGTCGAAACGAAACATCGGTGCAGGCTATTTGGAAATCCTGGCTGTGATTATGTGCCAGCAGAAATCAGCGCCAACGTGTGGAAAGAAAGAAAGAAATGTCTGTAATTTGAGATGATATACCTGGTTTTATTCACAACTGAAGATCAAGGTTGTGAAAACATGTTGTTCATAGAGTAATTAGGTAGTATGAGAGGTTTCATCTGCTCTTACGTCGAAAGTGTAAAGACCGTGGCACCACCACTCAAGGACGTTGCTTACTACGAACTATTAGAAACAAGAACGAATCAAATAATGCAGAGCGCCTTCAGTCTTTTATAATTAGACAAAAATGCACTTAGCTACTGCCAGTAGCAGACGATACACCTAGTTACATCTCTAGGCGATAGTGTCGCAGAATCACTTTCGTTGCAATGTTGGAAAAAGTTATATTGGAAAGTCTGATGTTAGGGTAAATTAACACCATAAGAAGGCAATGAAAGTAATTCGAAATGAAATGAAATGAAGTGTTTAAGTTTTACGTCCCATGGTTATGCCGGTCAGGCTAAAGGAGACGGTGATGATGAGAAATGAGTGAAATGGTATAATGAAGAAAGTGGGAGGACACGGGAGAACCCCGAGAAATTTCACGAGCACGGTGTTTGTCCACCACAAAGTCCACACGGCGCGAGCTGGGATAGAACCAGGGATACCAAGCACCAGATGTGAACGCTCTATCGCTGAGCCACCGCGCCCCCTACTTCTATTCGAATTTCTGTACATGTACGATCAACATATGTGAATATTGTCCACGGAAAAGCAACGGTCCAATACAATAGTCATTGATAACTTTATTTACGAGTTCACTTCCGGATACACTCAGCACCCAAAATGCTCTAATTCCATTACTTGTGGTGCAGGTCATTTGCAGTTGTAAGAATGCCTAGACATATCCAACCCAACTTACACGCAATTTTTCTCGACAGTTCAGGTAAAATTGTTAAGTAGGTGATTAACGTAACACTTGTCCATTTTAAAATGAATCTCTATGGTTGGGATCATCTTTTCCCATGAAGACTATCTAGCATTTTACAGTTTTTTTAGAAATGGTAGTATAGTCACGTAGAAACTTTGGGACTATAATATCTCAACGTCAAAGACCGTTTCCCATGGTAAGGAGCATTACGTTTGCTTAAAAAGCAAGTAAAAGCTGGGCTGTACTAGAAAAACTAGCTAGAAAGTTACGGGTCTCACAAATGCAGTATAAGCGGAGAAATGAGAGTTGTTAGTTAATTTATGAACCGAAACATTTTTGCTGGCAATACTAAGTAACTGTTGTTTTCGCGTATAAATCTTTAAGCCTCCAACATATAGATAGCTATGGTCGCCATAACAGGACACAGTGAATTAACGGAATTAAGTATACGAAAGTTGGGTATTTTACGTCTGATGACTTTTATAGTTATTTTTTGATATTTTACCCACATGCGCAAAAAATGCGCGTATACTGTATCTCACAATGTTTCGCATTTATTCCATTTTCCTTACGTTTATGACTAAGTTCAGTTATTAATATGTGGAGATAATAGAAATATATCCATCTAAGGAGATATTTCGAAGAAAGTATAATGAAATTATAAAGATATCAGCAAAAAACAAAATTACGCTCCATTTTGTATATTCTTGAAATCATGTTTTCGGCGGATTTTTCAGCAGCAGAGCACGATTGTGAAGGGAAATTGACAACAGGCAATGAACGTGCTTTCGGAAGGAACTGGAAAGTGGAGTAAAATATTCAATTTGTTGGTTTAAACCTAGTGTCTAGATCGTTTGCCAAATATAAATTAGGTTCTGTAACTAAGATGTCGTACGAAAATATAGATTACACAGAGACTCTTTTCTTGACGTTCGGAGCGATGCGCACAATGGTTATGAGCATTATTTGTTAAGAAAAAGAGAGCAAACAACACGTAGTCTCTGCGGTTAGGTGGATGAAGTGGCGGACTATTAGTTATTATATTATTTTGACACGAGATCGAATCCCATCCCATCGCATATATATATATATATATATATATATATATATATATACAAAACATTTTAGGAAGTTTGTGATTATGATTTTAATAAGTACCGAAACAATAATAAGGAAATAAATTATTGATAGTATCCTTTTACCGACGTATTTATTCACTATTTGTTTTCAGTTTATGGTCTTGTATGTTACACCTCCCATGCCCATTCATGAACAGCAAATAAATCACTTCGTTTTTCTGTGTTATCCATAACAGGAAAAAGAACATACGCGACCTTGACAGTCTTTTTGATCTTACTCCTTGTTACATCGACATGACGTTACATCGAATGTTAGAATAGCTTCTTTTCATGAAGAAAAGGAAGAAAAGATAAAACTAAAGTCAAATTATCGTTTGTGTGTGTGTATGTCTTTGTGCTTGTGTCTTTTCTTTTTTGAGTATTTACTTTCTCCCCCTCATCTTTTTTTCGTATCCACGAATATTTCCGAAAGATAGCATGAATATGAACTATAATCAAATAATATTTCTACATTATGTACTAGCGTGAAAAACTCATATTAAAATGATACAACAAACTCTCATAAGCGTTTTTCTCTATGATGGCAACACATTAAACGTAGCTCATTAACTTTTGGGGATTACAAATTATCGCCTTATGTGTCGTTGTATTCCTATTCGTTTTCACGTTCGAGCGACGAAGAAAGAAATTGTAGTAATAGTTATAAAAGTCGAATTCGAGATTTCAATAATTCATGTTTCTTGCCCCCACATATCGAAAAGTGATTTTTATGTGAGTCCACCGGTTCGTCTGTCGGTTCGTCGCATTTCTACATGCATTCAAATAGACGCCTTACTGTTCGACGTATGTGGACGGAATTCTAGACATGTTTTCATAACACTTTATCGTTTCGAATACTATATCCTCCGACACCCGAAAATAAGGGTAGTTTACTGAAGGATGAAAATTTAAAATAATTAAATTGTTTCAAAAAAGTTGTAAGATTTTGCTTATTTTTTTACAAATATATATTTTATTAATAACTCTTGACCCTAGTAGGAATCATTGCTCTGAGAAAATACATAAGGTGTAATTTACTGTATGGGATGCGTTTTTTCGAACAATTTTCTCAATGACATTTCATAAATAAATGTATCATTAATCACCTAATAATATAACTCAACTTGTTCGTCCTGTAAACATTGAGAGGGGTAGTTTACACTTAGTTTGCTCTTCTCCGACGATTTTCCCATTAACGCCTGACGTAATTTTGTTCATGTTTCATAAATAAATGTCACATAAATAACCCAACGATATGGTATAATTCCATCATCCTAAAAAGCTAGAAGTGGTATATTACTTTCCGGAGCAAGTTTTACCGTAAGATTTTATCGAAAACGACTCAGGCCATTTTGTTCGCATTTCATAAATAGCATAACTCGTTTGTCCTGAAAAGATATACAAGGGATATTTTATCCTTGCGGATGACTTTCTTGACGATTTTCTCAGAAAGTACTCAGACGCTTTTGCTCATAGTTCACATACAATTGTTTCCTTAATAATTCTAATATATGGCATAAGTTATTTCTAACAGAAAATGATCAATGGGTACTTTACTCTTGGACGTTAGTTGCTTCGAACAAAGTTTTTGAAAACATTATTTTATTCGCATTTCCCAAATAAATATTTATGTTATAGCTGCAGTCTAACACGAGTCAGTTTATGAAATTCGAGCGAAAAAATTCAATACGTTTCATCCGTACTGATTCTTAAATATATTTTTAAATGTTATACCTAATCACAATTTCCTACCAAAATCGAAACTTCTTTTTAAATGTGCTTTGTGGCCAAATGGTTCAAGTTCATTGGTTCTGGATTTGATTCCCGCTGAGAGCTAGTGTATTTTTATCCAACGATAAGGTAAAGGCAATAAGTAAGTGCAAAGAGAAAAGTGTTTAAACAATCCTAACCAAGGTAATGAATAACACAAAGAAGAAACGTTGTTAATATTTGATATTTGCGTGTGAAATGTCCAACCGATGACTGTCAACTCCAAAGGTAGGGAAGTGAAACATCCAATACCAGGTTAATCAGTGGTCTCTAGGTAAAGCTGTCCTACTAGGAAGTGATTGAGATACCAAAAAATATATTAATCACTGGGAGACATGTTAGGAGATTACAGTGGGTGAGAGATGTTAATACTGCAACTCATGAATAGTCGGCACCTTCGTTGAGTATTGAAGTGAGTATTGAAATTTATAATAATAATAATAATAATAATAATAATAATAATAATAATAATAATAATAATAATAATAATAATAATAATAAAAACTCTCTGGACCTAGTTCATTGGCACAATTCCACTAATTAAAAGGAATTTGTTTACTTCCCATGTAAGTGTCGAAGGTCTTAATCATTGTTGCTTTCAATATACGAAGAAAGTGTCCAAGTGTCAATGATATGCTACATAAAATGCTCTATGCAACATAATGTAGTAGAGAGTCATCATTTCTATGTTGTCTAAAGAACACTTTTGTTTTAGCAAGAAAGGAAGAAAATAGAAATGCTCAGTTTTAACCTAGTAGAAGGTTTGCAGATTTAAGAGAAAATGCTAAAACTTTTGGTTATTAAATGTAGTTCGGATTAATGGAGTAAGACACCGCAAATAGTTTATAGTTTTAAATACACTGGGAGTGACGAAGCCATTACCTATGGACATATCGAAAGAGATACGTTAATGGTTTTAGTTGCAACCTGTTGTAGAAATGAAAAATTTAAGGAAATCTCTAAAACTCTGAAATGACAGATCCAAATTTACTGACTATTAATTAAAACTTCTAAATCTGAGTAAAGCAGCAACAACAACAACAAAAGATATTAATGACCTGTCTTACAGTTTCGGACATATCATTCTCAAATCAGAACCACGATAGAAGTAAATTATGAATAAAGGTGAATTTACAGTTCTGGAATAGCAACAAATGATTTTGCTAGATGTAAATTTTGGGAAAACTTTTTTGTAAGGCTTTTGATTTATTTATTAGTTTGTTTGTTTATTAGCTTCACCATGCCATAAACGTCGCAAACACCTATTGGCCCACCTTCCGGTAAATGACGATCGTCTATATAGCGACGCATCGAAGGATTGCCGCTAGTGTGCCACTAGTGGCAGTGACTCGTCGAGTCGAAACATTTATCTAGAATCGGGGGTATTGAAGTTACCACCGCGTAACAGCGAGGATTCATTTTGATCTGCTCTCCTTTGATTTGTCATGGAAAATCGCAAAGCGACGAACAGGAACTATCGCCAGTCATGTGCATGCGGTTATTGTTTTATATTATTTTTCCCTGACGAATTGTTATTATAAGCTCCAGGGTGAGGAGTAACTGCTGCCTTTACATCATGAAGTGAGAAATCTTGAGATGGGTGCGTATAATTGTATGAATTTAGATGACAACTGTCGCCGATCACTAGCAAGTGAATATGGGAGAACTATGAAAAAGTAAATAGACGCTTACCATTTCGTTATAAAATTACATGGCGACTGAATTTGATCTGATTCCAAATAGTTATCGTCAAATGTACAACGGTTAAAGGAGCACTCTGCTTAGGAACATTAAAAAGACTTCAATGATTTATCACTATACAAGCTGTGTCTTTATAAACGCCTCCGTGGCGAATTCGGAAGAACGCGCAAATAGTAACCCTAAGTTGTTGGGTCGCGCCCAGCTCAGGGTACTTTTTTCTTATTTTTTTAAAAATGTATTTAGAGACGTTATTGAAAACAAATTACGCATATAGGCAATTTAACGTATTTTAGAGGAATAATTTTGAGGTTGGTTGGCTTTCCGTCGCTTCTCTGCCGCTGATGGTATAATTTTCAAAACGGAAGTGGGACCACCGCCGATCGTCACTACTGGACCGCCAATTTTTGGGGACATGTTGCTAGTTGCCTATCGGTAATCCACCGACGCTTACGCCATGGGGTTGTCCCCTCACAAGTCATACAGGTTGTAATCGACCAATAGTGTTTTGGAACAATGGGGAACATCTTCTGACTTCGACTTTTGAATAATCCGCTAGGATCAAGTCGAATCAAGGCTGCCCCACGCGAAGGTAGAACAAGTGAGACAATCGTTCCAAGCACTACGCTCGAGAGCCTCCGTCTCGTTCAAGACTTAGACTCTTCTGGAAAAGTAACAAGTTTGTTACCTGTAATTTATTCTTTGAGTCAAAATATCTTGTCATAAACCTTCGTTTTGTAAGATATTCTTATGATTTATTATCAATTTCGAAAATTGAACTCATAATATAATTTCCCATCATGGATTTAAAAAAAAATCAAAGTTCAAGCAAAGAAAGATTTCTGATCCACATGTCTCTTCATGTTTGATATGGAATTCTGATTTTCATTATTGACCCTTAATTTATTTTAGTCCTAGGGAACGCGAATCGACGGTATGGCTCTAAGTGAAAACATTCATTTAGATGGTTAAGTAATTCCTCTTATTCATGAAACACAACAGATCTTGAGAAAAAAAAAAAAACAATTTTGCTTACCAGGGGTAGGGAGTAAATAATCTGCTTACGTTTGCTTAACTAGGAAGAATTCAAGGGCGCCGATCCTGACGGGCCGTGCGGGTCGAACCCCCAACGCTCATGTGGGCCCCCTTTGTAATTATGAATATACAATATTTGGCATAATTTGAGTGCAATTTGTCTTAAAATCCTCATATATATATATCTTCTGCATTTGAATGGTCCCCCCAAATTTACAGAGAAATCGGCGCCCTTGGAAGAAGGTCTAATGAAATCAATAAAAATGTGACAACGTAATACTTGAACAATATCTAATGGAGGAAAATAAATTAGGATTCAACACTTCTTTCAATTTTAAGCATTTCAAAGATTCTCGTAATTTAGTAGCGTCCCGGATTTGCATTTTTGAAATATGGGAACTCTATTTATACATTGACGTGGGAATCTGTTTCGGACCATGCACTTAAGCCGCTTTGAGACAAGAGGCACATAGGAGTTTTTCTATCGATTTCCTTAGGAATATTGCGAATGGTGACTTTTAAAACTATGTTTAAAATAGAATACACATTGACACAATAAGATAGTAATCTGATACCTAGGAAAAATATTGAATTGTTCTTAATTTGTTCTCAAGCTACCAAAACAGTACTTATGCTTTTCTCCAGCCTTTTAATATAAGCATTTCATACTATTGTCTATTCTAGGACGATACAATTCTATTTCATGTATATGCTAGCTTTGCAAATACAGTAGAGTTTCGCTTATCTGACCTAAACAGGCAGGCAAAACACCGGATAATATGGATGTGTTAAGAAAAGACTTATTAAAAGTAAAACATCTCATATAATTTTACATATTACGCATCTAATAATCATGTTTTATAACAAATAAGTTCATTGCACTGAATCAGGGACGTATCAAGCGTGAGGGCCTGAGGGCTGTCTCCTTCCGAAACTCAAACACTTTTTAATAAACTTGCTTTCACTCTTTTGAGGTACTTTTATATCAGTTTACTTGGAGTCAGTGTCCAAACTTTGGGCAATGTGCTGTTGTCTTGTTATAACATACCATAATGCCATTATGCCAGGTGGAATTAAAGAACAGTTTAAATGGGATTAACATTTCGTTTCCGTTCTGTTTTTAACTTTAATATATTAGAACGATACATTCAATGTCTTCTTGCTATCTTTGTTATGTGATATACGTAGCAGACAGTTTTCTTTAGTTACATTTCTCTCGAAAATATGTTTCATTTTGTTTGTGCTATAATGCAGTTTCCAAAGTAAACGGTTTATAAATGAAAAGTAGGAAAAAGTTTAAGAGAAATACAGAACTGTTGCATTATTATTATTATTATTATTATTATTATTATTATTATTATTATTATTATTATTATTAAAACATTAGAATTACGTGCTTACGAGGATTCGAGCTGGGCCCCCTCCGAATAGAAAACCTGGATACGTATGTGCACTGAACGATAGACCTATGAGTCAAGGTGTACACAGCAGTGTTGGGCAAATTTCAATTGAATTAACAATTAACAATTAATCAGTATATTTAATTGTTAATTGTAATTAACAATTGAAGAAAGTAATGGTAAATTTTTAATTGCAGCTGGCCATTAATAAAGAAGAATCAATTGCAATTAATCAATCCCTTGAAAGTAATTGGAGTAGAAAGTAATTGCAATTCAAATCAGCCATTCAATTGCAATTGAAATTAATTGGCAATTGATTCAATTGCAATTGATTTCCACAGCAATTACTTTCAATTGATTGATGAATTGCAATTGATTTTCACTCATTAATTTTCAACACTGTTGTTCAGAGAGGGCGTGGGTCAATGAAAACGTTTTGCCACGACCAACTCACCAACCACCCATGGTGACCCACGACCCACCGTGACCCACTCTGACCCACCACCCACCATGAACCACTCTCACCCACTGTGACCCATAGACCCACCAAAACCCATTGTCATCAACTCTCACCCATGATCCACGCCTTCTCTTCTAACTATAGATTTAAACTTCTCTACTAACTATAGATTTAAACTTGTAATAAAAGAAGGCTATGAAATTATCACTCATCGGAGTTTGAATTTCTACTATCAATCGCTCAAGCACCGGTCTATTAGAATAACGATGGATCTGACCTTTCTAATATAAATAAAATAAAGAATTAGTTAGTGTGTTTGTATGCGGCCTGTGGACCAGACGAGTGGACCGAAAGTTTCCAAAATTTGGTCACGGGTACCTTGATCTAGGCCCCAGATCAAGACGAAAAGTTTTTTTTTTTTTTTTAAGTTTCGATCTACGGGATCTCAGGGGTACGTTTACCAGGACCGGCCTGGGGACCAGACAAGTTCACCGAGAGCTACCAAATTTTGGTCACAGATACCTTGGTCCAGGCCCCAGACCAAGGCGAAGCATTTTTGACAAAATTGGAACCAGAGGGGTCTCAGGGAAGCGTTTACTGATACATGTAAAAGTAGTAGAAAATGACCGATATTCGTTTCCATTTCATAGTTTTCGCGGTCGCTGAGATCAATGGTGAAACTCCGACCGCACTCTTATTCGGTTGCGGGCCGGAGGTTATCGAGGGGGGAGGGATACCAAAACGTAAAAGTAATCCAAAATGACCGATATTAGTGTCAAATCCATAGTTTCCGCGATCGCTGAGATCAATGAGATGACCATTAGTGATGATTTTAAACTTCATCCACCATTGTATATGGGCCTTGGGTCACCAAAGCGGGTAATTCCGAGCCATGTAAAAATAATCGTAAATAACCGATATTAACGTCAAATCAATAGTTTTCGGGGTCGCTGAGCTGAATGGTGAAACTCAAGACCGCGTTTACTTTCACATATAGCCCCAATCAGCTAAGGAACGGGGGCTTTATAAAGTGGATCACGAGACATGTAAAAATAATCCACAATGACCGATATTAGTGTCAAATCCATAGTTTTTGCGGTCGCTGAAATCAATGATAATACTTTCATTAGCGATGATTTTCAAATTCAGAAACCATTGTATGCGGCCGGGAGTCACCGGGGGTGGAAAATTGCGAGGCATGTAAAAATAATCGAAAAAGACAGCTATTAGTGCCAAAGCCATAGTTTTCGCTGTCGCTGAGATGAGTTGTGATACTCCTACAGGCATTGACTTCCAAATACAGCTCCTATTGGCTGGGGGCCAGAGACGTTGCTTTTTTTAAAATTGGAACCAGAGGGCCATAGGGGCGTTTACCGGGATATGTAAAAGTAGCACAAAATGACATATGTTAGTGTTACATTCATAGTTTTCGCGGTAATGGCTGGGGGCCAGAGGCGATTTTTCCACAATTCGAACCAAGGGGGTCACAGGGGGCGTTTACCGGGACATGTAAAAGTAGTAGAAAATGACAAATATTTGTGTCGAATCCCTATTTATCGGGGTTGCTTAGATGTATAGTAACACTCCCGGTAGTGTTTATGTTCAAATTCAGCCACCATCGGCCTTCCCAATGAAAACAAATGTACGTTGTTGGCTATATATTCACACAAAATATATCCAATTTTAGAAACGTTTCTTAATTGTTCTTCCGTTGTTCAGTTTGTTTACATTTATATTTTATCTGATCCGTGCGAAGAACGGGTATTACAGTTAGTACGAAATGGTAAAATGTTTGTCATGGACCAAATTATAATGAATTCAATTATATAGATAATTATCATTGATAATTATATCCTTATTGAATTATAGATACTTTTCAGTGGGAAAAGGAATAAAATTTGAAAGTTCCAAATCAAGGTAAAGTTGACCAATGTAAAGGAAAAAAGTATAAAATTTTCCATATAATTAAGCGTACCGTACCAACTTAAAATTTCCATGTAATTAAGCTTACAGTACAAATTTTATGTCTCTTTTTCTCACAACTTAATTTCTGAACGCTAAACACAAGCTTCAGCAATTATAACAATAGAAAGCAGTGGATATATAATGCGAAGCACTGTATTTTTTGTTTCTCAACTAATATTGATCGTTTTCGAATATTTTTTACGAATCAACCCATTACCAATTTCCCATACGTAGAAAGGCTCCCATGTAAAAGAGATTTTTAAAAAGATGCTAGGACACGTTCGCTTTATTCTTAGCTCCATAAGTTGATGTCAAGTTTCGTGTCGAGACGAGTTTGACAAATAGCTCCCTCGTTCAGCTCGTTTTAACTCGTTTTGAAATCACGATCTGATTATACTGGGAATGAAAACTTTAGTGACGCTCACGACAGGGTTGCATTTTGTCTCGTACTTTTAGTGCATCTCAGGGGAGTACTTTTACTGCATCTCGTCTCGTCTCGATAGCGAAGCGACGATAGATTTTTATAACGAGACAGCGTCAAATGCCGTGAGCACCAATGTCATTAACTTGTTCTGCCACCAACGAATTTCGAGATGGTTTCCTTTGGATTGTTCTGTGCCATTTTGTACACCTATTCCCACTTTTTGTGCGTCACCGCAAGTGGCTCAAGATAGGCCTACAAATATGGCGGAACAAGATAATGCTATTCCGCCACCAACGAATTTCAAGGTCGTTTCCTTCACATCGTTTTGTGCTGTTTTGTGCGCCTATTTCCACTAACCATCGTGGAAAATGGGTTAAAATGGCTATCCAAGGTGGGACGAAAATGACCCTCTGTTCCGTCACCAACGAATTTCGAGGTCGCTTGTTTCGCATCGTTTAGTGCCAGTTTCTTGCATTTTTGAGCGCGTATTTTCATGGTTTGTGCGTCACTGGAAGTGGGTCAAAACGGGCTTCAAAGATGGGACGGAAATGCCCAAGAGTTCCGTCACTATCGAATTTCGAGGTCGTTTCCTTAGTATCGTTTTTTGCTGTTCTATGCTCCTACGTTTCCACGTTTTGTGTGTCATCGGAAGTGGATCAAAATGGGCCACCATGGTGGAACTATAATGACCCACTGTTCCGCCACCAACGAATTTCGAGGTGCATTCTTTGGCATCGTATGGTGAGTGCTTTCTGCCATTTTGTGCGCCCATTCCCACGTTTAGTGCATCACCGGAAATGAGTCAAAATAGGCCTACAAATATTTCGGAACAAGTTAATATTGTTCCGCTACCAACGAATTTCGAGATCGTTTCCTTCAAATCACTTAGTGCGCGGTTTTTTGTGCCTATTTTCACGTTTTGTGTTTCACCGCAAGTGGGTCAAAATGGGCTTCCAAGATGGGACAAAAATGACCAAGAGTTCCTCCACTATCGAATTTCAAGGTCGTTAATTTCGCATCCTTTAATGCTTGTTTTGTGGCGTTTTGGTCACCTATTTCCGCGTTTTGTGAGTCACTGGAAGAGGGTCAAAATGGGCCTCCAAGGTGGGGCGCAACTGACCCACTTCTGCGCAACTATCGAATTTCGAGGTCGTTTCTTTCCTAAGGTTTAGTGCCATTTTGTGTCGTTTTGTGCGCCTATTTCCACATTTTGTGCATCACTGAAAATGGGTCAATGTTATCCTACAAATATGGCGGAAGAAGTTAATGCTGTTCCTTCAGGAACGATTTCGAGGTCGTTTCCTTTACATCGTCCTTTGCGTGTTTTCTACCGTTTTGTAAGCCTATTTCCACGTTTTGTGAATCTGCGGTAGTGGGTCAAAATGGGCATTCAATGTGGGAAGAATCGAATTTCGAATTTCGAGGAGGTTTCTTTCGTATTGTTTAGTGCCTGTTTTGTACCGTTTCTACGCATATTTTCATGCTTTGTGCGCCACCGAAAGTGGGTCAAAGAGAACCTAAAATATGGCAGAAAAAGACATATTTATCCCACTTTCAAGACCCATTTTGACCCTCTTCCACTCAGAGTTTCTTCTAGATATGTTTTTGGGGGGCACTGCTCCCCTGAGCTCTGAGAGTCCCCTCCCCCGAGGAGACGAAAATAATACATCTATAATATAATAATAAATAGAATAGTACCAACAGTGCCACCCCAAAATACTAAGTGTGCCGCCCGGAAATTTTTTTTGAAGGAACGACTGCTTCCACTGACGCACAAAGCGAAAGAAGTCACGTACAAAAAAGTAAAGGAAACGACCTCAACGTTCGATGGTGACGGAACAGCGATAACATACACCGCTATACTTGTAGGCCATATTGACCCTTTTTCGTTACCCCACTAATGTGGAAATAGGCGCACAAACCGGTACAAAACAGGCAGTATACGATGCGAAAGAATCGACCTCCAAATTCGATAGTGGTGGAACATTGGCTCATTTTCCTCACATCTTGATGGATCAATTTGACGCATTTCTGGTGATGCTCAAAACGTAGAAGTAGGCGAACAGAACGGTACAAAACACACGCTAAACGATGTGAAGGAAACGTCCTTTAAATTCGTTGGTGGCGGAACAGCATTAACTTGTTTCGTTATATTCGTAGGTCCATTTTGACCCACTTTCGGTGACGCAGAAAACGTACAAAAGAGGCACCAAACGATGCAAAGAAACGACGTCGAAATTCGACAGTGGCAAGAACAGTGAGGCATTTAATTCCCATTTTAAAGGACCGCTTAACTGCACATTTTAAAGGACCGCTTTTCCGGTGACGCACAAGACGAGGAAGTAGGCGCAGAAAACCTTTTTTTTTAAAAAAACAAAACACTAAATGATGCGAAAGAAACGACATAGTAATTCGATAGTGGCGAAACAGTGGGTCATTTTCTTCACACCTTGACTAAAATTTTTTCCCTCATCCAGTGACGCACAAAACGTCGAAATAGGCGCACAAAACGGAAAGCGGCGAAACTCTTGGTCATTTTCGTCCCATCTTGGAAGTCCATTTTGGCCCACTTCCGGTGAGGCACAAAACATGAAAATACACGCTCGAAACGACAAGAAACTTACACTAAGCAATGTGAAAGAAGCGACTTTGAAATTCGTTGGTGGCGGAACAGTTGGGTATTTTCGTCCCACCTTGGAGACTTATTTTAACACACTTCCCATGACGCACAAAACGTGGAAGTAGACGCACAAAATATGCACAAAACGATGTGAAGGAAACGACCTCGAAATTCGTTGGGGCGGTACAGAAATAACTTGTTCCTCCATATTTGTAGGGCCATTTTGACTCACTTCCGGTGACGCACCAAAAGTGGGAATAGGTGCAGAAACGACAAAGGATGCACAAAAACGTGCACAAAGGATGCAAAACAAAGCACATCGAAATTCGTTGGTAGCGGAACAAGTTAATGACGCCGTGAACACCAATATAAGTATATACTGTAGTTCTTACCATCAAGGCTGAGAACTGCACGGCCCAATTTTTTAGCCAAAGTAGAAGCCCAACCAGAATAGTGATGTCAACAGGCTCGGCTCGGTTCAACTGAGCGAACAGCTGGAGCTAGCTTGGATGCAATGACCCATGAAATGGGCTCAATTAAGCCGATGGCTTCAGCCGGTTCGGTAGGGACGAGTCATCGACTCGGCTCGATTGGACCCAATGGCTCGAAACAGCTCCGTTGAAGCATGTCCAATGGAAGGGTTCGAGTCAGCTCAACTTAGCTGATGGCTCGAACCGGCTCGGTTGGATGAGCTGTTGGCTCGGCTCACTTCTCGGTTCGCCGCGATAGCGAATGCGCTGAGAGAGAGCTGCTTGGATCGTTGACAATCCTAAACCCGGGTCGAGCAGTTTTGAACATGTTTGGCCGGAGTTCTATCACTTTTAACAATTTTTGGCTCAAGCCGGAATACTTAACGCTCCTTAACTCAAACCTAGAACCTCGTGACAGATGTCTTTGTTTCCTGAAGATTTCTTGACGACCGAGATCGACAGTCAACTAATTTTTAGTATTCAGATACAAACCGCCTATATTCCATGTCTATACACGGTGTTATAATAATAATTAGTTTTAGTAATAGTAGTAGTAGTATCATTCATAATTATATTGTTTACGTACGATACTTGAAGAGAGTAGTACTTGGAACTACACACAAGATTTAGCTCGAATTGACTCGTTTTGGCTCGACTCGCCTCGAAACTCGATCCGAATTCGAGTCGAATTGCTGGAAATTTTTCGAGCGGAGCTCTCGAGTCGAGCTCAAAGATGTGTGCTTCGAGTCGAGTCGAGTCGAGTTTTAAAGCGCTCGTGCCAATCCGTATATGGGAAGTAATTGACCGGAACAGACCCTTTCCGGTACCGACCGCTTTCGTTCGTCAAGACGAGTTAATATATATATATATACTGTATGTGTGCACCCCACCCCTGAGATCTGTATTAGGTAGCATGTACCGGACTGGCTGACCGGAATTGATAAATTTCAATATTGACCGTTTTCTTTCGTCAAGGCAAAGTGATTTATATATGTGTTGCATATATGCAATCGTTTGAAATAAGCCGGTAGATAGCCCAAAAATGTAGGGGGGCGGTTGAAGTTAGGGGTGCTCGATCCAACCATAGTTCATCACCATATTAAAGTTCATTTGAAAGCCTACCGTAAAAATTCTAGAGTTCCCTGGGTACGGACCTGGTTTGAAATACCTCATCCCAGGAAAATGTATTAGGTACTATGTACCGGTAGTAGTTGGCCGGAAGTGAGTAACACCCGTACTGACAGATTGTTTTCGTCAACACGAGTTGATTGATATATACGTTCATGTGTGCAAAAGCTAGAAATACCAAAATCCTGGATACTGTATTAGGTATCATGTACCGGAAGTGGCCGACCAGAAGTAACCAATTTCTATACCGATAACCTTCTTTCTTCAAGGTAAATCGAGTAATAATTATGTTGCACGAGTCCATTTGTTGAAAATACCTCACCTCCACAAAATGTATTAGGTACTGTGTACCGGAAGTAAGCAGCTCAGGTACTTACCGTTTTTCTTCGTTAGCACGGGTTAATTGATATACTTTGGGTGTGTGCGAAAGCTAGAAAAACCCCAACCCCCTGTAAACTGCATTAGGTACCGTTAGTGATGGGCAGTGGGAATATTTCCGGTGAGAAGGAATTTAAAAATGGGAATATTCCCGGGTTTTTTCCCTGGCCTATAAATTCCCGGGAAGGAATTTATTTCCATTTGTTTACTTTATCTTCCAAATTATAAGAACCATATGACTAATTACTTTATTTTAATATATTATGATTTACTTCTAGGTTTTAAAGAATTTGGAGGTTTAAAAAATTAAAAATTATTTGACGGTATTTTATATAACAAATAATATGATTTTTAAGTTTCATTTCCATTTGCACTTAAAATCAAGGTAATTCTTTAGTATTGGAGGCCCAAAACTAGCAAAAAGTAGGATGATTTACGGAAGAAATGAGTTGATAGTGATGTTCAAGTTGTCAAGAAAGTATCGAACATATTTTTTTAAGGCAGTAGGGGATTTATACAAAACGGAAAGGTAAGTGGAAGTGATTTAAGTGAGAAAAGAAAATAAATTGTTGGTAACGAAGATAGAAAACAACGTGCCATGCGGAGCTCTAACCCGCCTCCATTCGCTAACGCTCGCTCTGCAATGCTGTCTGAATTTAATGCTGGTAACGTAATTTAACGTATGAAACCATAAAAGAACCGCATCAGAATAGAATATCGCATAAAAAGTATGTGCAGAAACGGGTCCCCAATGCTAAAGAACAGCCAAAATTAGCAAAGTACTAATTTAAAAATAGTGAAAAGGAACCATTTTGTAAAGTAATTTAGAATTATGTAGAAATAGAGATGAAGTACTATTAATAAACCCTGAACCATCATTACTAATAGACATCGGTCTGTCTCCTCTCTCTGACTCGAATTTCTGAAGAGGTACTCGGACTTCTTTTACATGCGAATTAACGTATGGAATTTCGAGAAATAAAATAGGTAGAATGAAAGGTCGTGTATGGCAATGTTACGTGCTAAAATATAAAGATACGTAAGTAAGTATCTTGCAAATTTTGTGAACATAAATATGTATGCGCAAATGTTGATAAATTGGTGAGGGGAATAATTTAGTTTCCGGGGGTGCGGTATAATCGGCAACGAAACATACACAATCTATATATCAATCGGTTCAACTTGACAAAACAAATCGATCGATACCAAATTTAACTACTTCCGGTTAACCACTTCCGGTTTACTGACCCTAATTTAGTTTCCGGGGGTGGGGTATATTCAGCAACGAAACATATACAATCTATATATCAATCGATTCAACTTGACAAAACAAATCGATCGATACCAAATTTAACTACTTCCGGTTTACTGAGCCTAATTTAGTTTCCGGGGGTGGGGTATAGAGTAGAGGGGGGCAAGAGTACGTGGGGGGTAAGGATACGATTCCCTAAAATCAGGTGAATATATTCGCGTATGGCAATAATGCGTCACGTGGAGTTTGATGTTAATAGCGTCCAGAACCTAAACAAGTTTGAGTGTGCTGCGGCAAATTACAAGCTATCTAGGTAATTATTTATGTATTTCTAATAGTTTGATATAATATTGGGACATAAGTAGTTAATGAATAACTTACACAATTTTATAACGATTTCAAAGTACTATAAAGCGTTAGTTTCTAACATATCCATTGTTTGACAGGATGGAGTAAATTGACTTTCTTCCAACAGTTGGCTGTACAACATCATGGGAAAGTCAATTGTGTAGTGAGGGGGCAAGGGTACGCAGATACCTACGGGGCAAGGGTACGCGTGCGTACTCTTGCCCCTTCTGTTCTATGAAAAAGAATCCAATTTGATTTAGAACTAACAATAAAAAAAAATGTAGATTCCGTTGTAATAGAGAGTGACGGCAAACTTTACGAATACTGGTTCCCATATGTAGCCTCTAACGTTAAGAATTCTGAAGAATCCTGATGTTTTCTTATGTACGAGGGATAAATTTTTATTCTAAATACCATTCCTTACATAACAGTATCTAAGGTGGTATTTGAGTTTTCGAAACAGATAAACGTGTGAGATAGTGACATCTGCAGTTATTGAATAACGTTACGCTTGCTTATTTTATTCAGGTTTCAGAAATACTACGCTTTGTCCTCTTTTATCTTAAATGTCAGCAGTCTTCAGTAATAAATTTCAATGGGCCTTATGCAGAGTCGTTCTGACGCGTTATTAGTGCCATACTAAAAAGTTCGACTACCGTATGTTTCCTGTAGTGGTCAGTCCTTTAGTAATCATACGTTAAAACGACTCTGCATAAGGCGGTATCAGTCCAATGATTGGTATGGGATTCTATAAAGATATATGAAGCTAACGTAACCTAACATTTGACAATATGTAGCTTCATCAAGGATAGGTCGAGAAGTTTTCAAGTTACCCTTGTAGGTGACAAGCATTCTGTAACTGATGGAATAAGCTGGAAATATATTTTTATAAAGGGTCTAAATATTATCTGATTTTTTTGTATCCTATGCATTCCCATTACTGATATAAGGAGAATTAAGGATTTTTCTTTTCTTTTTTTGAATGAGAATCTGCAACGTCTTTAGGTACAATAAAGCCAGTAGGCCTATTTACCGAAGAAATGGAGAACGAATTAATATATCACATTACTGGATCAATTCTTCTATGAATTAACTTTAAAAGATCTAAGAAGAATGGCATACAATTTTGCTGAACGTAACTAGGTGCCCCATATCCTTTAGTCGTGTGAATCGAATGGCAGAAAGAGATTGGACAGAGTCTTTCCGTCGTAGACATTTAACAATTGCTTTGCAACAGCCTTCAAAGACTGGTCTGGGGAGAGCTCGTGGTTTCAGCAAGCCACAAGTTGAATGTTTGTTAATTGTCTGAAAGATCTTGTAAGACAAAACGGCTTTTCTCCACGGGATATCTACAACATGTACGAAACTGGAATAAATACGGTTCCTCATAAAGTTCCAAAAGTCGACTAAAAATCAGTTGTGAATAAAACTGTACCTAGTGATTTTGGAGTTAACATAACAGCTGTTTCATGGTGAGTGCATCTGGTTCCTTTATTCCCCAGATATTTCCTACAAAACAAATGAAACAAGAATTATTCGATGGCTCGCCACCAGGTTCTGTGGGAATATCTAATTCTGGTTCATCAACTCACAACTTTTCGTAGAATGGTTATATTATTTACACCAACATGTGCGATCAAATTCGGTTTCGAAAAAGGTGTTTTTACTTGTTGACAATCAGACCTCTCACATTTCAATCGAAGCGATTGATTTCTGCAGGCAAAATAGGATAGTGATGATGAGTTTACCACCAAATCCCAGTCATAATTTGAAACTATTAGATCGCTCCTTTTTTGACCCAATGAAATCCTGGAATTCAACTGTGTGTGATAAATGGATGGGGAATCATCCATCCCACATAATTCCAAGTTGCGAGTTTGTTTACTGAGGCTTACTACAAAAAAGACTCATAAAATGCTTCGTGTGGAGTGTTGTACTGTATGGGGTGGAAACGTGGACATTACGTAAAGGTGATGAAAATCGACTGGAAGCCTTCGAAATGCGGGTGTGGAGAAGAATGGAAAGAATTAGTTGGGTGGAGCGGAAAACGAATGAGAGAGTGTTAAAAATGGTGGGTGAGAAAAGAACACTTTTAGATATTATTAGGAAGAGGAAAAGAAACTGGTTGGGACATTGCCTAAGAAGATACTGTATCATGAGGGACGTCCTAGAGGGTATGGTGGCGGGAAAGAGAGGGAGGGGGCGAAGGAGACTACAATTAATGGATGATATAAAAACAGAAAGATCATACGCGAAGACGAAGAAGTTAGCGGAGGACCGTGGAGCACGGAAGCTTCTCAGCTGCGGCAAGTGACCTGCCAATAAAGGCAGAATACCTATGATGATGATGACTACAACGCTGCAACGATTGATATCCAGCCTTCAAGAATCTGGAGTTGTCCTACTGAATCCAGATGTGTTCACTGAAAAAGATTTTCTTCCTTCTATTGTGGATGTGATAGACTTAAATGTAGAAGCCATGTCTGAAGACGAAAGCATTCCTGAAGCAAAAAATCAAGCATCAGACCTGAATAGAGCCCAAAATCGTTCATCGGATGATTCACTGGAAGTAAAAAGGGATCCATGCAGTGCATCCAGATCAAACACTCCTTTGCCAGTTGCTCGTCCTCCTCCATCTGTTACCAAACCTTTAAACAGTAACGCTAGATCCTCACTAGAAGCAAGCAAGAGCTCATGCTGATTGTCCACTTCAAACACTCTTCTGCCGGTTGCTCGTTGTCATTCATCTGTTACCAAACCTTTAACCAGTAACGCTAGATCCTCACTAGAAACAAGCAAGAGCTCATGCGGACTGTCCACTTCAAATACTCTTCTGCCGGTTGCTCGTTCTCATTCATCTGTTACCTAACCTTCAACCAGTAACACTGGATTCTCACTAGAAGCAAGCAGGAGCTCATGCGGATTATCCACATCAAACACTTCTCTGCTGACTGCTCGTTCATCGGTTACCAAACTTTCAACCAGTAAACTAGATCTTAACTGGAGGTAAGCAGGGGCCCATGTGGACCAGTTACACCATGCACTCCTTTGATGGTTGTCAGTCCTCCAACTGCTACCAATCACTCAACCAGTAGATCTTGATCTTCTCGAAGTCAATCGGAGATTCTGACATCTTCTCCTTTCAAGCAGAACTTACTTTCGAAACGGCGCCCTCCAAAGAGCAAATGCAAACATCATCTTGCACCAGGAAAGCTACAACTGAAGTTGTAGCTACAACTCCTCAGGTCAGTGAGGAAGTAGTGTACGAGTGTCCATTATGCAATATCATTTACAGTGATCCACCAATAGAAGACTGGATCAAGTGCGCAAGATGCCATGAATGGTGGCATGAACAATGCACATCATATAAAGGAGTAGCACCTTCATCTGTGATAATTGTTAATGCTCTTTTGGGTGCGTACTCTTGCCCCTTTGATTTCGTACTCTTGCCCCACATATAGGGGCAAGAGTACGAATTTGAATGTTTTCATTCTATGAGTTCTACTTCCTCTAAGAATAGAGGTATATAAAAGTTGAGTTCACATTTCGTAAAGGAGAGTTCAAGCTTTGTGTTCCATGTAAAAGTTTTCCGTTGTAACTATTTTTTACCAAAATATATAAGTTTAATTAAAATTTGCGTACTCTTGCCCCCCTTTCCTATAATCAGCAACCAAACATATACAATCTATATATCAATCGATTCAGCTTGACAAAACAAGTCGATCGATGCAAATTTTAACTACTTCCGGTTAACCAGTTCCTGTTTACTAAGCCTAATATAGTTTCCGGGGTCGGGTTATGGAAATGTCAAAATTCAAAGAATTCTTTCAATAAAGTGGATACTTTCAAATATCTCCCATAACAGCATAAGATGTGCTAGGCATGTGCCATTTAGGTGCCTCAGCTACTTTTTAGGTACCCGACACTTGGTACATATGGTATTCGTGTGTTAAGTATGTACTTCAGCTAGCTAAAGTTTTAGGTGCTTGTTACACCTAATTGATATTTGCGACTATGTAGCACAAATGTAGCATTTATATACCTGGCTCAGTTTAGCACTGTCAGTGGCGTAACAAGACGGGGGTCAAGGGGCACTGCCCCCTCCCAAAGTTCTGGTAGAAGTTATTGGGAGCGCCGAAAGCGCCTAATGATTACTTTGCCTTTTTTAAGCCTATTGAAGAATGAAAAGTTTATGTACAAAAGCAGTGTTTTACATGCACTGCCAAATCTTCGACAAAATAGAGTGCAGTGCCTTGTATTATTATAACTAATGGACACATTTTCTGTTCCTTTTGTGTTGATTGTCTAGGGCACCTCTGATACAATAAAATAAAGAAATAAAAATTACCTATATGATAGTCAAGCAGCGATATAAACATTTCCTTAATCCTTTGGCATCCCTCATTATGTACGGGCGTCATATTGCTTGCATAGAATAAAAAGGAAATAATGTTACAATGACGGAGCATTGTAGATATATTAATTATTCTTTTCGTCGCCCCTGATTGTATAGGGCGCCTTCAATAGAACAAAATAGGATATAATATTGCACCAAGGGCGCTGTAGATATATTAATTATTCTTTTGTCGTCCCTGATTGTATAGGGCGGCTTCGATAGAACAAAAAACAATATAATATTGCGCCAAGGGCGCTGTAGATATATTAATTATTTATTTTGTCGCCCCTGGTTATCTAGGGGCGCCTTCCATAGAACAAAAAGGGATATAATATTGCACCAAGGGCGCTGTAGATATATTAATTATTCTTTTGTCGTCCCTGATTGTATAGGGCGGCTTCGATAGAACAAAAAACAATATAATATTGCGCCAAGGGCGCTGTAGATATATTAATTATTTATTTTGTCGCCCCTGGTTATCTAGGGGCGCCTTCCATAGAACAAAAAGGGATATAATATTGCACCAAGGGCGCTGTACATATATTAGTTATTCATTTTGCCGCCCCTGATTGTATAGGGGGACCTTCGATAGAACAAAACAGGATGTAATATTGCACCAACGGCGCTGTATATATATTAATTATTCCTTATGTCGCCCTTGATTGTATAGGGGGGTCTTCGATAGAACAAACGAAGATCTCCTCAATTACCGCGCAGAAAACAGACCCCGAAAAGACTAGAACACTCGCTGACATCCGCGAAAAATTACCAATTCAACACCGCAGAAGAGAAATTACGTGCAACCTATTATGAATGTTTGGACAATATCATTTGCAAAATTGAGTCGATTCCATCAGCCTGAATTGGAGAAGTATCGTGGAATAGAGGATGTAATTCTGGAAGGTAACTTGTCTCAAGACATTAGTGACATTTTAAAAGAATACCATGTTAATCCGGACCGACTACAACTACAGACGCAACAGTTACTCACCACTATTTCTACTTCAAAAAATCTGAGAGAATTGCTTGAGAACTTCAGGAAACTCTGTAAAGAAACAAGAAAGTTGTTTCCTGAAGTGTTGAAAGTCCTTCGTCTCCTGCTTGTCATCCCGGCGACATCTGCAACTGCCGAGAGAAGTTTCTCAATGTTGCGGCGTCTCAAAACTTATCTGAGGTCCACAATGACCAAAGCAAGACTGAACCATTTCGCAGTT
The DNA here is from genome assembly GCF_964235325.1 of Thermobia domestica. Lineage (NCBI taxonomy): Eukaryota > Metazoa > Arthropoda > Insecta > Zygentoma > Lepismatidae > Thermobia > Thermobia domestica. The sequence goes on from NC_137460.1 coordinate 173,883,519, forward strand.
CTTAATGGATACCCAAACAGGCTTGACTCACTGAACGTGAAAGAGCTGTATAGAAAATTCACAAATAGGTCGTACCGTGCGACTGTCTTCGAAAAAGTGTGAATTCTTCTCTTTGAAGTGTGTAGTTTTTTGTGTCGAAATGAGCTATAGGGTCACAGTTGCTCGTTACTTTTTACATTGAACATTTAATCAAATTGAAACTATATTATTCCGTTCTTGTTAAATATATTAAAAGGTGGGGGCCGCGGTGGCTCAGTGGTAGAGTGTTCACCTCTTGTATGGGGTCCCGGGTTCAAACCCTGCTCCCGCCAAGTGAACTTTGTGGTGGACAAACACCGTGTGCGTGGGTTTTCTCGGGGTTGTCCCGTTTCCTCCCACTTTCTTCATTCCACCATTTCATTCATTTCTCATAATCACCGTCTCCATTAGTCTAACCGGCATAAGCATGGGACGTAAAACTCTAAGATTTTATTTCATTTTATATTAAAAGTTGAATGTTACGTACGCATGGGCTCAAAATACGGCTTTTAAAAAAGGTTTTCCAGCGCTTTTATGCCTGTCAAATTTTGAACTTTTTTTCTTTAATATTTAAACTTTCATGAAGAAAGTACTTTCCACCTTTGTTTCCCATTATAAGAAGAAAAGGAGACTTAATTACTGCATTCTGAAGAAAAATAAATGTGAGAAGTTCAACAATCAAGAATAATCGATCACTCATAGGAAAAAGAAGGGGAAATATATTAACCCTTTGGGAATTTTTGGTACAGATCTGAACCATGGCGTCGACCTTCGGAATATGCTTTATAAATCTCTAGTAAAGCTTTTCACACCGTGTTGTTTTGCATTCATTCAAGCGGGGAAGCATCGAAGAATGTTTTCATGGGCATTTTGCAGTCACGCTTGCGATGCCTGGGGGCAGTAACGTCACAAACATGGACGAAGGAAAAAAGAAAAGGATAAATTTTAGAGCTCTTTTTTTAAACAAAATCTTAACACATCGCTATTAATCCTAGGATCATGGTCCATACCTAGTTGTGTTCATAATAAAGAAATGTTTCCAACTATACCACTCAAATTTCCCTATTATGTACCAGGAGCAGGAATATCCCGCCCAAAGTGAAAAAGGGAATTTTTTCAGATCCTTTTATTTTTTCCTGAAATTCCTCCCCCTTAGGGACATGTGAGTGGTACCGTTTAAAACCTACCACCATTCTAAACAAAATAAGGTACAAACCATGATCGTAGGGTAAATAGTGATTTTTCAACAACAACAACAACAACAACAACAATCTGAATTTTTCGCCTATTACACATTTTTAGTTATTACACTCTGTATAAAGAAAAAATAGCGACACTCGCTCGGATATAGTTTTCACAACATACATTAACCAATAAGAGTTTTTACATGAATTACTGATAATATCACAATGCATATTCTTAATGAGCAGTTCATTCTTAATACTTGCGCCGCAGTTTCAGGTTTTTTATATGCATATAATGAATTTATATGCATATATTAGTAGCTATGTGTGTTTTCAGCAAAAACGGCTGTGGGAAGAATTATACATAAAAGTATGAAAAATCAACAATAACAGCACAAAACAAAACAAAATATTTCTTAAGAGTAAGACATATTGTGTACGAACATTGAGAGATACAATACATCAAACTTGATTTCGTATGTGAACCATGAACTCTAGGAATTGCAAGGGAATCGTCGAGACCTTTTGGTGACAAAGCTATTGCAAAATGCAACCTTGATTTCATGGAATCACTCCCGGATTATCTTGTTCCGTGAGTTCCATTCTATCCGAGATAGTTGTCTATTGAGTCTTCTGCTCATATCGACCCAAACTTTACAATTGGATTCATTTCAGGTCAGTTTGGAGGCCACATGAGTCTTTGAATAGTCATATTCTTGCACCACGTATTAACGATTTTCGTTCATTGACATGAAGCATTTACGTCCTGGAAAATTAAGTAGTCCATATCTTCTTCAGGAAAGTTATCTTTAGCTGTTTGAAGAATTTTACGTACCAGAATTTGAAGACATTTTTGTACATCAAATGACTCTTCACATTTATCCATTGTTCTGACGTCTTTGACAGTGAAGCAAACCCATACCCTCACTCAGTAACTGAATATTTGCATCTCTTAAACAAAATCCGTATCATGTTTCTCGCTCATTCACATCCACAACTTCACACCACTATCCTTTCCATCTATTCTAAACCTTTTTCAACGGAGAAAACAACATCCTTCCAGTTGTCATAAGTTCAAGTAGCATATCGACTCATAAACGTACGTGTTGAAGTCTTCAGTGTTTTTGTTAGTTTCGACTTTCCAGGCGTTTTTTTCTTCGTAATATCCTCCTCATACAGTTAACACAATTCAGTCGTACGACTGACTGCAGTTCCAAGATCAAAATGATTTTTGGGGAAGTCATTCCTTAAATCTGCAGTGCCATTGATTTTATATGGCGATCAGCTCTGGGTGATGCTTTCTTTTTTCTATTACACTGTTGACGAAGGGATGATTTCTTATACTATTTTTGCTTGTTAATTACTCTTTCCGCCGTCGAATGGTAAATTCTGAGTATTCCAGCCATCTCCCTTAGAGATGTAACTTAGCTGTGCAAAGCAAGAAGTATGCATTGTTTACGTGACGACAAGTCACATTTCTTACCAATCATACTTGTTTACAGTTCACATGTAGCAACAATTTCATACAAAAACAACACTGCACAACAACAATATTGCCACTTGACACTGCTCAAACAATTACAAATCATAGAACAATCACAAAATGCTAATTACCTGGGCTTACACATCACAAATGTAGTGCAGAATTCTCACTCCAATAACTTACTAGACGCTTTGAGGTGCCATCTGGAGAGAATATTACTGATATATAAATAATTAGTAAGCGCTATTGTACACCATAGGTGTCACAGATAATGGAAATGAATTATTACACTTATAATTTCCTTCTATTCCTCTTCTAGCCGGCTGCAACTATGGTTTTCTGTGTAAGTTACCTTGAGAATTGAGGTGTCGCTATTTTTTCTTTACAGAGTGTATGTTAATAAAGTAGCTACAGGTCATCCCTATTTGTCGTAGATCATGGTGTGTACCTCATTTTGTTCGTAACGATGCAACATTTCCAACAGTACCACTACCATTGCGATGTCATGTACTTGAGGAGATAAATTTCCGAGAAAGTTAATTTTTGAAAAATTGAATTTCCCCTTTTTCTTTATACATTTTGAGCTGGAATTTCTCCCCTCAGGTACATGATAGGGACATGGAAGTGATACGATTTAAAACGCTGGTTCATTACAAAGAAAAAGGTACAAACCATAATCCTAGAATAAATAGTCTTGGTGCTAGAGCTGATTTATTAAATCCCCCCCCCCCATTTTTGGGTAATATTTACTAATGTATTGTTAATCAATAAGCTTTAGCGTCAAGAGTGTTCATTGTAGGACCATGGTTTGTGCCTCATTTTGTTTGTAATGAAGTAACGTTTCGAACTGTACCACTGCCATGGCACTAGCATGTATCTGGGGGAAGAAATTCTCAAAGGGGTTATTTTTTTCCCGACAAAAATCTTTTTTCCCAATTTGAGCGGGAGTTTTCACTTCTGGTACATAATAGGGAAATTTGAATGGTACAGTTGGAAACATTTCTTCATTACAAATACAGAGTTACGAACTATGGTCCTACGAAAAAGAGTCTTGACACTAGAGCTTGTTGAATAACAATAGTAGATATTAGGAAAAAATTGTAAATGAATTTTAGCACCAAGACTATTTACCCCAGTATCATGGTTCATATCGCGTTTTGTTTGAAGTGAAGCAGTTTTTGTTTTGGTAACATTCGCATGTCCATGTTGTGTACCGGAGGGAAGAATTTCGCAGGAATTGGGGACTTTTTTTTAAAAAAAAAAAAACTTTTTTCCTAATTTGGACGGGAATTTCATTGCCTTAGGTGCATATTAGGGAAATTTTCAAATTAGAAAAACGCTGTTTCATTCCGAACAAAACGGGCTATGAACCATGATTCTAAGATAAATACTCTCGACGCAATAGCTGCTTGACCGAAAGTCTAAAATTTACCTTAAAAAGTGGAAATCTCAAAAGGGTTCATTTCATGTATAGAGTTTTCTGGTTCGAACGAATTGTTTGTACATTTGTTAGAATCATGTTTAACGACAAAAAAAGTGTTAGTGAAAAGTTAGTGGTGGGAACAATAACTGTTCTGAATAGTGGTTTAAAGTCTCGAAAAAAACTGATTTTTTTTTAAAAAAAAGAAAAAAAAAACATCTTTTCCATGCTCTTTTGGCTTGGGATTTTTCTCTTTTAATATTTCATATTTAGTGAAGAAACAACAGTGTCTTCCGGCTTTCTTTTCCCATCATAACTTAAAAAAAAATACTGTATTCTGAAGACAAATAAATGGTAAGAGCCACCACACTAAGCTTTGTTGCTCCAGTTCCTTAAACTAAATCATATTATGCTGCTGCTATTAGTGAAACATTTTCTTCTGAAATATGAACAAAATTATGAAGCCTTTTCGGCTCTAATAAGACTTATTAGGTATTGAAGAGTATCTGAAACAATAGTGTTTCTGGAACGGCGGTGATACTTTTTTCTTGTCTGCCAGTTTGACTTTAAGGAACCCAAACAACACATTTCAAGATATATAAATTTCAAGAACTTGATATCATGGTTAGTCAACCAACGTGGGACTTATGAGATGCTAGTTGTATCAAAAGAGCGAAAATTTCCTTTTTCTTTCTAAAAGTCGTTTTTTTTAAATGAAAATAAAGCACGTCTCAAAAAATCAGGCTATTTTTCATCTCTAGTCCGGTATATCAATACAAAGTGCAGTTCAATCTATGTACTGAAACATTTGAAGATTAGTGTGGTGTGAAAGTAAAATAAGAAAAGTGTGCGTGTAGGTCTAATGTGAGAATCTGTTGATCACTTTAGAAAAAAAATTTTTGTGGTTGTGATGTGTCTTCAGCCTATGAGTTCTGGAGAATGAGAATGTGGCTTTAGTACCGAACGTATACGGAACAATCATATCGGACTATTTAATGATTAATTAATAGTAAACTGTACTTCATACGTATCCCGATGCAAATTAAATGAGGTCTACTAGTTTTTCTAATGTACGACTCTTGTGTTGAATGAATACGTTGGATGGGTGAAGAAGCTGTCTTTATTTCAAGTAAGTCTAATATTTTAATTTTTGAAATGTATAGTTGTTTTCGTAAATTACAATTATTTTCTCCCACACAAGAAAAAAATACATAACAGTAATATGTAAAGATTAGTGGAAATTACGCGCTGTGAAGGCGGGCGCTGTTGAGAGAGGGGCGCAACAAAAAGACTTTTCCCTTTCTGTATTGGAAATGTTGTTACCCGGCTGAGCACTGTGATAATCATTTGTTTTTATATCGTCACTTGGGACATATATCTTTCATGTTCGAGGTGCTTACTTTAGGTGCATACTTTTTCAGATACTTATTACATAATTGATATCTGCAGCCACACACGAATGACAGTCAGCTCTTTGCATTTGCTCACGCGCAGTAACATGCAACGGTTTCTCGTGCTTTTTGCTCCACTTTCTGTCCTAGTACACAATCGCTTAGAAAAAAGTAGCAACAAATGCATGAAATTTGGGAGATAAATGTAGAAGAAATGACATAACTGATGAATAAAAATTAAGATGAATTTTTCATACATATGTGAACAGTTAATGATTTACATAGTTAGGGGTAAAGAATTGTATTTTTTAGATACCAACTGTCACCGATCATTTGAAAGTGAAAATGGAAGAACCATGAAATAAAGTAAAGAGAAGCGCATCATTTTGTTATAAAATTACATGGCGAGCGGATTTTATTTGATCCCAAATGGTTATCGTCGAATATACAGGGTTACAACAGCACCTCTGATTAGCCAACGCGCCTTTGGCGTGGGAGGCCCGGGTTCGATTCCCGGCTGGAGCTCATGTGGTTCGGATTCCACGTTAATCAGTAGGTCCACGTCTCACATAGCCTCGCTGCTGAAAGGGAAGCTAAACAGAAATTCAACTCAACTCAAAATCAACTCAACTCAACTCTGATTAGCCAAGTTAAAAAGACCTCAAGGATTTATCCTACAAGCAACATTTTCCCCATCGACTTCGTGGCCATGTCGGAAGAGAACGCGCCTAGTAATCAAATGGCTAGTGGTTCACGCCCACCCTGAGGCACAATTTTTTACTTGGTTAAAGTGCTTTTTAGACTCGCCTTAATGTAAACGGGTAGTAGAAAAATGATCGATCTGGAACATATTCGTTCAATTCAGGAGCCCATGGGAAATCGAACACCTTGAACCGTCCACCCACGGTCTTTTACGGTCTCCATTTTAGGGGTGTATTTGTTCCCTTTTATGAGCACTTTTTAAGGGGTGTACTCGTTCTCTTTTATGAGTACACTTTAAGGGGTGGACTCGTTCCCTTTTATGATCACTTTTTCCACCACTTATTTTACTATAGCAGAGAATAGATGGAGACTACGAACACATAGTAGAGCAGATAATCTTTTATGAGTACATTTTAAGGGGTGGACTCGTTCCCTTTTATGATCACTTTTTCCACCCCTTATTTTACCATAGCAGATAATACCTAAGACTACGTGGGATGTGTTCGTTTCCTTTTTCAACCCCTATTTGAACATAGCAGATAATACATAAGACTACGCTGAATTCGAATCATCCGAGACACTCTGTACAATTATTGGTAAAATATATATCAAAATAAAAAACAACATAGAAGTAGCATAGAGATTGTAAACAATGAAGTAATATTATAAGAAGTAACAAACAGCTGCTGCAGCGAAATTAAAGTTTTTGACTGCTATAAGCTAGAGAAGATGAATTACAAAAAGCTTGAAATGACAGTAACAATCAGAGGACCCTAATACAGAGGAAGAACTTTGTGCAAGGATATCAGTCGCAAAAGAATCGACTCAGGTAAGATGCAATGGGAAAAGTTTTTTTACTGAACTTTTTAATGAAATTACAATAATGCTTTAAACGCACAATGGCAGCTTACAACTTAACTCAGTACACTTATTACATTCCGTGCAGTCTCTACTTCATTGTTCAGAAGTCTGGTCTACGTTATATAATATTTCTGTCTCTTCGTAAGTTCGTCCGTCCACCGGGAAAAATCTCTAAAACTACACTGAGAAACGTATATAACATATAGCTGACGAAGGTACCGTAGCATACATATATGTATGTAACATAAGGAAGACTGTTAGATATCAGACATCCTGCAACGGCATGATGTAGCACCTAAGGGCAGCGCCTATGTAACACACGGATAACGTATGCTCCGTACTGATTCCGTGTATTTTTACAATGTACCACAGTCCGGAGAATGGATTTTCCTCAGTGTAGTCACTAAATTCCCATCAATTTTGACCAGGATGCGGAGAGTAAAGGTTACGAATCAAATTCGTAAATGGAGGTGATTCATTCACCGGAAGAATAAAAATGGTCATAGATAGCGAGAAACAATTTCCTCCAACCGATTAAGCGTGAACGTTTCATGTTCATTCTTAACTTTTGAAACAGTAATTTCAAATTAGTTTCAAATACATTTACGTAGAGCGTTTATTCTATACCTGTACCAGTCTGTGTTTAAATGACACGTTTCAACAATAGATTATGCCAGTCAGGTAACCATGGTAATTAGTATTTTCAGTTGCGGGTATGAAATTATATAATGCGTTTAGTATATATATAATAACTAAATTACCATACTCTACATGAAGCTGCACATTAGTATTATTACGAAAGAGTATATTTAGAATCTAAAAAGTTGAGTTGAGTTGATTTTGAGTTTAACGTCCCGTTCAGCAGCGAGGCTATATGAGACGTGGACCTACTGATTAACGTGGAATCCGAACCACATGAGCTCCCGCCGGGAATCGAACCCGGGCCTCCCACGCCAAAGGCGCGTACGCTAACCGAGAATCTAAAAAGAACAGGAGGCATATTAATGACAGTAATTCACAATAAATTCATAAATAAGCATAGGATGAATAATATTCACGGATCTGCAATCTAAACAGCAGAAAATAGAGACGAAAAGAATGAAGACAACCACATTTGTATTTTGTTGAAATCGTATGTGTGTCGACATCTGTTGGTAACTCTTAAATGTAAAGCAGGTTGAAGCGCCATCAAGTTGATACAACGTAAGTGGAAATTTGCATGCATATAAAACAGGATAAAATTATTTTAACAAATACTTACAGTAATTGTGTAGATCGTATAAATTAACCATTAAGTAATTTAATTCCTTCTTGTAAATTGAAAACATTGAAAAATCTTGAGTGGACCATGGGACTATTTTGACATGAAAATAGTCATCATGTGTTGCTCACGAAAAACGCGGATGTATTCGATGTATTGTGATAAAGTTTTGACTGAAGGAGGCGTGTCCTTGATGCATAATCCAATTAGAAATTTATGGAAAATTAAGCTTTCCTTGCATTTACAGGAAATAGAAGGTAATAACTAGACCATGGTGGCCCACCATGAACTAGACTATTAAGTGTAACTAAACCGTGATACGTACTGACTAGTTCCAGTGTTCGTATAATTCGGATAATGAAATAAAAAAAAAAGTATGGATCGTAGCTAAACTTAAATTACACTGCCATGGGCAGCTTAGCCATTAGTTTGGGCATTACGTAGATTTACTCCCTAATATCATGTGCAATTAAGTCCAGCGTTATTAACAACAATGTAGCTTCTAAATTTCAGTAATTTTAGAATATTATGTCTCCCTGTCTCCCTTTACAAGATTCTGCTGCTAATTTAAAAATTGCAATATGAGGAATTCAAGTAAGCATTGGGCAACAAGCAAAATATTAAATATTATGGTACAGATTGATTTAGCAGGGTGGCCACTCACCTGGAAAACCTGGAAAACCGGGAAAATCAGGGAAATTTTTAATTCTGGAAAAGTCAGGGAATTTTGATGAAAAACCGGGAATTTTTAATCGGAGGAAAATTTACGTTCTGCTGTATTCCTAGCCCTCCCCGATAAACACCAGCTTTACGAAGACACTTATGTGCCGGGTGGGGAGGATTGCGTGCTACAGTGAAATTTAGGGCCCTATGCATAGTTATTCTGCGGGCTACTTAAGGGCCACGTACGCGACACTTGATAATTTGCGTTGCAGAGTTCTCCCACAGGGTCAAACTAGCCCGTAACCTCCTCGTAAGTCAAGGGAAAGGCTACGGGAGCTTCAAAGCACCCCTAGGTAGCCCGTAGCAGTCTGTTTTGTTATAGAAGATGAATATGCTTTGTGCAAAAGATCTATTTTATAATAATTTTGAAGATTTTATTCAACAAGTGGATGAAATATCTAGAAGATATGTAACATCGAGAATGTTCATTTTTTAGTACATCGATTGAGTACAAGATCTGAAATGCAGCTGACTGTCATTCTAGAGTTATGATAAATACCAGGTGAGTATTATTGTTATTTTCTTGATATATTAATATTTACAATATTGTTTAGGCAGAAACTTACGTTCAATGTTAAACCAATATTACTGTGGATTAAGTTCCAAAGTTGGGCGTCCGTTTTCAGCAAAATTTTTAAAATTTACAAGAAAGATATGGATAATTTGATCGTTTGTGTGCTTGATAATATATAAGAGTCTCGAAAAATCTGTTTATTTGTTATATATAAGCGGTTGTAAACATTGGACTATACGGCGAGCGGAGGGAACTACTTGGCGCAAGGTAACAAAACAGTTGCATTGTGGGAAATAAATGTGCATTTATGTTGTCAGCATGGCGAATGTACAAGGGCAATGAAGCAACAGTTTTAACATTTGTAAAGCAATACGTTGATAACGAACAAAATCTTTGAAAAGTTTGTGAAGAGCACGGATTGATGAACCTAGTAACAAATTGCAGAAAGTGTGCAAAGGAGATAACAGCGAAAAAACGTAGCGAAAGCGGACGCCCAACTTCGGAATAAATGCCATTACTGTTTATCAATGAAAATAAGTTTGGAATCATATTATTTATGATTTTTCCCTGGATTAGGCAGCTAAGTATGTGTAAACTTTAAAGAAAGGACATGTTTGTGAAAATGACTACAGTAACATGTCGAACATAAAATATATCAATTAAGAGGTAAATCTATGCCAATAGAAAATATCAAAGGTAAAAACAGAAATATCACTTTAAAATCTGTAACCGAGCTAAATAAATTTAGGTAGAAATGGGAGTGCAGATTAAGAATACGGGGCCAATTTTGAAAATGAAAAGTAAAATGTGATAATTCACAAAGGAAGAGAAACATTAAGTGTAAATAGAAAACATGTAAGTCGTCTCTAGAGATAGAAACAGCGTAAAAAATGTAGTTCAATACTATGGAGTCATAATACAAAGCTACCTATATTGAACAAGTACCACAAGTTAGTCCTTAGATTTCACATTTGTTTTCCTTTATGCGCATATACATCATCACTGACGTTCGTGTTCGATAAGGACGCCTGAGCAGGTCGTTCAAGCTCGCTTTGCTCTGATTCGGAGTAGATGTAATGCTAGCTTGTGGTGGCCACGTAGCACTGCTTGGTGCGTGCTTTTGCACTTGTCTTTTTTAATTATAACAAGTTTGCAAGTCCTATACTATAAATCTGTGTGCAGTTAGTGGGTAGGCGCCAAGAAAACAAAAGAGTAGAAAATATTAGGAGAAAAATAGTGAAAGACTTGTAATCAGTGGCGAACCTTGAGGGAAGTTACAACAGGAAACATTTAAATTTTTATCACTTCAAATTAAGATAAGAAAATTTACCCAATTTACTAACCATTGTATAGTATATGTACTCAAAACATTAGGCAAGTTTGTTAAGTTGAATTGAAATGATGGAACTATAATTTTAAGCGATGTGACTTCCTTCTAAAGGCACCATTGCTTATAACTTTTGTTGGCGCCTTTCAACATGTTCCTAGTAGGGTATCGGCATGCGCCAAGAAAAGAGTTGTTTAGAACGCATGATGACACTATTCCCATGAAGAAATGAGTCACCGTTATATATATTCTTAATCTGTACGAAAATAAGTGATGTAACGTCACTGTCATATAATCTATCCAATGTGCTGCAAGCTCTTTACATACTCCAATATGTTTATGAGTACCTTAAAGTGTTGATAGCAAAATGCGCCCGCCTCTGTCCTTCTGCGCCCCCTAAGGATGTCTGACTACCTTTTTAGCATTATCTACCCAGTAGGTTAGCTAATAGCCCATCATTCAGGCATACATAGTATAGTAAATAAGGCATTAGAATACAAACTTTAGGTAATGTACACTAAAGATTAGTCGCACCACTTTCGTAATAAAAAAAAAAACAATTGACATTGGGTTGATTGTTCGTTTTTGCAGCTGGCAAAGAAGTGTTTTTCTTAAAAACTGCATGTAGAACAATGTGCAAACGATGTTTGAAGTAGTGGGGTTTTATTCAATTTAATACATATCAAAGCATATATCAGTAATCACGTAAGTAACTATTTTAAAAGCTAAGGAAAACTGTCCAAACCTAAGTGCAACTAATGTATTCCAGTTGGTATGCATTACTGAGCAAAATGTGTACGCAGTAGCTGTAGACACCGAACTCAAAACATGTTAGTAAGCATACACATGAAGGAAGTTGTTTGCAAGTATCAGGTTGTCTAAACATTTCGAGCCTTTGTAGGGTAGAATTGAGAGTATGTTAGTTGTGATTAGAAAATATTACGAAACCACATTTACACCAGTTTAGTCAATGCTTTTTGTCATTTCTCCGGTAAAACCATAATCCCGTTGCTACAGAGGTTCTGTAGTTTCTGGTTAAAAAATTATGACTCATGGTTTCAACAGATTTCTTTTTAAATCTAAATTAAAAAACACTGCTCAAGGATTTTTCCAGACATCGAAACAAACAATAGTCTAACAGTGCCATGTCCGTGCTATATGGTAGCAAGAAAGCTTTCGGCCATTTGGTGCGTGTGTGGCTTTAGGCTTTCTACGCTTGCTGTATTAACACGTGCTTTCATACAATCTGCCTTTTGTTGTATTTGCATGCGATATTTTAGATCATTCGCAGAGCGTCATATCATCACTGGTCGTTCATTGTCTTATTGGCTGGCTGCCAGCGTAAAACGCTTGAGTCAACCTTGAATGGAACACTGAATCCAAGGTTGCACCCATATAACTTGGATACTGGAATCCAGTTTGTGGCATGCTTGCACGCTTTCCAATCAAGCCGGATGCAAGTTTACCGATTTCCAATGTAAGCTTACAGTAAGCAGTTTGCGAGTTGTCTCTGCTCTTATGGTCATATATTCTGAACCGAGTTCTCTCAGTTTCTGACGGATCAAATATGTAAGCGCTCTAATGATGTTAGTCTGGTTTACCACACTCTTTCTCTTGATAAGTTCCGGTCGTTTAATTTGAATTCCTAGGCACACTCGCACTAATTGTCGACAATTCAGGTCCGAGTATCGTTCTACCCGACATCATCAGTTCGTGGTGCAAGATACTCTTTCAATTCAATCAAACGCACAGCTTAATCTACCGGGGTGAAGTATAAGCTTTGCCACGGATTGTAAAACTTCTGGTGTCTTCGACTTCAATCTTTCTCTTATATTGGTGTTATAGGTTATCTGCTTTTCATCACTTGTGATCAACTGTATCAGAAATGGCTCGAATTCGTTACGTTTCAGTAAGATTCTCAGATAGAAATTTAATCGTGTATATCTCTTTGAGTCAGATCATATGCCACCCAAGTGTCGAGCTCCCTTTCTACCTAGCTTTATCCAAATGATTTAATACTATTTGATGATGGATATTAGGTCATTGGTGATGTCATTACTGCTTACATGCTGATCATATTCCTGGACTTTTCCCAGAATATCATCCATTTTTTCTGTGATTGGTCGCTCACAGCGAGTGGCATTCTGGACATCAAAATTTCTGAAACCTAAAGCGACTGAATTGTGTTTTGCTGTTTTTTTAACGTATCTTGTTCATAAACAACATTAATTTCTTCGCAGGTCTGCGCAGCATTTACATCTTTATCGCAATAAAATCGTAATGCAGCTTTGCCGAAAGCACACTCATTTTCACGACATAATGTCACGTCTGAATGAGAGAATATCGATACATTTTGCATATACTTGCTTCAACAGTTGGCTAACGAATGATGTTAAGCCTTAATCGCTGAGACTCATATAATCTGAGATTTGGGATACTCACACCATCTTTTGTTCAAAAGGCTCACTACTTTTGAATTACCTGATAGTGAAAAAATGCCTCTATTGCATCTTAAGACTGACTGTTCCATAATTCGTGTTATTTTCTCCAGCGCTGGGAGAAGATGAAGTTTATACACTATTATTGTAAAATTTGGCACTCTTATTGAGAAATATCTCAATTTCTCGAATTTCTAAAGAATATAACAGAAAATTGCTGTTTAGCCCCCCTTTTAGGGGTGTAAATACGAAAGTTTATTTTTCTTATGGGAGATTCAATGTTAGATTTTAGAAGCAGTTTTCTCCAATAATTATTCGTGAAGATTTTGGAGCAAATGAGTTGTATTTGTTACAAAATGCAAAAACGCTCATTCACAAAGCTAGTAAAGCCGTCTCAAACATTATTTTGCGAAGGGCAAGGGGCGTAAAAAGGTGGTGGGTGATATGATACCAAAATCCCAAAATTTATTTTCGGAATACCAGTAAGCGTGAGATTAATCACAAATGTCACAGAATTAATGCTCCAATGTCCTTACATGTAAGAGTGACTGATAATGGGGCTACAGCCCCCTTTCAAAAATAAAAAAAATTACCATAAATATCCTTAAAAGGGACATACGAGAAGAAATTAATTTAATTAATGTAAAATTAGGCGTCATTGTATCAAAAGAGTATGCGTTTTTTTAAATCTGGAAAGTTATTTTGATAACGCGCCGCCTTAGGGGGGCACAGGGGCGAAACATAAAATGATGGATGTTTATAAAAATTCCAAATTTTATTCTGGAAGTGTGAATGAGTATTAGATTAATCACAAATGACACAGAATTAATATTCCGATGCTCCTTGCATGTGCCAGTAATTGATGTGGTGCTACAGCCACCTTCCACAAATCACCATAAATCACGATAAATATCCTTAACAGGGACATACCAGAAGAAGCTTTTTTTTCTATTGGTCGATTAATGTGAAATTTGGCGTTATTGTAATAAAAAGTTATGTAATTTCCAAATCTGAAATTTTATTTTGGTAACAGGGGACAAAGGGCGCGGTTGGTAATTTTTGGTTTTGGACGGCACAGGGGCCGAAGTATAAAAATTCCAAATTTTATTTTGGCAGTGCCAATGAGCATGAAATTAATTGCAAGGCGCACAGAATTAATGCTCTTATGCTATTTCCATGTACAATCCGCAGCAAAGAACCTGCAACATGAGCATGTAAGTTTATTGTGAAACTACGACTAACAGCACAGGGAATCAACATAACGTCTAAGTGGCATGAATCACGCCAGGAGAAACCTCGGCGTCCTCCCCTGCACACTTACTTTGGAGCAAAAGACTTCGTCGTTTCACAATAAACATATATGCTCATGTTGCAGGTTTTTTTTTGCTGCGGACTGTATCAGTGACTGATATTAGGCTTCAATCCCCTCTCATAAAACAATATAAATTCATGATGAATGTCCTTATACGCAAGGACCTACTGGCAGAAGGTAAATATTTTTCATTATTAAAGTGAAATTTGGCATTATTGTCGAAAAATGATTGTTTAGAAAAAGAGCTAAAGCGACAATATGATAATGGTCATGTGTTGATCTCTTTTAGTGGCGTCAACTCAAAATTTGATTGGCCTAACTGGAGTTTCAATGTAAAATGCGGAAAGCAGTTTGCTCTATATTTATACAAATTTTGCTGTAAATTAGCAGTTTTAGGTAGAAAATACGATACCATTCCTCTTCTTCCTCCCTTTTTATCTATGATGGTACATGCGCTTCAAGTTTTATTACGCCAAACCTCCAAATTGGGGAAGATAGCCAGTAAGAAAAATTCAAACTTTTCGTTATTTCCCGTGAGCGTCAAAATATTTGGAAATATACCAAAATTAATGCTTAGAAGCTACCTCCACGTGCCAGCGACCACTTTAGTGATTCAATTCCCCATTCCCGGTTCCAAAATCGGGGGGCGCGGTGGCTCAGTGGTAGAGCGTTCACCTCCGGTGCTTGGGGTCCCTGGTTCGATGCCAGCTCGCGCCGTGTGAACTTTGTGGTGGACAAACACCGTGCTCGTGGGGTTTCTCGGGGTTCTCCCGTTTCCTCCCACTTTCTTCATTCCACCATTTCACTCATTTCTCATTATCACCGTCTCCTTTAGCCTAACCGGCATAACCGTGGGACGTTAAACTTAAAGATTTCATTTCATTTTTTCCGGTCCCAAAATCATTTAAAGAACCACACTATTTTGTTTTATTATCTTCCATGCTTCTCTCTGGCCTATTCAGAATGCATGCTAAGAGATGTGTGTTTAAGAAGCACTGGAACACGTCCGAATCATTTGTTGGCGTCCCACTGTAAGCTGATTTTAACTTTTGTTTATAAAACACCCTCTAATTCCTGACTCAACTTCTTGTTCATGTGTGCTGACAACAGTTTCAGACCTTTTCTTATCGCAATTCACCAACGATTTACGAGTTACAGTGTTGACAGTTCAATAGGATTTCGTGTCTGTAATCAACACCTGGGTTAGATTGACTTCTTCGGAAATGGACATTACATAGTAGGTGAATCTCGGGGATAGACTGGCTTAATCATTTGATAATTACTTGTCGTTTCCAGTATACTTTGAGAGTGCATTCATATTGTAGTGTCCTTCGATCATGCAGTCTTTAACTCAGGATCAGCGTGCTAATGTAATTGAATGGTACATTTTATCAGAAAAATCTGCAAGAGCAACAAGATCCCGTATAGTTAAAGAACTCGTATTAAAAGTACACGATATGCAAATTCACCGTTTGTACAAACAGTTCCGCAGCAATTGTTTTCACACTGCCCATCTTGCATCTAGAAAAAGTGCAGGAAGATCTCCAAGTGTATCTACAGAAGAAACAAAAAGACAGGTGTTGTTATCTGTTACTAGTTCACCGCGGAAATCCCTTGCTCGTCGAAGCTTAGGCTTAAATATTAAGAAAACTACGCTACAAAGAATTTTAAGAAACTTGAAGGTAAAACCATACAAGCTCCGAATGGTTTCTGAATTGTGTGCAAGTAATTATGGTGATCGTGTTTATTTCTGTAACTGGTTTATCAAGAAGTTAAATGAAAACCCTATGTTCTTATTTCAAGTGATGTCTTCCGATGAAGCAAAATTCTTCTTAAATGGTTCTGTGTCCTCATCATATGCAAGATTTTGGTCATCGATACAGCCGAACGTGAGATCAGAAGTGTCAATGGACAAACGAGGAATAATGGTTTGGTGTGGTATAACTGTGACTGAGGTGATAGGAAATTTCCTTTTTGATGAAAATTGTAACAACGTCATTATACCAAAAGCTACTAAGAGAAAAAGTATTTGCTGATCTTGATCGTTTAAATTTAGGTCAAAGTGATGAATTATGGTTTATGCAAGATGGAGCGCCAGCGCATCGCTCAAATACGACTATAAATCTTTTGAGAGAGAAATTTGGGGAACGGATTATTTCTATGGGGTCAAGTGTCGAATGGCCACCAAGAAGTCCGGATCTTAGACCATGCAATTTTTTCTTGTGGGGATTCTTAAAACAAATTGTCTACCAAAAATCATGTAACAGTGTAGAGGACTTGAAACAGAGGATTGTCCACAGTATAGAGATGATCACTCCAGATATGTTGGAGAAGGTGTTCACAGTTTCTTTAGTAAATCGCATTAATTTATGTCTTGCTCGTTCAGGATGGCATGCCGAATAAAAGTAAGTTGATTTTATGGGGTTAACTTAGGTTAATGATCTTTTTAAACAATTAGTGATAGTAGAGCCAAAAAGAGTTGTTTTCAACAAAGAATAATTTCCAGCAACTGATTCTTATTCCTCGGGAAACATTTGTTTCTATTACAACCGTGTGTCCGTGTGTATTACGTCTGCAGTACATACGAGTAAGTTGTTATATGGAAAGTTGAATAATAGGTTATTGTGTAAGAAGTAATGAAAATACATGCTTTTTCTTTTTACGAATAAAGCAAACAATCTTGAAACTTAAAGCTTACTTTTAATTTTTAAGATCTTACTTTTCATTAAGTTTTTTTTTTTTTTTTTTTTTTTGTTTCCTGCTACGTTTTCCATTATCATTTTGTGTTCTATTTCGAGATGGTTCTGCTTAAGTATGTAGAAAATACGTAGGTGATTTGTGTGAGATTTTCTGCTATAAAAAGAGCCCTAATTGATTTTTAAAAATATAAAATTCTTTGATTATATTACAGTGACACCATAACAATAAAGCTATATGCATAATCAGTTACACTGACAGAAGTTATTCATTTACAGTAATTTCCAGGTTTATTGTATTTTTTTTTTGTTTTGCAATAATGACAACGTACATATTAATTGTGAATTAATTATGACATATTTATTGTGAATTTTTGTGATTTTTGGAAGGGGGCTGTAGCCCATATAAGTCAATGGGACATGCAAAGAGCATCGGAATATTAATTCTGTGACATTTGTGACTAATCTCACGCTCATTAGCATTTTCAAAATAAAATTTGGAATTTTCATAAAGATCCACAATCTTATGCTTCGCACCCTTTGCCGCTAAAGGTGGTGCATTATCAAAATTATACCGAATTTAAAAAAACGCCAGCGCCAAATTTTACATTACTTGATTTAAAGAAAATACCTTCTTCCGGTGTGTCCCTGTTAAGGATATTTATCGTGATTTGTGGAAGGGGGCTGTAGCCCCACATCAATCACTGGCACATGCAAGGAGCATCGGAATCTTAATTCTGTGTCATTTGTGATTAATCTGATACTCATTCACACTTCCAGAATAAAATTTGGATTTTTTTTAAATATAAAGATTCAAAAGCTTATGCTGCGCGCCCTGTGCCCTCCTAATCTGGTGTCACCAAAATAACATTCTATATTTCAAAAACGCGTACATTTTACTAAGATAACAAATTATTTTACATTAATTTGACAAGAAATAATGGTTTCTCGGATGTCCCTGCTAAAATATTTATGGCTAATTTTGTATGTGATTTGGAAGAGGGCTGTAGCGCCATATCAATCACTGGCACATGCAAAAAACATCGGAATATTAATTCTGCGAAATTTATGATTAATCTGATGCTCACTGGCATTTCCAGAATAAAATTTGGAATTTTTATAAACATCCATCATTTTATGTTTCGCCTCCTGTGCCCCCTAATGCCGTGTGGTACCAAAGTAACATCCCATATTAAAAGACACATACGTTTTTAGCACAATAACACCAAATTTGTCTTCTGTGTACAAATTTATAATATGCATGCATACATACTTAGCTATATAACGTGAAGACGTCAAGTACGAAAATCACGCACAAGACTCTGCAAGATGTCCAGAAGTATTTTTTTTTCTATAGTTCAGTTTAGAACAAAGGGAATTTGAGGAACTGAGCTCGGGTGTAATCTTGGGAGTAGGCAAGATAACAATGGTAGGTTTATGTGGAAACTAACAAGAGTGTGAGAAACACTCCCATACCCTGTGCTAGATGGTCCCAAGAAGTAGCTTTGAGTCACAATTGCATAGGAATGGATCGCACTGCTTAAAACCGTTTTTACGATATCAGATGACACATGCTTAAAATAAAGAAGCGGTCCAGTATTTGGAAATTTCCAGGTGAAATCTGTCACGTCACAACAAATGAGTATGCAGAATAGTTACTTTACTCAGGCGACATAGCTGAAAAGTAATAGTGAACAATTCACCCAGCAAATATGAACACTATGTACAAAGTAATCTTCACAGAAGGAGCAATTGTGGACTGTCAAGGATGAAGTGCTCTTTATTCTTTTCGGAGGTGTTGTTACAGGCTTACAACCTGAAACGTGTCAAGCTAGAAAGGAACAGCAATATTAAGAGACATTATATAGGTCACTTGTAACAATAGAAACGGTTCACTGCTTCCAATTGTAGTCAAAACTACACGAGTTTAAAGGAATTCTTTAAGAGAATAAATGAAGGGAAGATCACAATTTTTTCTGGTCTATATTAGCACTAAAAACACACCAAATTGTATTAACAAAATACAATGCACATCGTACTAACTTATATACATTAGCCTATGTAATAAACCTTATAATTCAATAGAAGTTATATGTAATATACCTTCGGATGTACTACTATTTTTTTTTAAGAAAAAATTGTAGCATTTCATAACATTGAGTTTTAACACAGATAGCCTTCATACAGTATGTAAAATCAGAAAAGTATTTTTTGTTTGGTATTTTTCTATATGTACCTATAACAACACTTGCCCCCCCCCCCTCCAAACACACATCCTGGCTACGCTATTGCTCTCTGTGGGTCTTCTTCCATTGCAACACTTCTGTCTTTCTTGAGCAACATTTCCCCTTGCTTCCAGAAATAAATGAAGTATCTAAAATAGAACAAATATAATGCTTTGTAAAATATACTCTTCAATGTGTACGGCGGTTGCACATCACGTATGTTTATTACAATAGAATATATACTTCATCTCACCAAAATCAAACCAAACTACACAGTGTAATAGACCTTGTTGCAATGAACCGGCTTCAACGCTATATGTTAGAGATTGCAGGAACTACGTCTACCTGAGTGACGAATATGTAGTCAACCCATTGTGTTACCTGCCTCCAACAGGTGCACCTGGAAAATTCTAGACCAAATGGCCTTTTATTTAAATGATCCCAGTGTACATCACGACGCTGGGTAGATTGCGAAATTTTGGGGTACTCCATTAGGGGATTGAACCCGGGACTATACATACATGAGTCCAACGCTCTAAGCCCTAGACCAGGACGTCAACTGAGTGAGACATTTTTACATTCTTCGGAGCTAGTGGGCAGCGAGGTGCATAACTGTGCATTTACCTTGAGTGAAATCAGAGTAGCTAACTGAGTGTAAAACGTGTTTGAGCTAGTAGTCACATTAGAAGCAGAAAAAAGTTTTGGCCCTTTGACGTACTGATTATTATTTCAATTTTATCGTTTGTAAGTTAAAGCACCGGTTCTCAACTTGGACGGTTCTCAACTTGGACGGTTCTCAACTAAAGCACCGATCCCAGACCAACTGCACCACTTGCATGCTCATACCATATACCAAAAGCGGGAAAAAATGTCAAAGTGAAAATTTCGGAGGGAAATATTTTTTCTCGAACTTTGGCCCCCCCTGGACCCCTCCTGTGTGACCGTACTCATCTTTAAAAAATCTGATAAATAGTACTTGTTATACTGAATTGTGTGCCAAATTTCAAGTTTCTATCTTGAATAGTAAGGGCGGGAGAATTTTTATCAAAACTTCCCACAATGCTCCAAATTACCATAAAACACTATGATCTCAGGGAAAAAAATTCCTGAGACATCCGTAATTATCCTAGGACTATAATCCGCCAATCATTCTCTTCAGAATAGAACTGTCTTTCAGGCGGTACCATTCACATGTCTCCATCATAAATATAAGGCGGGAAATTCCTGAAAAAAGGGATTTTTGGGGGCAAAATTTCCCTTTTTTCAAATTTGCCCCTGTAGACTCCCCCTGTTTTTACGCAGAAATCGAAAAAAAACTACTGATAAATACTACTCGGTGGACTGAATGTTTGTGCAAAATTTCAATCTTCTACGTGAAAAAATAGGCCCCCCAGAAAAAAGTTCCCTACCATGCCCCACTTTTACCCTATACAGAAGTAAATTTGGATAAAAATTCACTGAGACGGCTCTAATTACCTTAGAATAATAATTCGACCGTCGTTCTCTTTAGAATGGAACTGCCTTTCAGACTGTATGACTCACGTGGTCCTATCATGTATGTGAGGCGGGAAAATGACGAGAAACGGGATTTTTGGGGTAAAAAATCCCTTTTTTTAACCCTTTGCCCCTCTGGTTCCCCCCTGTTTTAACACTGACATCGGAACAAAAAAATCTGGTAAATACTACTCGGTGGACTGAATGTTTGTGCAAAATTTCAATCTTCTACGTGAAAAAATAGGCTCGCCAGAAAAAATGTCCCTACCATCCCCACTTTTACCCTATACAGAAGTATATTTGGACAAATATTCACTGAGACGGCCCTAATTACTCTAGAATAATAATTTGACCGTCGTTCTCTTCAGAATGGAACTGCCTTTCAGACGGTATGACTCACGTGGTCCTATCATGTATGTAAGGCGGGAAAATGACGAAAAACGGGATTTTGGGGGTAAAAAATCCATTTTTTTTACCCCGTTGCCCCTCTTGTTTCCCCCCTGTTTTAGCACTGACATCGGAACAAAAAATCTGATAAATACTACTCAGTGGACTGAATGTTTGTGCAAAATTTCAATCTTCTACGTAGAAAAATAAGCCCGCCAAAAAATATTGAACATAGTCTTAGAAAATGAGAAAAGAAATTTTTGATTTATGACGCCATCACCTCCTATGTCTGGACGCAGGACGGTCTGAAACCATACGTAATGTCTTCTACAAGGCCTCTGGACTTGGAAAACAAAAAAAAACGGACGAAAAAGCTCAAATAGAAGAGAAATAACGCAATGTACCATGAAAAACGCGTATGGTACAAATTGTACAGTCAGCGACAGTAGAAACTGGAGGTTGGATACATAAGAAATGATAGCTTTTTCCAGTAGCAGAATAGTTTCACTCGATGTCTGATAGTTGGACAACCAACATAACAGCAAATACGTGCCCGAAAACATAACATGCCAGGATATTCCTACATTTGGAGGAAAAAGTATTACTATCTGAGAGCATCACTTAGAGAAACAACCACGAGATAAATCTGCAGAAAATCCATTCACTTTAAGATCAAAGAGATAGGAATTAATGCAAAGGAAACGAAAAGAATAATACGCATCATGCAGAGACCGAAAAAGTATGGAAAGCTAAACAAAATGAGAAAAGAAGGAAAGAGCAAAAGACATGGGAATAAATTAAATTTTAACACTTAAGGATAAACAGTGTCCGTCTTTCATCCTGCCCGCTGTATCCGTCCTGGTTTTCCTCCCTTCATAGGATAAATCTCATTCGCGAACATTATTTATAGTGTTTAATTCCTTGAAAAAAGTTAACTCCATCCAGGCCGAGACTCGAACCCTGGACCCTTAGAACGACAGTCAGACGCTGTAACCACTTACCTACACACGCTATGTCGGTCGTTCAAGTCGGTTTAACTATTTCCTAGAGGAAATGGAAAGGATTTCTAGCAGTGTCTGTTACTTTACCCAAGTGTGGGACGAAAATTGGAATATGTGTGAAATGTTTTGGTTTGTTCGTTTGAGCTTCACTGGATTTATCTCGTGTTGAGTAGCTGTGAAATTTGTTGTGGAAATGGTCTCGGTCTCGGCGTGGTGACGTGTGGCGTTTAGTGAGTATGTGGTTTGTGTTGGATGTTTTTCTAGGGTTGTTATGTTAGATGTTTGTTGATATGTTTTCGTTTTGTGTGCCTATCATCGGAGAAGATTGGGGGGGTTTCATTTGTTTCATTGTTGTTGTTTTTGATTTTATAAAGTTATTCAATTTGTTCATTTTGAATATAAAATTGCCATAAACGTGTTGTGTATCTGTATTGTTATTTTGTGTTATATATATATATTTCGAATGTTTTGTGTGTTTTTCTTTTTGTGTGTGTGTGTGTTTGTATTGCTGTTTTCATTTGGAGATTGTTTATATACATTTGTTTCTCTCTCTTTTTTTTTATTTTGGTGTTCTTGGTAAAGTGTTCTATATTATGTTCTGAATTAGATGACGTTGTGTTCTTCTACTTTTTGTTCTAATATTCTTCTTTATTTTTTGTTATATTCTTCTTTGTTCTGTGTTTTGCTTTTTTTGTTTCTTTGTTGTGTTCTTCTTTTGTTATGAATGTTTTCTCCAATGTATTTGTTTCATGTTCTTCTTTGTTTTGTGAATGTTTTCTTTTATGTCTATACTTAGTTATGTGGTAGTGTTTATGATTCTCCTTTGTGTTCACTCACCCTACGTTTTCTGCACGCTCCGTGTTCCTTTTTGCAAGTTGAATTAGGGCTGAGATTATGCTTTGGTTGTCTTCGGCCTCAAGATCCTTTGTATCGTAGTTCATCCTGAATATGGGTTTTTGTGTTATATTTATTGCGTATGAGATGTTGAGACGTTTTATCTCTTCGTTGATTGGAGTGAGTCCCGTAGTGTTGTAGAGTGTTCTCTTTTCTGCAGTGAAGTTGTCCATCATGATTCTTAACAAGAAACGTTCTGTCTTGGCGACGTTTTCTGTTTTTTGTGTCGAAAATTTGATGTCCGTACAGTAGGATTGGCCTCACAATTGCCTTGTATATGTGGGTCTTCATCTGCCAGTTGAGATTTTGGTCAGATAGGTACTTCCGTGTGGACACACGCTATGTCAACTCCGTCCGTTTATAAACCAGCCATTAACCGCGCTGTTATCAAACGTCTTAAATCAGCCAACGTCGGGAGTTACCCCACTTACACTTGAAGTTTGAATTTTATTTACGGCCTTTAGCCATCTACGGCAACAGGCCCCATGTTTTCATTAAACGCATTTGTTCTGTAGATTAAAATCAAGAATAACTTAATCTATACTCTTACTTACTGTTGTCTATATATATATATATATATATATATATATATATATATATATATATATATAGAGAGAGAGAGAGAGAGAGAGAGAGAGAGAGAGAGAGAGGTATATAAAAATCGGATTAATGGGGGTTAAAAGAGTGATTTCGTAACCTCGAAATGGGTCTTCAAGACGGTGATCGCACCACTACTAACATCTGGTAGCCGTGTTAGGAAACACACACATTAGAAATAAAGCTTCGAAACGATTAGTTGCACGTTGTGCCGTAGATAAGTCGGTAAGGTGTCTGCTTGTTGAGTAGGCAACTCGAGTTCGAGTCTCGAATACACCAGTTACTTTTTCCTTCAAAATACATTTCTATATTTTTATATATGTTATTAATAATTGATTTCTTGCATTTTTTGTAAATTATCTTAAATTAGTGAAGGTTCAGTAAAATCAAGAAGGTTAAAATACATATATATGATTGTTTTATCCGTATGTACAGTCCAGAGATGGAGCGGGTCGGGGGGCCACGGGTCAACAGAACATAACCCACTGCAACCCCCCACCCACCAGGACCCACTCTGTCTTAACAACGTATTACGACCCACAGACTCATTCTGCTCAGTGCACTGTAGACAGCTTCTGAACACTGGTGAATTTGTCTACTTTCAAGGCATCCTTTTTCTTTTCATTTGTTTCTATTGGCAAAAGAACTTCAGGCAATTTTAAATATTGATATTTGCAACTGTAATAATAGCAATAGAATTTATTTGAGACGCAGCCTGTGATTTCTTAGAGGAGCTAACTACTGGGAAAATGTTTGATTAATGTGTAATATATGAATTATTATATAAAAAAATGAATGGAACTATGTCTGCATGATCATCATATCCAAACTGCAAAGTCAAATGAAATGATTTTTGGTATATACTTAGGCCTCAATCTCAACTAGGAAGTTATCATACATGTATCGGTTTCATTATATTACATATTCTAAGAGGGTCCGAATTTTTGCGAAAATTTTAGTATCTCACAAGCCGTTCAAGTTGGAGAGCTGATATTCAGTATATTAATTCTTTATCTAATATAAATAAAATTTGTTTGTGTGTTTGTCTGTATGTCTGTCTGTCTGTCTGTGTGCGGCCTGGGAACCAGACGAGTGGACCGAGAGCTACCAAATTTTGGTCAGGGGTACCTTGACCTAGGCGCCAGATCAAGACGAAGCCTTTTTCTTTTCAAATTTCGAACCAGAGGGGTCTCAGTGAGGCTTTTACCTTAACCGGCTTGGGAACCAGACAAATAGACCGAGAGTTACCAAATTTTAGTCACAAATACCTTGATCCACGCTCCAGATCAGAGTTAAACGTTTTTCTCAAAATTCGAATTAGGGGGTCTCAGGGAAGCGTTTATCGGGACATGTAAAAGTAGTAGAAAATTTCCGATATTAGTGTCGAATTCATAGTTCTCGCGGTCGCTGAAATCAATAATGAAGCTCCTCTCGCAATAAACTTCCAAATTCAGGCTATTCGGCTCCTTGCCAGAGGTCACCGCGGGGGGGGGGGGGCGAAATATCGAAACATATATAAGTAACCCAAAATGTCCGATATTAGTGACAATTCCATAGTTTTTGCGCTCGCTGAAATCAATGGTGACACTTCCATTAGCGATGACTTGCAAATTCAGCTACTATTGTATGCGGGCCGCGGGTCAGCGGGTAGGGGATACCGAGACATGTTAAAATAGCCCAAAATGGCCGATATTAGTCTCAAATTCAAAATATTCGCGGTCACTAAGATCAATGGTGACAATTTTATTAGCGATGACTTGCAAATTTAGCTACCATTGTATGCGGACCGAGGGTCACATGTGGGGGGGGGGGTTACCAAGATTTAAAAATAATTCAAAATGACAGATATGAGTATCGAATCCATAGTTTTCGCGGTCGCTGAAATCAATGGTGAAACTTTCATTAGCGATGACTTGCAAATTCAGGTGAAATTGTATGCGGGCCCGGGTGACATGTGGGGGAGGTTACCGAGACATGTAACAATTATCTAAAATGACCGATATAAGTGTTAAATCCATAGCTTTCGTGGTCGCTAAGCTCAATGGTGAAACTTCGAACGCATTCACCCAATTCGGCTAAGGGCCGGAAGTCACGGGGGGGGGCGACACCGAGACACGTAAAAGTAATCCAAAATGACCGATATTAGTGTGAAATCCATAGTTTTCACGGTCGCTGAAATCAATGGTGACATTTCCATTAGCGATTACTCAAAATCAGCTATCATTATATGCGGTCCGGAGTCACCGGGGGATAACGAAGCATGTAAAAATAATCCAAAATGACCTATATTAGTGTCAAATCCTTAGTTTTCACGGTCGCTGAGATGAATGCTGATTCTTCCAGAGGCGTTGACTTCTAAATACAACTCCCATCACCTGGGGACCAGAGAAGTTCTTTTTAAATTTCAAACAAGGGTGTCTCAGGGCGCGTTTACAGTGATATGTAAAAGTAGTAGAAAATTACCGATATTTTATCGTTTCGTTCTTCAGTACGTTTACATAGATATTTTATCTGACCCTTGCGAAAAGTGGGTATTTCAGCTAGTTATTAATAAATGCAAGAAATAAATTATTAATAATATACAGGGATAAAATTTTTAAAGCTGACGCCCGAAAGGCAAGAAGAAGTGAACCGAAGTGATTGAAATTGTGAACAGAGATTGCAGACGTAAAATGAGGGTACGGGTTTCGTATTTTCATAAAGAAAAACGATTGGGTGGTGCACGGACACCTCCAAACCTTTGACCACGAAATATGAAAAGTATTAGTAACACTAGGTCAAATGTGTAAAGGACATGAAGAATTGCAGGGAAACTTTACGTGTTGACAATACGCAAGAAATAAATGAATACTTGTTTTTATTTTCTGCGGAAAAACGGTTTTAGAGGGCAAAACTATCACCGAAAATTTTGAAAGTTTACGCCCGAAAGGCAAGAAGAAGTGAACCGAAGTGAATGAAATTATGCACAGATATTTTACACACAAAATAAGGGAATACGAATTTCGTATTTTCCTGGAAAAAAAGATGGTTGGGTGGGGCACGAAGTCCTCCAAACATTTGATCACGAAAGCATTTTTAGCGTTAAAGGTGCCTCCCGAAATATTATAAAATACTATATATAATCTTTGTGCTTACTGTTGATCTTCCAAATTTGAAAAATCAGATGGATACACTTGTGAAACACGAAAGGTCTTATTTTACATATCCAATATCTACACAGAATTTCTTTCGCTTCTGTCCACTCCTTCCGCCACCAGACGCCTCGGTCCACCCAAATTTTTTTTTCTTTGCAGGAAAATACGAAACACGTATTCCTTCATCTTACCTCTACAATATTTGAGCACAGTTTCATTCAATCCGGTCCACTTGCTTTTGCCTTTTGGGCGTCAATTTTCCAAATTTTGTGTGAGGGCCTTTTCCCCTTTACCGTTTTTCCACAGAAAATAAAAAAAATCGCATTAGTTTTTATTCGCATATTGTCATTACACAAAATTTCGTTGCAATTTTTCATGTTCTGTAGGCACTTCTGGCATACTATTATTAGCACTTTTGATATTTCGTGGTCAAAGATTTGGAGGGGTCTGTGGCCCACCTAACCGTTTTTCCAGGAAAATACGAAACCCGCATTCCCTCATTTTATGTCTACAATATATGTGCACAATTTCATTCACTTCGGTCCACTTGTTATTACCTTTCGGGCGTCAACTCTCAAAATTTTGGGTCTGGTTTATCGCTTCCTGAAACAACTTTACCACGGAAAATAGAAATACACGTATTAGTTTATTTTATGTGTAGTATCTACCTACCAAATTTTATCAAAATCGGAGTGTTACACTTGGGATGTGTTTCTTGTCCGTCTTTGTAGAATTATTTTCCTTGTTTTTCCATCAATAAGAAATTGCCTGACAAGTAAAGGGTCCAAATGGATGACTCGAGTTGCGGGATGACACTTAGTGCGACTGATAGAGGATATGTGCAAAGTTATAACGGCTGAACGCCATAAGAAACGGAGGGGGGTCAAAATTGATGGGAGGAGAGCTATGCTATGTTATTGAAATACATCAAATAAACTATTGAATCATGAAAATAGTGAAAGATAGACAATGCAAACGGTGATAGTTTCTCATATTGACAGAAGAAAAATGCTCAGAGTAGATCGCGAACCTCTGGCGGCACCTTCAAATCCGCCATTTTGAAATCTGTGATAATTTTGGAAATGGAAATGTAGTGATGTGATATATCAGTTAGGGCCAGCTTGTTCTCAAAAATCAATTATGAACTTTAGTGATCGGTATCTGTACTTAGTTGTTAGATTTAGGATAATCATCATAGTTATTTACGAAAATCTAGGAGACTGATACTCGTATGTTGAAAGTTTGGACTATCACGAAAACACATGCAGGTTGAACATGTCTAAACCCAAGAAAACTAACCTCGAAATTTGATATCCAAGTTGTATATTATTATATTTCACTGTCGAATATCAAATTTCACTGTTAGTTTTCTCGGTTTGTAGATATGAGTTATTTTTTGTCCATAATACGAATAATAATGCTAAAAGACTCACAAATCAAATTTAGTTCGTACCTTTAGCATTTCTTAAAATCAACGTTCAATTGTAGTTCTTGGCCTTTCAAAATTATGAGCCTCATAGACTCCTTCTTTCTTACAAATAATATAACCTATTGAAAAATTATCTTAACGGTATTTCATTTCTTAACGGTACGGTGAAGTATTTCATTTTAACGAACCACGATTATGCTCTTTAGGCTAAGCGAGACAATGATTAAGGTAAGTGAATGTTGATGGAAGATATGATGGAATGAGAATGTGGAAGGAAATTAAAGTATCCCGAGAAAACCCACACACGATACGATGGTGTCCACCACAAAGTTTCTTGGCTGAGGATCGAACCAGAGGCCCCACGTACCAGAAACAAGTGTTTACCACTGCTTCACAGTGTCCTCCCCCAATCCCTAAAAGACGCGGGCATCCAGTTAAGAATAACTGACATAAAAAAACGTACTTACCATTTTCTCACAAAGGAAACTCCACGAATCCCACATTCTGACCGTTTGTACTTCTTGTATGTTGGTTTATCACAAACATTATTTAGCATATTGATACATCTGTCAGAGTAATAATGTTTCCTTCAAAGTAGGAGCAGGTGACTTAGTGATAGAGCGCTTACTTCTGGTGCGGGATGGACCTCGTTCGATCCCAGACTTAAAGATTGTAGTGGATACCATCGTACCCGTGAGATTTCTCGGAAATATCCTGTTTTCTCCTACATTCTCATTTCACGAATTATTTCCCCAAAATTAGCTTCCATCCATTACCTCTCTTTATTATTGGATCGGATTTCAGTTTAGCATCCCTTGGGTAGCAAAATTACATGAGATATGGAGCTACGGATTAACGTGAGATCCGAAATGCTTGCGCTCCCGCCGCGAATCGGAGCCGGGTCCCTTTGCGAAAGTCGCAGACGCTACCCGATATCCATGCGTGATCTCTCTGTCTTCATTAGCCTAGAAGGGATAACATTTAAACTTTATGGACTTCATATAATTTCAGTTCTTCCTTGATACCCAATTCTATACTGAGACAAAGTAGATCAATCAAATGTGTCCATCTTCCCTTTTTTATAATTTTAATGATGTTCTTGTAACTTTGACTGTGTTCTAAAGATTCCTGTTAGTTGAATATCGTATTTAATTGTAGTTAACTTGCCTCGGTCAACGTTTCATAAAATATCCCCATAATTCTTCAATTTCTTTGAGGTGACCTTTGTGGTGCTCCTGTACCATATCGAGTTGTGCATTAATGGAAGCCATGGCTAAAAATAATATACATTTTGTTCTCGAGTTATCGCTGTTTTCGGAATTTTTGCGACTGGTTTTTGGCTGGTCATAGCGCCAAAAGGAAGCATTTGTGCACCCAAGTTGTCTTATGGTGTCAGGAATTAGCTCCCAAACGTTGTCAGTGTTGTTTTGAAACACGCTCTATATTTCTATCGTGTTTCTGATTAGCTTCTCTTTGCCAATCAATTTCCAGTATTCCCAAAACAAACCAAAAGTGAACTAAATTCACTAAATTGCCTACCCCCTATGCTTTCTTCTTGTATAGTACTTATTATATATTTATATTGTAGTTGACAGAGATTGCCAATATTGATTGAAATATCTGGTTAAAATGCTAGTAGAGGAATTCCCTCTTCAGTACAGAAATTCCCTCCTTGCATCCTACCGCAATTTTAGGCGAGATGGGATTAAGTAAGATGGGAATTCCCATCTCGCCTAAAATGATAGACATTCTTATCTTGGAGATATAAGTGGCTGATAAATCGTTAGGCTAAGTGGGATTAGGCTAGATGGGATGGAATCATCTGAAAATGTAGGGGGACGGTAGGTAGCGGCATGACGTCACCCCGTACCCCATGCCTATCTGTGTCCATTGTAAATGCTTAGGAAGTGGGGGTTCGCCATACCCAGTTTTTTGGAGGTGGGGATATTGTCCCCCGCGCTCCCACGCACTTTTAACCCTGCTGCTAAGTATTAATTGCTGTGATGACTAACGAAAAATATTATGTGATAATAATAATAATAATAATAATATAATAATAATAATAATAATAAAGGATCTGAATGATACAGATGTTTTTTCAACTTTTATTACAATTGCTGTGGGTTCCCATGAATCTGGTTATATTGTTTTTCTAAGGAATAAAGAGGCTTCAAACAACAATATGATTTGTATAAAAGAAAAAAAGCCTTATCAGTTGTATTACAAACTCACAACAGACCTTGTCTGTTTTTTTAAAACACAATGTTACGAGGCACAGAAGCCAGCACGCCTGCGGCGTTCTTGCTCTTTTGCCTCAGGCAGCTTCAGTACTAAAATTAAGACTTTCATTCTGTCAATTTATATGTAGCTATCAGTCAGTCACACAGGGTCTTTGCAACGCTGAATTTTACAAGAAAGGTTTTGTTCATCGGGCAGGTAGCGAAGCCCATCGTACATTGTAATCCCTTCCCCTCTTTTGCACAGTGTGTGAAATTTAACTTGTATACTGTAGTAAGTTACAGAAAAGAGAATGCTATTTTTTAAAATGACATTATCGAATAAGATTGACCATTATTACAGTATATTCAAGATGAAAAATATTCATTTAACAGTCGTCGTACTTAGTTGTCTGCACTGAAATTCCCATAATGTGCTTTCTTTTTTTCTAATATGAGCTCCGAGCTTCTTCGTGGCTAAGTGGTTAGCGTACGCGCCTTTGGCGTGAGAGACCCGGGTTCGATTTCGGTGAGAGCTCATGTAGTTCGGATTTCACGATTAATCAGTAGGTCCCGTCTCATATAGCCTCGCTGCTGAAAGGGACGACAAAATCAACTCAACTCATATTCAGCACCATAGGAGATATAACTCCGAGGGGAATTTTGTCCCTGGAAAACCTCCCAAAATCATCAACGGTACGAAATATGTCTGCAATGCAAGATGTCAATCATTTCCAACTCTATGCTCTGTGACCTAGTTTGCTTTTCATGTTTTCAGTAAACTAGACAGACAAAAGGAAGAATAGAGGCTTTCTTCCAGAAAATTGTGTTCAAGGGTGGGGGGTCACACAGGCCCGTATCCATGGGGAGTCTAGGGGGAAGGGCTTACAATAATTTTTTACATGAGAATGATTTATGAGCTTTAAATAGTCAGGCATTAAGATTTTTTCTTTTTGTTTTAGGATGATACTAGATTCGACTCCTGGTGTAAGCTCAACTTTCAATCCTGTGTCATTTGCATGTCTCGTTTCATACAGATTCGTTGAAAAACCTCTAAACATGTGCTATGACGTATGCGAACTAAAGTTTTTTTTAGCAAAAAAGAGAAATTTCTTGCTTTAGACTCTGCCCTGTAATCCAGTTTTTCTGGAGGCGAGATAGTATGGTTGGGAACTGCCAATCAGATTCAAGTTCCGAACCCACATTAAAAAGACCTTCCTTTATAACCTTGGTGTTGTATAAGGACGAAAAACAAAAATGTACTGATAGCTCCAGTAATAAATATTATGGGAAAGAGATTTAAAAAATAGGTGGTTTTGAAATAGAGAAAGGACAATACCAGAGCTTTATTAGTATTACTAGCATATATTACCCGCTTTGCTAAGTTGAAGTGAAAATTTAAAAGCACAACTCCGTATTTCATGTGTTTAGTACCCGTGAAATAGCTGTTTTCATTTTTAATGGCGTCGATTTAAACAGCATCGGAAAGATCATTGATCATCTCGGCGACCAAAAAAATCATGGATTCGACACCAATAATGGTCATTTTCGGTCATTTATATGTTTATTTCTTCCTCCCCCATGTTGCGGGGCAAGGCATCGAAAGTGTCACTGTTCATTTCAGCGACCCCCACAAATGTAGATTCAGCACTAATTATCGGTCATTTTCCATTATTTTTAAATATCTCTTCCTCCCTCTCCCCCAAGTTGTGGGGTTGAATTTGAATTTAAACGGGATCGAAAGTACCAATGTTCATCTAAGCGACCAAGAAAACTATAAAATTGACACTGATAGTGGCCATTATCAATCATTTTATATATCACTTTCTCCCCTTCCCGCAAGTGGCGGAACTGATTTTGCATTTAAACCGGATCGAAAATGTCACAGTTCATCAGAATGATCCCGAAAATTATGGATTAGGCACTAATATTGGTCATTTTTGATTATTATTATATACAGCTCCCCCTCCCCCGTGCTGTGGCACATAGAATCAGAATTGTCACTGTTAGTCTTAGCTACTCCTAAAACTATTGACTCGACACAAATATTACTCAGTTTTGATCATTTTTAAATGTTTATACCCCTCTCCTCCATTGTACCCCCCTTCCCAACTATTAGGACTGAACTTGGATTGAAACAGCATCAGAAGTGTCACTGTTTGTCTCATCGGGCCCGAAAACTATGGATTCAACACTAATATCGGTCATTTTTGATCATTTTAAAATTTCTCTTCCTCTCGCTCTCGCTACGTTGCTTTATGAAAGTGAACAGCCTAAAGTAATCCCTGCCCCTACACTCATGTATATTGAAAATATGATCAAGATCGGTCGGGTGGTTCAAGAGTGATGAAGTCACAAAGGCAGTCATATTTTTTTTACATATATTTCCCCCTCCCCCTCCCCTATATTGGCTCGTCAAAGTGAAACGATAAAAAAAACACCCAAGGCCCGAAACTCATATTTGTTGAAAATTAGATGGAGATTGGATGGGTGGTTCAAAAGTTATTAGGTTTTATTAATTTCTATTTATATGTCCTCCTCCCCACTCCCTAGGATGTACCCTTAAAGTGAAATTACAAAAATGTTTCCAGATCGAAACCTCATATATCTTGAAAATTTGATTGCGATCGGTCGGATATTAAAGATAGTTCAAGAGTTATTAAGTTACCAAAATAGTCACTTTCAGTCTTATATAAATTGATTTTTATATATCTCCCCTCCTTCTCCGTCCCCACGTTGCTCCGTTAAATTAAAATTACAAAAACGATCCCAGGCCTGAGTCTCATGTATGTTGAAAATTTGATCAAGATTGGTAGAGTGGTTCAGGAGTTATTAAGTTTTATTTATTTCTACACCCCCTCCTCCTAAGTTCTACGTTCAAAGTGAATAGCCTTTAACCAGCCCAGCCGTAAAACTCATCCATGTTACGAATTTGATCAAGATCGGTGGGGCGGTTCGGGAGATTTAGAGTCACAAACATATTGTTTCTTAATTATATATATATTAGTAGTGTCGAATCTAGATATTTTCAGATGGGGGCAACGTGTGCCATGGCCCGCAACATGGGGGAGGAGGAAATATACATATAAATGACCGAAAATGACCATTATTGGTGTCGAATCCATGATTTTTAGGGTCGCCTAGATGATCAATGATCTTTCCGATGCTGTTTAAATCGATGCCATTAAAAACGAAAACAGCTATTTCACGGGTACTAAACACATGAAATACGGAGTTGTGCTTTTAAATTTTCATTTCAACTTAGCAAAGCGGGTAACATATGCTAGTAATACTAATAAAGCTCTGGTATTGTCCTTTCTCTATTTCAAAACCACCTATTTTTTAAATCTCTTTCCCATAATATCTATTACTGGAGCTATCACTATATTTTTGTTTTTCGTCCTTATACAACACCAAGGTTATAAAGGAAGGTCTTTTCAATGTGGGTTCGGAACTTGGAACTGATTGGCAGTTCCCAACCATACTATCTCGCCTCCAGAAAAACTGGATTACAGGGCAGAGTCTAAAGCAAGAAATTTCTCTTTTTTGCTAAAAAAAACTTTAGTTCGCATACGTCATAGCACATGTTTAGAGGTTTTTCAACGAATCTGTATGAAACGAGACATGCAAATGACACAGGACTGAAAGTTGAGCTTACACCAAGAGTCGAATCTAGTATCATCCTAAAACAAAAAGAAAAATCTTAATGGCTGACTACTTTAATGCTCATAAATCATTCTCATGTAAAAATTTAGGGTGAGCCCTCCCCAGTAGACCCCCCATGGATACGGGCCTGTGTGACCCTCCACCCTCGAACACAATTTTCTGGAAGAAAGCTTCTATTCTTCCTTTTTGTCTGTCTAGTTTACTGAAAACATGAAAAGCAAACTAGGTCACAGAGCATAGAGTTGGAAATGATTGACATCTTGCATTGCAGAATATTTCGTACCGTTGATGATTTTGGGAGGTTTTCCAGGGACAAAATTCCCCTCAGAGTTATATCTCCTATGGTGCTGAATATGAGTTGAGTTGATTTTGTCGTCCCTTTCAGCAGCGAGGCTATATGAGACGAGACCTACTGATTAATCGTGAAATCCGAACTACATGAGCTCTCATCGAAATCGAACCGGGGTCTCTCACGCCAAAGGCGCGTACGCTAACCACTTAGCCACGAAGAAGCTCGGAGCTCATATTAGAAAAAAAGAAAGCACATTATGGGAATTTCAGTGCAGACAACTAAGTACGACGACTGTTAAATGAATATTTTTCATCTTGAATATATTGTAATAATGGTCAATCTTATTCGATAATGTCATTTAAAAAAATAGCATTCTCTTTTCTGTAACTTACTACAGTATACAAGTTAAATTTCACACACTCTGCAAAAGAGGGGAAGGGATTACAACGTACGATGGGCTTCGTTCGCTTCCTATCCGATGGACAAAACTTTTCTTGTAAAATTCAGCGTTGCAAAGAACCTGTGTGGTTGACTGATAGCTACACATAAATTGACAGAATTGTAGTACTGTCTGCCTGAGGCAAAGTCTCAATTTTAATACTGAAGCTGCCTGAGGCAAAAAAGCAAGAACACCGCAGGCGTGGTGGCTTCTGTGCCTCGTAACATTGTGTTTAAAAAAAGAGACACAAGGTCACTCGTCAGTGCTTAGTGCTTAGTTTTTTTTCTTTTATACAAATCATATTGTTTTTTGAAGCCTCTTTATTCCTTACAAAAACAATATAACCAGATTCATGGGAAACCACAGCAATTGTAATAAAAGTTGAAAAAATATCTGTATCATTCAGATCCTTTATTATTATTATTATTATTATTATTATTATTATTATTATTATTATTATCACATAATATGTTTCGTTAGTCATCACAGCAATTAATACTTAGCAGCAGGGTTAAAAGTGCGTGGGAGCGCGGGGGACCCTATCCCCACCTCCAAAAAACTGGGTATGGCGAACCCCCACTTCCTAAGCATTTACAATGGACACAGATAGGCATGGGGTACGGGGTGACGTCATGCCGCTACCTACCGTCCCCCTACATTTTCAGATGATTCCATCCCATCTAGCCTAATCCCACTTAGCCTAACGATTTATCAGCCACTTATATCTCCAAGATAAGAATGTCTATCATTTTAGGCGAGATGGGAATTCCCATCTTACTTAATCCCATCTCGCCTAAAATTGCGGTAGGATGCAAGGAGGGAATTTCTGTACTGAAGAGGGAATTCCTCTACTAGCATTTTAACCAGATATTTCAATCAATATTGGCAATCTCTGTCAACTACAATATAAATATATAATAAGTACTATACAAGAAGAAAGCATAGGGGGTAGGCGATTTAGTGAATTTAGTTCACTTTTGGTTTGTTTTGGGAATACTGGAAATTGATTGGCAAAGAGAAGCTAATCAGAAACAGGATAGAAATATAGAGCGTGTTTCAAAACAACACTGACAACGTTTGGGAGCTGATTGCTGACACCATGATAAGACAACTTGGGTGCACAAATGCTTCCTTTCGGCGCTATGACCAGCCAAGAACCAGTCGCAAAAATGCCGAAAACAGCGATAACTCGAGAACAAAATGTCGGATCGAAGTCGGGGGATAGGAAATGTATATTATTTTTAGCCATGGCTTCCATTAATGCACAACTCGATATGGTACAAGAGCAGCACAAAGATCACCTCAAAGAAATTGAAGAATTATGGGGATATTTTATGAAACGTTGACCGAGGCAAGTTAACTACAATTAAATACGATATTCAACTAACAGGAATCTTAGAACACAGTCAAAGTTACAAGAACATCATTAAAACTATAAAAAAGGGAAGATGGACACATTTGATTGATCTACTTTGTCTCAGTATAGAATTGGCTATCAAGGAAGAACTGAAATTATATGAAGTCCATAAAGTTTAAATGTTATCCCTTCTAGGCTAATGAAGACAGAGAGATCACGCATGGATATTGGGTAGCGTCTGCGACTTTCGCAAAGGAGACCCGGCTCCGATTCGCGGCGGGAACGTAAGCATTTCGGATCTCACGTTAATCCGTAGCTCCATATCTCATGTAATTTTGCTATCCAAGGGATGCTAAACTGAAATCCGATCCAATAATAAAGAGAGGTAATGGATGGAAGCTAATTTTGGGGAAATAATTCGTGAAATGAGAATGTAGGAGAAAACAGAATAATTCCGAGAAATCTCACGGGTACGATGGTATCCACTACAATCTTTAAGTCTGGGATCGAACGAGGTCCATCCCGCACCAGAAGTAAGCGCTCTATCACTAAGTCACCTGCTCCTACTTTGGAGGAAACACTATTATTCTGACAGATGTATCGATATGCTAAATAATGTTTGTGATAAACCAACATACAAGAAGTACAAACGGTCAGAATGTGGGATTCGTGGAGTTTCCTTTGTGAGAAAATGGTAAGTACGTTTTTTTATGTCAGTTATTCTTAACTGGATGCCCGCGTCACTTAGGGATTGGGGGAGGACACTGTGAAGCAGTGGCAAACACTTGTTTCTGGTACGTGGGGCCTCTGGTTCGATCCTCAGCCAAGAAACTTTGTGGTGGACACCATCGTATCGTGTGTGGGTTTTCTCGGGATACTTTAATTTCCTTCCACATTGTCATTCCATCATATCTTCCATCAACATTCACTTACCTTAATCATTGTCTCGCTTAGCCTAAAGACCATAATCGTGGTTCGTTAAAATGAAATACTTCATTTAATTTTACAGGGGTTGCTTACAGTGTGTCGGTGGGATACCGTTAAGATAATTTTTCAATAGGTTATATTATTGATACTAATATTTGTAAGAAAGAAGGAGTCTATGAGGCTCATAATTTTGAAAGGCCAAGATCTACAATTGAAAGTTGATTGTAAGAAATGCTAAAGGTACGAACTAAATTTGATTTGTGAGTCTTTTAGCATTATTATTCGTATTATGGACAAAAAATAACTCATATCTACAAACCGAGAAAACTAACAGTGAAATTTGATATTCGACAGTGAAATATAATAATATACAACTTGGATATCAAATTTCGAGGTTAGTTTTCTTGGGTTTAGACATGTTCAACCTACATGTGTTTTCGTGATAGTCCAAACTTTCAACATACGAGTATCAGTCTCCTAGATTTTCGTAAATAACTATGATGATTATCCTAAATCTAACAACTAAGTACAGATACCGATCACTAAAGTTCATAATTGACTTTTGAGAACATGCTGGCCCTAACTGATATATCACATCACTACATTTCCATTTCCAAAATTATCACAGATTTCAAAATGGCGGATTTGAAGGAGCCGCCAGAGGTTCGCGATCTACTCTGAGCATTTTTCTTCTGTCAATATGACAAACTATCACCGTTTGCATTGTCTATCTTTCACTATTTTCATGATTCAATAGTTTATTTGATGTATTTCAATAACATAGCATAGCCCTCTTCCCATAGCGAAAGGTAATAGCAAGTGGACCGAAGTGAATGAAATTGTGCACACATATTGTAGACATTAAATGAGGGTATACGGGTTTCGTATTTTCCTGGAAAAACGGTTAGGTGGGCCACAGACCCCTCCATATCTTTGATCACGAAATATCAAAAGTGCTAATAATAGTATGCCAGAAGTGCCTACAGAACATGAAGAATTGCAACGAAATTTTGTGTAGTGACAATATGCGAATATAAACTAATGCCCTTTTTTATTTTCTGTGGAAAAACGGTAAAGGGGAGAAGGCCCTCACACAAAATTTGGAAAATTGACGCCCAAGAGGCAAAAGCAAGTGGACCGGATTGAATGAAACTGTGCTCAAATATTGTAGAGGTAAGATGATGGAATACGTGTTTCGTATTTTCTTGCAAAGAAAAAAAAATGGGTGGACCGAGGCGTCTGGTGGCGGAAGGAGTGGACAGAAGCGAAAGAAATTCTGTGTAGATATTGGATATGTAAAATAAGACCTTTCGTGTTTGACAAGTGTATCCATCTGATTTTTCAAATTTGAAAGATCAACAGTAAGCACAAAGAGTATATATAGTATTTTATAATATTTCGGGAGGCACCTTTAACGCTTGCAATGTTTTCGTGATCAAATGTTTGGAGGACTCCGTGCCCCACCCAACCATCTTTTTTTCCAGGAAAATACGAAATTCGTATTCCCTTATTTTGTGTGTAAAATATTTGTGCATAATTTCATTCACTTCGGTTCACTTCTTCTTGCCTTTCGGGCGTAAACTTTCAAAATTTTCGGTGATAGTTTTGCCCTCTAAAACCGTTTTTCCGCAGAAAATAAAAACAAGTATTCATTTATTTCTTGCGTATTGTCAACACGTAAAGTTTCCCTGCAATTCTTCATGTCCTTTACACATTTGACCTAGTGTTACTGACACATTTCATATTTCGTGGTCAAAGGTTTGGAGGTGTCCGTGCACCACCCAACCGTTTTTCTTTATGAAAATACAAAACCCGTACCCTCATTTTACGTCTGCAATCTCTGTTCACAATTTCAATCACTTCGGTTCACTTCTTCTTGCCTTTCGGGCGTCAGCTTTAAAAATTGTATCCCTGTATATTATTTATAATTTATATCTTGCATTTATTAATAACTAGCTGAAATACCCACTTTTCGCAAGGGTCAGATAAAGTATCTATGTAAACATACTGAACAACGAAACGATAAAATATCGGTAATTTTCTACTACTTTTACATATCACTGTAAACGCGGCCTGAGACACCCCTGTTTGAAATTTAAAAAGAACGTCTCTGGTCCCCAGGTGATGGGAGTTGTATTTAGAAGTCAACGCCTCTGGAAGAATCAGCATTCATCTCAGCGACCGTGAAAACTAAGGATTTGACACTAATATAGGTCATTTTGGATTATTTTTACATGTTTCGGTATCCCCCGTTGACTCCGGACCGCATATAATGATAGCTGATTTTGAGTAATCGCTAATGGAAATGTCACCATTGATTTCAGCGACCGTGAAAACTATGGATTTCACACTAATATCGGTCATTTTGGATTACTTTTACGTGTCTCGGTGTCGCCCCCAGTGACTTTCGACCCTTAGCCGAATTGGGTGAATGCGTTCGGAGTTTCACCGTTGAGCTCAGCGACCACGAAAGCTATGGATTTGACACTTATATCGGTCATTTTAGATAATTGTTACATGTCTCGGTAACCTGCCCCACATGTCACCCGGGCCCGCATACAATTTCACCTGAATTTGCAAGTCATCGCTAATGAAAGTGTCACCATTGATCTCAGCGACCGCGAAAACTATGGATTTGATATTCATATCTGTCATTTTGGATTATTTTTACATCTTGGTAACCCCCCCCCCCCACATGTGACCCTCGGTCCGCATACAATGGTAGCTAAATTTGCAAGTCATCGCTAATAAAATTGTCACCATTGATCTTAGTGACCGCGAATATTTTGAATTTGACACTAATATCGGTCATTTTGGGCTATTTTAACATGTCTCGGTATCCCCTACCCGCTGACCCGCGGCCCGCACACAATAGTAGCTGAATTTGCAAGTCATCGCTAATGGAAGTGTCACCATTGATTTCAGCGAGCGCAAAAACTATGGAATTGTCACTAATATCGGACATTTTGGGCTATTTTTTACATGTCTCGGTATTTCTCCCCCCCGCCATTGCCGTTGAGCCCCTGTCCGCATACATTTGTTATTAAATTTGCAATTCATTGCTAATGAAAGTGTCAAAATTGATTTCAGCGACCGCGAAAACTTGACACTAATATTGGTCATTTTGGATTACTTTTATATGTTTCGATATTTCGCCCCCCCCCCCCGCGGTTACCCCTGGCAAGGAGCCGAATAGCATGAATTTGGAAGTTTATTGCGAGAGGAGCTTCATTATTGATTTCAGCGACCGCGAGAACTATGAATTCGACACTAATATCGGAAATTTTCTACTACTTTTACATGTCCCGATAAACGCTCCCCTGAGACCCCCTAATTCGAATTTTGAGAAAAACGTTTAACTCTGATCTGGAGCGTGGATAAAGGTATTTGTGACTAAAATTTGGTAACTCTCGGTCTATTTGTCTGGTTCCCAAGCCGGTTCCGTAAAAGCCCCACTGAGACCCCTCTGGTTCGAAATTTGAATAGAAATCGGCTTCGTCTTGATCTGGCGCCTAGGTCAAGGTACACCTGACCAAAATTTGGTAGCTCTCGGTCCACTCGTCTGGTTCCCAGGCCGCACACAGAC
Source organism: Thermobia domestica (assembly GCF_964235325.1). NCBI lineage: Eukaryota > Metazoa > Arthropoda > Insecta > Zygentoma > Lepismatidae > Thermobia > Thermobia domestica. The sequence goes on from NC_137460.1 coordinate 173,924,493, forward strand.
CGACAGACAGACATACAGACAAACACACAAACACACTCTTTATTTTATTTATATTAGATAAAGAATTAATATACTGAATATCAGCTCTCCAACTTGAACGGCTTGTGAGATACTAAAATTTTCGCAAAAATTCGGACCTCAGAATATGTAATATAATGAAACCGATACATGTATGATAACTTCCTAGTTGAGATTGAGGCCTAAGTATATACCAAAAATCATTTCATTTGACTTTGCAACTTATATATGATGAACATGCCGACATAGTTACATTCAATTTTTTATATAATAATTCATATATTACACATTAATCAAACATTTTTCCCAGTAGTTAGCTCCTCAAAGAAATCAGGCTGCGTCTCAAATAAGTTCTATTGCTATTATTACAGTTGCAAATATCAATATTTAAAATTGCCTGAAGTTCTTTTGCCAATAGAAACAAATGAAAAGAAAAAGGATGCCTTGAAAGTAGACAAATTCACCAGTGTTCAGAAGCTGTCTACAATGCACTTAGCAGAATGAGTCTGTGGGTCGTAATACGTTGTTAAGATAGAGTGGGTCCTTGAGGGTGGGGGGTTGCAGTGGGTCACGTTCTGTTGACCCGTGGCCCCCCGACCCGCTCCATCTCTGGACTGTACATACGGATAAAACAATCATATATATGTATTTTAACCTTCTTGATTTTACTGAACCTTCACTAATTTAAGATAATTTACAAAAAATGCAAGAAAGCAATTATTAATAACATATATAAAAATATAGAAATGTATTTTGAAGGAAAAAGTGACTGGTGTATTCGAGACTCGAACTCGAGTTGCCTACTCAACAAGCAGACACCTTACCGACTTATCTACGGCACAACGTGCAACTAATAGTTTCGAAGCTTTATTTCTAATGTGTGTGTTACCTAATACGGCTACCAGATGTCAGTAGTGGTGCGATCACCGTCTTGAAGACCCATTTCGAGGTTACGAAATCACTCTTTTAACCCCCATTAATCCGATTTTTATATACCTCTCTCTGTCTCTCTCTCTCTCTCTCTCTCTCTGTCTATATATATATATATATATATATATATATATTGACAACAGTAAGTAAGAGTATAGATTAAGTTATTCTTGATTTTAATCTACAGAACAAATGCGTTTAATGAAAACATGGGGCCTGTTGCCGTAGATGGCTAAAGGCCGTAAATAAAATTCAAACTTCAAGTGTAACTGGGGTAACTCCCGACATTGGCTGATTTAAGACGTTTGATAACAGCGCGGGTAATGGCGGGTTTATAAACGCACGGAGTTGATACAGCGCGTGCAGGTAAGTGGTTACACCGTTTGACTGTCGTTCTAAGGGTCCAGGGTTCGAGTCTCGGCCTGGATGGAGTTAACTTTTTTCAAGGAATTAAACACTATAAATAATGTTCGCGAATGAGATTTATCCTATGAAGGGAGAAAAACCAGGACGGATACAGCGGGCAGGAGGAAAGACGGACACTGTTTATCCTTAAGTGTTAAAATTTAATTTATTCCCATGTCTTTTGCTCTTTCCTTCTTTTCTCATTTTGTTTAGCTTTCCATACTTTTTCGGTCTCTGCATGATGCGTATTATTCTTTTCGTTTCCTTTGCATTAATTCCTATCTCTTTGATCTTAAAGTGAATGAATTTTCTGCAGATTTATCTCGTGGTTGTTTCTCTAAGTGATGCTCTCAGATAGTAATACTTTTTCCTCCAAATGTAGGAATATCCTGGCATGTTATGTTTTCGGGCACGTATTTGCTGTCATGTTGGTTGTCCAACTATCAGACATCGAGTGAAACTATTCTGCTACTGGAAAAAGCTATCATTTCTTATGTATCCAACCTCCAGTTTCTACTGTCGCTGACTGTACCATAGAATCCCCAAAGGGTTAATGGATGTTACAAAATGTTTACTATGCAGTGATACGCGAAGAACACGGAGAACCGAATAGACTGATAAGTTACTTTGATACAAATCAACATTTAAAAATGTACAAGAAAACCTGTAAGAGTAATCAAAACCATAGTCACTGATGAAGAATTCAATTACGTCGAAACAGTTAACTTTTACTTAATCTTTATTACAACAGTACGGTCGCCACCCTAAGCGAGAATCAAAAAAGAAAAGAAATCCTGCCATATATCGAATGGTAGGAATCGGAGTTTCTTGAGAAATCTTTGAAACATTACCTTGAAGCTGCAAGTTAAACAATAAATCCCTAAGTCCTTCACCAGACAAAAACATGTATTAAAATAGAATATTATATTTAGTGAAGATAGCATTATATTACTTTGAAATAGAACTTCGATACGCGTCAGGGTTTTGCGACATTATTGTATTGGCAATTGAGAATTTTGTATTCGGCTGAATACAAAATATTACATCTTAAAATAAAACCTTGTTAGTGGAACAAATAAAATGAACATATACTTAAATAAACTACAGGTAAAATCGATCAGGTGGGCAAAAATGATAAAAGTTTGAATACAAATACATTTTATGTTCTCCTTGGAGTCCATTGAGTAACATATCTAAAACACAAACCATCTGTAATATGAATTCAATCGAATCAACATAACTTTGAGAAACACTATAAAAAAAAGTAACAAAACTATAACTCGGCAGCAGAGACGCCAACATTCAAAGAATAAGACATAATACGTAAACCATATTACGTTATTAAGAGAACATATTTAATATACAGCAAACAAATTGTTTTATTATTACATATGCTTAAGTTTAAACGAAGTTTTATTTATAATTTTTACTTTTATGATTCAGTCTTTGTTCGAATTTAAATAGTCTTAAATTTCCAGTTAAATAGGTACTTGTAATAAGTTTATTGAAGCTAAACCGAATAAAGTGAAGCATCTTTGAACAAATTATAGTTCTAGTAGTATTTTAGATTACTCATAAATCGTTATGAAAGTCAACTCTTCACATTAAAGTCATAAATTCGGAGCTAAAGACGAGATTGTGAATTATCACTTATACCGTAAAACATTTAACTTCACATCAAAGTTAAGAAACTGCTTGCCTTCATTTATCTTATTATAATAAGAAGCAATTAAAACGTTGTACTTTCCACTGAAACACCATTAATACTGTATGATAAATCACTGTCACTGTCACTATTCTTAAAGAAGAAAGAAAACTTTACTGCAAGTATCAGTCAATGTGCAACTATCTGCACAAAATCTGAGGTGTCCCGTATTCTCATGGAGAAAATATGGCAGGTTTATTTACGCTGGAAGATGTTAATTCATGTAAGACATTTTGAAACATTTATTTGTTTCATACAACATGAATTGTATCTTTGTTTTAAATTAATAGACCCCTTTTGGTATCCATATTTGGCGAACGTCAGTCAGGCTTCTGGATGACTTGATTTACAATTGTTCGTTTGTCTGCTGAGCTCCTTTATGGCTAAGCGGTTAGTGTACGCGTCTTCGGCGTGGGTGACCCGGGTTTGCTTCCCGGAGGGAGCTCACGTGGTTCGGATTCCACTTTAATCAGTAGGTCCCGTCTTATATAGCCTCGCTGCTGAAAGGGACGTTAAACACAAAATCAACTCAACTTTCGGCCTTTTAAGTTAAAATTTTCAGAGTACAAGCACGAGACACTCTAAATTTCCTGTTTAGATTTTGGCGGCATACCAACGTAAATTATCAAAATGGCGGCCATTTTGTCAAATGAGCGATTATCTACGCTACGAAGCGCAATTTTCAGTCTTTTAAGTTGAAATTTTGACGGTAGAAGCACAAGATATGCTAAATTTGCTGTGTAGATTTTCTCGGCGGTCCAATGTAAAAAAAATCAAAATGGCGGCCATTTTTTCAAAACGGCAGTGAGTAGAAAATTGTTGCAAGTTGTGACAATGACAATATTGAAATATGAATCAGATTTTAACACTTTTACCCCAAAGACATTGAAATATTTCGAAAAAAAAACGATTAAACCCGAAAATACCCGAAAAAACCATATGGGCCCAGGTGGGTTTGGCTTTTTCAAAAAAGCCCGGGTTTTTTCAAACCCTGGTTCATGATGAACTTTTCTCCTCAAAGAAGTTTTAATAGTAGTTGCTAATGGTTTTCTACAGATGTTAATGTTAAATTGTTTAATTTTTTCAAACTTCCGATGTCCAAGTTTTTGTACCTACACATCGTGAAACAATGTCAGGAGAAAGGGTTAACACTCGGAAAATGAAAATGAAATTTTTTTGAGTTATACGTCGCACGGTTATGCCGGTTAGGCTAAAGGAGACGGTGATGATGAGAGATGAATGAAAATGGTGGAATGAAGAAAGTGGGACGAAACTGGAGAATCCCGAGAAAGCCCACGCACACGGTGTTTGTCCACCACAAAGTTCACTTGACAGGAGCAGGGTTTGAACCAGGAATCCCATGCACCAGAGATGAACGCTCTACCACTGAGCCACCGCGGCCCGCAGAAAATCAAAATAAGACAGTCTGGTGCAGGTGTAGTTTTGGAGCACTACATTTTGGAAGATTTACAGGTAAAATTCAATACTCTTCATGAAAAGACATGTTAATAATTAACGAATTTCTACAGTTAACTTAATTACATACAATGTAATACAACTGTATCTTAGGTTTACTAATGTTAAATTATTACAAGTGCTTTACGACGAATAAAACAAATGAGTGCATATGAAAAATGGCTCTATTAGATGTTATTTTCAACGGGCGGTTTATTTATGCACCGTGTACACTGGCATCATATTTCTGCACAGTGTGCAGAACCTGTATTTTGTTTACAAGTGGAGAGTTACTAGTATGAAACAACAAGTGTTGTTGAAACTTGTATTTTTCTCAAAAGGCACTTCCTTCTACTACCCTCACTTCTGCTCATACACACTATCGCTGACGTGCCTGCTCCCTTCGGACGTATTCAAGCGTGGGCCCACCAGCTTCGCCCTATCTGACTCGGTTCGATAGCATTCGTGCTATTTAGTGGCCACCCAGCACAGATTGTTTTGTGCTTTTTTGCGCTGTTTTTATGCTAGACATCTGGAAGCCTTATTTATACGCAAATCGTAAAAGAATTATAATTTTTCAACAATTACTTCTAGAGGTCCCCTTGAATTTTATTTATGCCAAGTAAAATATATTCCGCCCATTGGAAACCGTCTAGGGGACAATAAAAAAGAAACTGGTGAAAGAATTATAATTTTTCAATTTTTTTCTAGTATTGCGCCACAAGTACACCTGTACACAAGAGCGTTTAACCACTACCACATTTCTCCTGTATTTTTTTTTTAATTGGAAGTTTTCGCTCACATGTGAAACAAGTCCTGCAGTATAAAATCTAGTGGATCTTATTAGGTTACTAAAGAGACACTAAATACTAGAGAATATTAAAGAAACACAAACCTTGTCATGGCACTAAGCATTATGAGAAATTGTCCCCGTTTCTCTAAGATAATTATCTTCCTTTTTGTTATTTAGGCTTAAAACTTATGTACAAATCCGAACTTGCGTTCGTTCAGGTTTATTTTAGGCGCAACACCCGGAATAATTTATGAAAAATTTTAATTATTTCACCAATTTCCTTCCTATTGCTTCTAAAATATTTCCACTGGGCGACATGAAAATATCACACCTGGCATAGATAAAATTATTAACTGGTTCTAGCAGCCAAGTTATCCTTTAACCTCCAGTTGGTTACCGATTATTTTTCTCAGTGTACCACTCACCGCGCTACCGTTTTTCCCCTGGAGTACGATTTCTGCTTGGAAATAGCGTTCCTTTGATTGTATTATAAGAGTGCGGCCTGTATACCACCTCGCTTTATTAAGTATTTTTGCCATAAGAAAAGGTTGCGGGTCACTTTCACACTCTATTATGCAACAACTATTCACAAAAAGACAAAATCAAGCTATCACCTCTAGCAGTAAGTCAGAGCACTTAATCTAAAAATTATCCAAACTAACCTAACCTAAATTTAGGGATTTATTGTTGTAACGCACAACCAATTTGAAAATCGAAAAAAAATGTACCAAAACGTACTCCGATCGGTTATATTTGGTTGGATTAGATTAAGATACGTTCGATTACTTTACATTAGGTTAGGGACATAAAAACTACAGTGCAAAAAACAAAAATCATCCTGTGCTAGTCAGGGCCGGATCCAGGACGAATTTCTAGGGGGGAGGTAGGTTGTAATACTACTACTTAGAGCTACTTTTAAGTACTCCAAACTCCGGAATGGGTTTTATTTATATATAAAATAAAAAAGTTTACTCTTTTGGGAGGGGGGCAATCGCCCCGATCGCTCCCCTTGGATCCGTCCCTGGTGCTAGTTGTCCACTGAAAATCACGAATTCTATATAAGTGAGTCAGGGCAGGGCAACGCTGGTGTGACGCGCTGTAGCGCGGGGGGGTGTTCGAAGGGGACAAGTGCGTCAGCGACGGTGGGTATACGCGTAAGCGAGGGTAGTGAAAACATGTGGGTTTTGGTAATCATACATATTGCAATGTCACTTGTTATGGTTTCATACTAGCAACGCTTCAGGTGTAAACATAAAATACAGCTTTCGTACACTGTGCAGAAATTCATTGCCGTTGAGTTAGAAGCCACTTACCTTAAAAACTAAGGCATACAAACTTTTGCAATTTCAAGAAGAAAATCGTCTTCTTAACTGTCCCTCGTTTTTTTAAAATAAAAAATTAAGTGAAATCGTTAAGTTTTTTGTCCCACGGTTATGCCGGTTAGGCTAAAGAAGACGGTGATGATGAGTAATGAATGAAATGGTAGAATGAAGAAAGTATAAATAAACGGGAGAATCCCGAGGAAACCCACGCAGACGGTGTTTGTCCACCATAAAGTTCACATGGCGATGGTTGGGAGCGAACCCGGGACCCCAAACACCAGAGGTGAACGTTCTACCACTGAGCCAGCGCGGACCCTTTATAATCGAGTTCTTGATATACCTTAGGGTTCCGTGAAGGTAAGCAGAAAGGTAACAAATAGAATCGAAGTTAATACACAGGTTGGGCTAGGTAATATCATTTAAATCACTTTCTTTGATACTCCCCCAGTAGGAATAATGTACTTGGGTCGGGCGTGGGAAGATTTTCAAAAAATTTCCCATGGGAACGTTCCCTGGACGCTGTTGCTATGCTAGTATAAGGAAGTATACCCTTGGACGCCTACCAGATGTAGAAACAAGACAAAACATGCCTTTTTCGTGTTCTTGTCGTGTATTGGCTAATAATTTGAAGCCCCAACCCCCCACCCCTCCTGCGAAGAGCGTAAGCGGAACGTATGTGCTTGTGTAGGTCATTCTGTTAGCAGCTGTTGCAAAGGAAGAAACGTCAAAATTTAAAGATGTCATCGTCAATGAGTTTATTAGATAAGCTTAATAAGCCATCAATGATACCCTTTACAAAAATGCGAGATTTGGAGATTGGAGTACCATTTCGTATTGTAAACTGTGAGATAATTACAACGGTATATGGCAGGAAGGCATGCGTGACATTTGAAGGAGGCGAAAAATTGATTTTACCTGGACGTTGTACTGAAAAATTGGAAGCAGATAATCGTGCATTATTAACGTATTTACAAAGTGGGAATGTCTGTTTAATATATAAAGGAATAAAGATTAATGTATCTGGACGTAACATGCACCATCTTGAATTTACTGAACTTGTTTACTCATCGTAAGTGTATGGTGGCATGTACAAACAAGATGAAACATGAATTTTCCTCTTTGCCCCTCCTCTTCATGCATACACAGTCATCTGTATGCATAGTGTCGTTATTCTGTGCTGGGCAGCGACTGAAGTAACATGTCTTTGAGTGCTTGTGCATCAACTATGGACACCAAGAAAGAGTACTTGTTAAATGTTGAATATGGACTTAATTCAATGAAAACCAAATTAATTTGTATTGGACTGGATAGTGATACATTTGAACCAGTGATTCGTGTTGGCAAAGGACTTGTGTTTGGAGTGGAGTTAAATTTGGCAGAGTGGGAGAAACTTTTAGATTCTAGAGACTATTTAAATTCTCAAGTGGAAATTACATTTATAAAATCTCTTGGTCGAAAAAACGAACTGGTGGTGCGAAAACTAATGGGTGAAAAATTAGTGATGTTAGAGAAGAAAGGAACACTTCATGCTCCTCGAAACACTGTGTACTTAACTTCAAGTGATTGGCTTTATTTCTTGGAAATATTACCGTGTATTGAACATGCTGTGAAAAACAGTAAAGTTTGGAGTGTTGTGCTACGTGAATATTTTGACTTGTGTACAGATACTATTCGTAATCATGTACAATTGCAGTGTCTTACATGCAGAGGACTTGCCGGAATCCATACCTGTGTAGACGAACAGGGTATTATTAATGGTATGAACATCAGTTTTCCAAGTGTCTCTCTTGATAAGAACAGTGATGTGAACACTGATGGTGAACGAATAAAATTGGAAATGAAAGTATTTTGCAAACAAACACTCATAGATTCAATTATGGCTGATTTATTTGATAGTGTATCGACACAGCCATGGTGGGGGGAAACCGATACTCAACCTTCGGAGGGTATCAATGAAGTGAACGTCTCTTCATAAAGAAGAAGAAGAAAATTGATTTGTTTTTACATGTATACTAAACAACGTAATATCAAATGTAATAAAAATATATATAGTGAAAGCGAAATGTTTTATTTGTGTGTTTTGTGTTCGTTTCATACACCTCAATATGATAGGATTTTTAATTTTTTACAAGAAAAAAATCCTAACATATTTTTTTCCTCGTATATTATAAGTGATACGTATAATAATAATAATAATAATAATAATGAATTCAAATTCTTGAAATGAATGTTAAAATAAAAATTGGTATTTGAAATTATTATTATTATTATTATTATACAACTTTGTCTTAAGTATGATAGGGCTTTTATATTTTTTTTAAAAAAGGAACTTAAATACTTAATATTAAAATTTTAAAAACAAAAGTCCTATCATAATAATAATATTGAATTTCACATACTTGATTTAATTTACGAAAGAATAACTGATTAAGTATTTGAATTCATTATTATTATGTAGTTACGTGATTACATCATTGAATTAAAAAATCAGTTTTAGAATCTTTTTTTTTAAAAAAACTCTATGAAGTTCTTTAATTCAATGACTTAAAAATATGTTTTATGATATGTGTATTTAATTACATAATTGATCATAAAACATATTTATTTATTAGGAAACGGAGAAAATAACAAATAGAACATTTGTTTTCAAAGAGAAAAAATAATACAAAGTATTTATTGCTGATGAAACTATTTACACAATTAAAACGACGGTAAGTATAGTACATTTTTAAAAGAACGTTAGATTTTTTCATTGTTCAGGTGATGATAACTTCACAACTGCCATATACTGTTCACTGATGATGACCATACACAGTTCAATTAATGATACTACTGCTGTTGATGATGGTGATGAAACGTAGACAGAAGTCATAGTGTACAATGATGATGATGTCCATACACACGATGGCGATCTTTTACTCTCTGAAATGAAAAAAATTGAAAAACAAATTTAAAATTTATTTTATCTATAATCATGAACAAATAAAACAACAAATGATAATACAAACACATTATAATAAATAAGAAGAAGAAGAATAAATGACTACCTGCAATAATATGAAAAAGAAAGTAATCAAAACAAACGAAGAAGAAGAATGAATGGCATGATTACCTGTAAAAGTAAATACAGCAAGCGACGATCATTTTTTTCTGGAGTTGATGAGAAAGTGTAATGAAATTCATTTAAGGACTTTCCTTTAGTTTTGAAGCATAGAAAAAGATATGAATAATGACCACATAGGGACGATTTCACACTTTGTATTTGTTTATTATTAAATGTATAAGAAGTGGAATTTCTACGTAGAAATTGAATATGTTGCATTACATATGGAGAAAATACAAATGTATCGAAGTAGTGGGCACGTCCATCAGTATGAATATATACGGAAATCCAGTGTGTGCCAAGTTTGTTCGAGGGATCTGTATTTATGATGATAGCTGCAGGTAGTGGAACATAAGTTGGTAATTGGTTGGCTGCATATATGCTAACGAAATGATTGTGAAATAAAGAATTTGTTTGCAAAGCATTCAATAAATCTAGTGTAGAGGACATCATGTATAAAAATGCAGACATGTACATATATGATATGATATTTAAATAACGTACCTTTAAAAATCCATGATGATGTTCCTCTGATGATCCACTTCTAAGAGAGATTGGAATTCTCCATACGTTATGCAGGAGATAGGTGCTGGTAGAGGCTTCGTAAAATGAACTTCCAGACGAACACAGTCGTGACGTATAAGGTTCCAATGCTGCACAGCGCTGGCTTTTCCATCTTGAGTAATGTCGAAAACAAAGATAGTGTATCATTGAGGAAAGCCACGCGAGGAATATTGTTGCCATGATTGGAAAAGTGAATACCTGATCCACAGAATAAGGTATGATATGAGGAAACATAGAGGTTGTTTTCGAAATTTAGTTGTAATGGTTTTGAAGGTACAGGTTTTCCATCAATGTATAGAGAGAAGAAATTGATGTCAAAATGTTTGAAATGAAATGGATTTGAAGTTGTTGATCCTGTATAGGCATCATTTTGTGTAAACGCCACAACCACTCGAGTTGGTAATACTCCCATAAATAAATTATCAATTGTTTTTGATTGAAAATCCTTTGGAATAACGAATGACTTCATTTGCACTCTTGTGAGAGGATATTTGGCTGTTGTTGATTGTAAAAGCTTGTTATGTGCTAGTTTTATTGTAGGACTAACATTAATCTTTTTAATATGTAAAGCAGCGTCTAAAATATTCACTTTAGCCTCAACAGACGCATCACTAGCGATGAGACAAAAGTTTGGCTTTGCAGGAATTAACTTGAGACGTAATTCTACTCCTTGGATTAAAAATTTATCTTGATTAAAAATATCACAATGAAGATGTCCAAGCATGTCGAATTTTGCACTTTTTTTGTTAATTCATAACGTTGTTGAAATCCTCTATAACCACTAGATGTTGCATCCATATGTCCAGCAGTATCTTGAAACCAGAATGCACATTGAAGATGAGTATTTTTAGGAGAATCATCATAATTTAACAGTTTTTCAATATATGATCGATATGGATGATTATGAGATGGAAATGAAATGAGTTTGTTATTTAAATACACTTCCACTTCACTGAACATAGAATTTAAAAAGTCATTAATAGGAGCCACAGCTTTATCACTTTCACCAAATGCTGATCCATCAGGCTTAACTATTTGAGCTTCAATGTAAAGAAGAGTATATGGTAGATCTATGTATTCATCACTTGTTCCTGGGATGACAAACTCTATAGGAGCATTATCAGCTAGTGAACTGATTGGTTTGTATGTAACAACATGATTATCCACTGGTTTGCGTTGGTTTTGTAGAAAAATATTTAGTTCACTTTTTACACACTCGCAAGATTGATGATGTAAGAAAGCCATAATGGTGATGATTTAATCAAAGATATCGTGTGATAACTTCCTCTTCTTATAAGACAGATTTTTCTTTGTTTTCTGTGTACGTTTCTTCTTGCCCTTCTTCTTCTTGCGCTTGATGATGTGTAATGATGAAGGGTTAAAGATGGAATGATGTGTAATTCTTCTTTTCCTTCGTTGATATCCAGATCCTAGCATAGATTTCAGTTTATTTTTTGCTTTGTCTTGCAAGACGGATCTCACTTCACCCATTCGTTGATGAAAGGATTCGTTAATAGGTTGATTATCGATGATGACATCAGTAATAACGTTTCCTCCAGATTTTAGTAATTCCTTTTCTACTGTTTTAGCTCCTTGTTTTACTAGTGGCATGACAGAACGAAATAATCCTCCAAGGAAACTTCCAATACCATGTCCAACTTGATAAGGAGATCCAACATAAACGTTTCCAGTTCCGGAAAGAGCTTGTTTTTGACAATATATTAAATATGTATTATTCATATTTCTCGATGTTGACGCACTGGTCGAAAATGTAGTTTAACGCATACAGTTCCGAAAGTGAATGCCAGTGGAGAGCCTGTACTATCTCATATCTATTTTGATGTGTTCAAAATGCATCATCTCTATAGGCACATAATGTGGAGGAGTAAAAATTTCTATGACACTACTTCCAAATGTATGATTGACAGGATTCATATTTATGATACGTAATAATGGTGCTACTGTATCTCCAACAAATACAGATTGAATTATATCACAATACACATACATTGTAGATGAAAGTCCTAAACGTAAATTTGGAATGCTTTGGCCCTGTTGCATATCCTTTAAATCAACGCTTGGATCAAACCCCAACATCGCACTAACACTTGGTGATAATGCTACGTCTACACCTATGTCTTTATGAAGACGTCGTATAAAACAGGTATTACTCTCACAATATATGTAAATTTGTGAATCTGTTGTACGTATTTATAATCTTTATCAATTCTGATATGTCAGTGTAATAACGTACAGGAATAGCTCTAAATTTCCATTCATCATTTTTGCAGGTTTGTAAAAAACTTTATTATTTCCTTCATTAATATTTAATATTGAATGAGGATAATGAATTTCAACAATAGCCACTTCCCACTTTTCATGGAATTCCATTCTTTGATGAAGTTTCGTAGTGTATGATGTTAAGGTGTTGTCAGGAAAATATTCCATAGAACTATTACTGGGAAGCGTAACGTAAAAATCACCATCAGGTTCCGTTGTACTTCTCGATCTTCTTTACGGATGATGCAGGTATCCAGGAATCGAAAGAAGGATATCCTTTCCAATGAACAAGATATTCTTTTCTGCTGTCTTTTCTTCTTGTACGTATGATTTTATCTATGTAAAACGTCTTTGATAACGTCACAGGTTGTAATTCCTCTCTGTAAAATAATCCATCCAGTGGTTCCTTGTTTAACCCTTAAAGGATCCTGGCTTTTGGGCTATTTTTTAGACTTTCAGTCAAGCAGCTACTGTATCGTTACTATTTATCCTAAGATCATGGTTCATACCTCATTCTCTTCAGAATAGAGCTGGCTTTCAAATGGTACCATTTGCATGCTCATACCATATACCAGAAGCGGGAAAAAATGTCAAAGTGAAAATTTGGGAGGTAAAATTTTTTTCTCGAACTTTGCCCCCCCTGGACCCCCCCTGTGTGATCGTAGTCATCTAAAAAAATCTGATAAATAGTACTTGGTATACTGAATGTGTGTGCCAAATTTCAAGTTTCTATCTTGAATAGTAAGGGCGGGAGAATTTTTATCAAAAATTCCCACAATGCCCCAAATTACCATAAAACACTATGATCTCAGGGAAAAAATTCCTGAAACATCCCTAATTACCCTAGGACTATAATCCGCTAATCATTCTCTTCAGAATAGAACTGTCTTTCAGGCGGTACCATTCACATGTCTCCATCATGTATCTAAGGCGGGAAATTCCTGAAAAAAGGGATTTTGGGGGCAAAATTTCTTTTTTTTCAACTTTTGCCCCTCTGGACTCCCCCTGTTTTTACGCAGAAATCGGAAAAAAACTGGTAAATACTACTCGGTGGATCGAATGTTTGTGCAAAATTTCAATCTTCTACGTGAAAAAATAGGCCCGCCAGAAAAAATTCCCCACCATGCCCCACTTTTACCCTATACAAAAGTATATTTGGATAAAAATTCACTGAGCCGGCCCTAATTACCCTAGAATAATAATTCGACCGTCGTTCTCTTCAGAATGGGACTGTCTTTCAGACGGTATGACTCACGTGGTCCCATCATGTATGTGAGGCGGAAAAATGACGAGAAACGGGATTTTTGGGGTAAAAATCCCTTTTTTAACCCTTTTCCCCTCTGGTTCCCCCCTGATTTAACACTGACATCGGAACAAAAAATCTGGTAAATACTACTCGGTTGACTGAATGTTTGTGCAAAATTTCAATCTTCTACGTGAAAAAATAGGCCCGCCAGAAGAAATTTCCCTACCATGCCCCACTTTTACCCTATACAGAAGTATATTTGGATA